>NC_053389.1:551404827-551717443 GCF_905171765.1 Bufo bufo | reverse complement strand
CCGCGTTGCACCGCTTTAAAGGCCTCCCATTCAACAGTAGGATTAGCTGACCCCTCATTAGAAGCCGAATAATCTGCTGCCCCCTCTAAAGCTGCACAAGCCACAGGTAAGACCTCCAGCCATCTAGCATTGAGACGCCACTGCCCATCCTGGGGTGCCAGCGGCATTGTCAAAATCACTAGTAACGGGGCATGATCAGAGATACCCCTCGGAGAGGTATTCCACCCTAGACAACCACGGCAGTAGCTCCCTGTTAACACTAGATCTATACGGGACAAGGTATCAAAAGAAGCCGCGTGACAGGAATATTGGTGGTCACTTAGGTGAAGAAATCTCCATCCTTCAGTCAGTGCATGCGCATCAGCCCAATTAACGAGTGACCTATTATGCGAGACCTGGGGACGAAGTCTATCAGCAATCGGATCCAACACTGCATTGTAGTCTCCCATCATAATTAGTGGATCAGTCGGTAAAGTTGATAACTTTCCCATAATGTCATCTAATACTCTTCTCTGAAAGGGGGGGGGGGGGGGGGGGGATGTATACGTCCACCACTATGTAGTCCCTTCCCCGTATAGCAGCGTGGACAATTACATAACGCCCAGACAGGTCCGTCTGCACGGAATGTAGTTGAAAGGGGATTGATTTAGATACTAGGACAGAGACTCCCCTAGCATAGTTACTATATACAGCATGAAATGATGATCCTACCCATGGTCGCTTCAATGCCAGAAGCTTTTGGCCTCTCAAGTGGGTCTCCTGCAATAAGACCACATCCGGGGAGAATTTCTTCAACTAATTGAATACAAGAGATCTTTTAACTTTATCATTAAGCCCCCTGACGTTCCAGGAGATAAAATTACAGGTTGCCATCATGTTATAAAGCCGAACACCTAAATCGCAAAAGCCCCAGGACATTCACTCCCACACTCATACCACAAGACAACACACCAACACATAAAACAAATAGCAAACAGGTGAAATAAGTCCCGTAAATAACTCCCCCCCCCCCCCCCCTCCCTGCCCAGACCACCCAACCTATCTGAGCCCAGTAACCCAAACTAAGACTATTAGCTTTCCAGCTAGATAAGGCATCAGGAACAGTTAACGGTTCCCAACTTTAACGTGTTGGTCATAACGAAGCAGGGATAATGAAGAAGTTCAGTGCAACTTCAGCCCCCGCAAATATAGCGGACATCCGTGGAACATGAAGAGGTCCCGTGAACTGGGGACCCTCCTAGACTCAGCCTCTCCTGCCAAGCCACTCCGAAGCTTCCTCCGGAGTGGAAAAGAATCTAGAAGTCTCGCCGTCTTGAACCCGAAGGCGTGCAGGGTACAACATTGCGTAACGGATGCCCTTCTCACGCATGCGGGCCCTCACCGCCGTGAATTTCCGTCGTTGCTTTTGGACCTCCGAGGAGAAATCTGGGTAGAATGAGATCCTGGAATTCTCGAACTTGATCTCCTGAAGCTGCCGCGCTGCCGTCAGGATAGCATCACGATCTCGGTAGTTCAGAACTTTCAGTATGAATGGACGTGGCGGAGACCCCGGTGGCAGGGGTTTAGTAGGTATCCTGTGTGCTCGCTCCACCACAAAAGAGGAGGAAAGACTGATGGGATCCAAACATTTTTTAATGAATTGTTCCGCAAAAATCTCAGGCACTGGGCCCTCAGCCCGCTCTGGGAGGCACATAATACGGACATTATTCCTCCTGTTACAGTTCTCAGCGTCGTCGACTTTCGTCTGCAGGGATTTAACTTGCTGTTGTAAAGCCCTGACCAGATTCCCTCCAGAGTGGGCCACATCTTCCACCTCTCCCAATCTTCTCTCCACCTCTGCGGTCCTATCACGAATTTTATCAATGTCATGCCTAAGACAGGTGAGGTCAGACTGCAGGTGGTCTATTTTGACTGTAAGCGTGGACTGACACTGCGTAATTGCCGACATTATCTTACTCAAATCCACCCTCTCCACCTCCGAGGGTTCGCCTGCCCGCTTGTCATCCGTCTGACTCATAGCGTCAGCTAGCACTTTGGACTGTGTCGGGCCACTGGAACCGACAGTTTTACGTCCCATGAATGAGGAAACAGCCACTTGTCACAGAGAGAGTGCAGTACTCCCAGTCCAGTGTCACACAGAGTAATATGCAGTGGAGAGCAGGCTCAGGATGTCCTCAGGACAGCTCAAGCCCCAAGTGATGGGGGGCAGGCAGATACGATAGTAAAAGGGGTTCTCAGTATAGCCTTAGGTCAGGCAGACAGATAGTAAGAGGCCTTTGGGGGGCCCTGTACTGGTATCCCAATAACAGAGGCAGCAGCAAGCAAGAGCAGGGATCCCCCAGGGTAGACTTTCGGTACCTGTAGTCAAGCCGCTCCTCCAGTCAGGATGCTATCTTCATACAGAGCCGAGGAAGCAGGGAGAGGAGACACCAGGAAGCAGCCAGCCGGTGAGTCACAGCTCTGCAGAGCCGACATGTGCCACAGCCCAGCACCGGGACCGATAGGGCAGCAGGCGAGAGAGCCGCAGGAGAGAATGGCTGGCAGCCAAGATGCACAGACCGGATCGTTGCCGCTCCTCCTGCCCTGCGTGCGCGTGTAGCGGCAGCCTCCAGAGCAGAGCGGCAGGCCAGAGACACCACAGGGCAGCCGATAGGGAGCGGAGGAGATCAGGACCCCACTCCTCCAGAAGCAGACCAGGCCACACCGCCGCCAGACTCCAGTGCAGGCAGATACCGCGGACCGCAGACTGGGCCTCCAAGATGGCGATCGGGATCCAGGCCAGAGGTAAGGTGTAGGCCGCAAGCCAGCAGGATCGCTTAGAAGGAGAATCCGGGACCCCAAAGCAGCCTGACCTGTATAGGTAACTTGCTAGACTCCACAGCGCTGAACGGGAGTGAAAAGGTGCACGGATGCCCAGGATAAATGCAGGATGGTATCGGAGCTGCAGCAGAAAACGTCCTCACTCCATGACAGTTAGGCCACGCCCCTGTTTTTTTATCCTTGCCTTCCATGAGCTATAACTTTATTTTTCCATCAACGTAGCCATATGAGGACTTATTTTTGTAGGACGAATTTTAATTTTTTTATGCCACCATTTTGAGGTACATATAATGTACTGATTAACTTCTAATAACTCTTTAAGATAAAAACAGCAATTGTGTCACAGCTTCAGTAGCTCTGATTGTGGCTGTCGCAGCAGGAGTCTAGCTGTACATCACCAAAGATGCATGGCATATTTCACCTTGTCTTCCTGCCCATAATGTAAATGGAGGTCATGAGGCTGGCAGGAAGAAGTTAAAAACAAAAATGTGGCAATTTTTATTTTATTTTTTTAAACAGATGTTGTGATAACTTTTTGGAACTTGTCTATGGAACGTGAAAAGAATTCTAGATTCAAAATGTTACTGGAAGAGGTAAATTACCTGTTATCACAAGCAGAAGAGTCATAAAAGTCTCTGCACAGTCTGGAAATTTCATCTCATCAACATCGGCGATATCCTTGTATTGTGAGGACCAGGCAGCCTCCGATGACAGCATGGAATCCATCTTCTCTAGAGCCACTAGCAATAAAGGAAAATTGGGATCATTATATTACAATTAAAGTCAAAGGGAAGCACTGCAGTGCATATAAAATGGAGATGAAAAAATTCACATGGGGAAATGTATAAAGAGTCATCGTAACGACGGCACGTCTAGACACTTGGACCTTTCCAAGCTGAACATGGCTTTAAAGAGGAGCTGAAATGTTTCAGTAAATCTGACAACCCCAATAAATCCATTAACGTCATTATGACACAGTTCTTATGTTTATAGTATTGCTTTGTGCTGCTATCGCAAGTAAAAACTGTTTTTATATGCATTAAAGAGATTGGCCCGTCTATATATAATACAGATTAATGTATGGGGGACATGGGATACATCCAACGTACTACTATATGTTCATCAACCTCCACAGAAACACAGTGCACATGATTTGATAAGTGCATGTGGAGGTCCCAGAGGAAAGTGCAGAGGACATTAGCACAGTAATTCTAGGGAAGTCGCTGGAGAGTACTGACGGATGGGTTATGTCAGCTGCGGCCATCTTATGGAAGTTATCGGCGGTGCTGTCAGAGGAGAATTAGATAAATATTTGCCAAAGCCGCTGATTTCGGAGAGATGAGGCAACCACCTAATGTATCTAGGGGCTTCCCAACTCTCAATGGAGAGTGTCTGGATGTCAACTGGTCTAACCTTTTGTTCTTGAGGAAAGAGAATGAGCCAAGGATGCATGCGTATGGAGATGCTAGAACAAATAGCTGTCGGTCAGACAATCCTTTGGACAAAAATTCTATTTGATAAATTGTCCTCTCTTACATTTCCTTTCCACTGTCAGCCATCGTTGAAAGAAGGTGTCCTCTGAAAGGATGTGCATGCAGTTTGGCAGGCTGCCTAGATATCCATGTGCTGTGTGGAGTTCTCTTTGAAACAGGAGCACCTCATCCACAAGGTGACAGAAAAGGACATCGTCATACAACAGACAAGATATGTCAACAGACAACTTCTCCAGTACCAACATGACAAGTCCTCGAGTGAACTCCATCTGCAGAGAAGACAAGGAGACACTGTCTGCTCACATCCATACTGTATACATTTACATGTTAGAACATTGTGTTACACATTAGGCAGATATCAGTGCACTAAAGGGGTTATCCCATCTGTGCTCTTCACAAACCTTCCACTGCCACAGGTCCCCTCTTCCGGTATCTGCCAGGGGCCTTACCATCAGGCTTGCTGAAAGCTACTGCTCATGCCCAGAGGCTGTTCAATTAGTTTCAATGGAGCTGTAGTGATGGGGCTATACGGGAGAGGCCGCGCATGCGCTAATATGCGTGATCCCGGCCAGCACAGTTCAAGGAAGGCCATTACTGTATCTCAGTAGTGGCCGTAACCACTGACAACCAGCTATAAACATAACTACACAAAAATAACAAAAAGAAAGAGAAGGAGACACTAACGATAATTACATGCATAGGGCAAGTCTGTTAATATGTTCAAAGGAACACAATGAATGCAACTTTACAAGATGGGACAACCCCTTTAAGTAGTTTTGTAATGAAATAAACTTACCATACGTGCTGATTATTTTAGCATTGTCATGTCCATTGACTATAATTGAACCCTCAATTCAATGTAAACAGTTAAAAGCCTTGTCCCAGGATAGGGGATAAGGGTCAGATTGGTGGGGGTCCGATCACAGGGACACCTAGGAGAATGGAACTGTGGTCAAGCATGTGTTCTGCCACTCTTTTCCCTCCGTATAGGACTACTGGAGATAGAGTGCATTGAGCTTGGCTCTCAGGCAGCCCCATAGAGATAAAAGGAGGAGCAGGTCATATACTCGACAGCAACCCCATTCATATCAGGTGGACAGGACTCCTGTTCTGCAGGGGTCACAGCTGTCAAACCCTCACCAATCAGACATTTATTTCCTGTCCGATGGATAGGGAATACGTTTAAATCTTGGGACAACAATCGTGAATAAAAAGAAAACCAGTCATCAAGTCACATAAATCAAACATACAGTATAGCAGTTGCGTTATAAACAATCTCACCGTTACCTTTGCATTCACATTGGATCCTGCACTCTTCAGAATTGGCTGAATCTTCTCATTTAAAAATTTTGTATGATTTCCAATCCACATGAGAACCTGGGTAAGGTACCACTCAGGCTGGGTGACAAACAGGAAAGGCAGTTTAATTTCATCATATTTAGGTTCTGCTCAGGACAGTGTCATGTCTTCCATTCTTAACAAACCCATGCCGGATCCTATAGTCGTGAATGGGTCAAATACTTTTATAACTAGACACTGAAGTATACAGTACTTGTGTGTCTAATCTGTTTTTATTTTCAGATTTTATATTTTTAAATCAAATTTTTTCTTACTATTTTCTAGTGAGCTTGCTGTGGATAAGGAATAAAAAGGGAAATTCATTATTCCCCTTAAAGGGTTTGTGTCACTTCAGCAAATAGCATTTATCATGTAGAGAAAGTTACTACAAGCCAGTTACTAATGTATTATTATCCACATTGCCTCCTTTGCTAGCTGGATTCATTTTTCCATCACATTATACACCGTTTGTTTCCACAGTTATGACCACCCAGCAATCCATCACTGGTGGTTGTGCTTTCACACTATAGAAAAAAGCACCAGCCACCACCCAGCACTTTTTCCTATAACATGCAAGCATGGCCACTGCTTCCGGATTGCAGTGTGGTCGTAACCATGGAAACAAGCAGTGTATAATGTGATGGAAAAATGAATCCAGACAGCAAAGAAAGCAATATGGATAACAACAATACATTACATTAGTAAGTGCCTTGTAATAACTTTCTGTACATGATAAATGCCACTTGCTGAAATGACACAACCCCTTCAAGTCACATTTTGGCATAAAAAAGTTGCAAATCCACTAATTTTGCAACTTTTCTAGTCACTCTTTGCATTTCATGCCTCCCTCACCAACTCTATGAAAAAGGGGATCACAAGGACGGGGCCATAGACCCCAGCTAACTCATGGTAGATCAGTGCTGCAGTAGATTTCCTTCCGGCACACGGACAGCCAGAGGAGGCCTGCACCTCATCATAAATGTCATGCTTTCTCCGGCAGCGCAGGCCCCATCAAGGCCAGTGTAGAACAACCCTTTAAGAAATTCCCCCCTAATATCGTCTCATTTATGACGAGTTTACTATGAAAAAACTTGAATAAATATAAATTTACACGAGCGGGAAGCAAATCATCCTCACCTTACTTAACACATTTGTTTGTCTGTTTCCAGTAAAATGATAGCGGAACCTTTTCTGAAGAGGAGATAACATAATCTGAATTGGGAGAATGATAGGAGGAGATGACGGAAGAGAATATTTTTCTGGCATCTGCTTAGGTTTACTTATCAATTCATCTCTAGGGATACATGTTAAGGATATGTCATCAGTATTTGACCAATACACCTGGTCTTCACAGTTAGAACCACTGAGTGTTGAAGAATTGCACCCGTCTTGACTTCATCCTTGTGCCATATATGAAAGGGGCTGACCGAAATTATTCAAAATCTCAGACAGGCCCTGCAATAGCTTAAGGGTCCATTCACATGTCCGCAAACTGGGTCCGCATCAGTTCCGCAATTTTGCGGAACGGGTGCGGACCCATTCTTTTTCAATGGGGCCGGAATGTGCTGTCCGCATCCGTGCTTCTGTTTCCGCAAAAAAATAAACCTGTCCTATTCTTGTCCGCAATTGCGGACAAGATTAGGCATTTTCTATTATAGTGTCGGCGATGTGCGATCCGCAAATTGTGGAATGCATACTGCCGGTGTCCGTGTTTTGCGGATCCGCAAAACACTTACGGACGTGTGAATGGACCCTAAAAGGGTTTTCAGAGACTTATAAACTGATGACCTATCCTCACCGATCAGCTGTTTAAGAAAGCACCGGCGTTCCTGTGAGTGCCGCAGCCTTCTCCGTGCTTACCAAGCACAGCGCCGTCCATTGTATAATGGCTGTGCTTAATACAGCAGCTCAGCTCCATTCACTTCAATGGGGCTGAGCGGTGCCTAGGCAATGTGACCGATGAACAGGACGTCACTGGCCCAGGGAAAGCAGCGAGAAGGCGGTGGTGCTACTGTGAGCGCCGATGCCTTCTCAAACAGCTGATCTGTGGGGGTCCCATGTGTCGGACCTCCACCAATCAGATACTGATTACCTATCCAAAGGGTGAGTCATCAGTATGCAAGTCTTGGAAAAACCCTTTAAATTAAAAAAGAATTGTCTTAAACCGACTGATTTTTCCAGTGCTGTTCTCAGCAGTGCTGATCCAGTCACCTTAAGGCCCCTTTCACACGGGCAAGTATTCCGCGCGGTTGCGATGCGCGAGTTGAATGCATTACACCCGCACTGAATACCGACCCATTCATTTCTATGGGGCTGTTCACATGAGCGGTGATTTTCACGCATCACTTATGCGTTGCGTGAAAATCGCAGCATGCTCTATATTCTGCGTTTTTCACGCAACGCAGGCCCCATAGAAAAAAAATGGGGTTGCGTGAAAATCGCAACATGCTCTATATTCAGCGTTTTTCACGCAACGCAGACCCCATAGAAGTGAATGGGGTTACGTGAAAATCACAGCATGCTCTATATTCTGCATTTTTCATGCAATGCAGGCCCCATAGAAGTGAATGGGGTTGCGTGAAAATCGCAAGCATCCACAAGCAAGTGCGGAAGAGGTGCAATTTTCACGCACGATTGCTAGGAGACGATCGGGATGGAGACCCAATCATTATTATTTTCCCTTATAACATGGTTATAAGGGAAAATAATAGCATTCTGAATACAGAATGCATAGTACAATAGCGCTGGAGGGGTTAAAAAAAATAAAAAATAATTTAACTCCCCTTAATCCACTTGCTCGCGCAGCCGGCATCTCCTTCTGTCTTCATCTTAGCTGTGTGGAGAAACAGGACCTGTGGTGACGTCACTCCGGTGATCACATGATCCATCACCCTGGTAAAAGATCATGTGATGACCGTAGTGACGTCACCACAGGTCCTGTTACTGCACACAGCTAAGATGAAGACAGAAGAGATGCCGGCTGCGCGATCAAGTAGACTAAGGTGAGTTTAATTATAATTTTTTTTTTAAATTAACCCCTCCAGCGCTATTTTACTATGCATTCTGTATTCAGAATGCTATTATTTTCCCTTATAACCATGTTATAAAGGGAAAATACAATCTACAGAACACCGATCCCAAGCCCGAACTTCTGTGAAGAAGTTCGGGTTTGGGTAGCAAACATGCGCGATTTTTCTCACGCGAGTGCAAAATGCATTACAATGTTTTATGCGCAGAAAAATCGCGCATGTTCCCGCACCTTTTCCCGCAACGCCCGTCTGAAAGAGGCCTAAGGGTCCATTCACACATCCGTGTGCGTTTTGAGGATCCGCAAAACACGGACAGCGGCAATGTGCGTTCCACATTTTGCGGACCGCACATTGCCGACACTAATAGAATATGCCTATAAGAATAGGACATGTTCTATTTTTTTCGGGAACAGAATTGCGGACCCGGAAGTGCGGGTCCGCAATTCCGTATCCGGGCAGCACATCGTGCTGCCCCATAGAAATGAAGGGGTCCGCAATTCCGTTCCGCAAAATGCGGAACAAAATTGCAGACGTGTGAATGGACCCTAAACATGCTAACCACAATACAAGGCAAATGGTTACACAGATGTTCACAGCAACCGAGATATCTCACTATATTTATCATCCTTCCAACGTTATCTCAATGAACGCTGAATTCTTTTGAGACCCATTTAGCTTTAAAAAAAAGTACATGGAAAAACGGCATCAAATGTTAACACAGTGAAACTTTGGGTCAAGTAGGTTCTGTCACTCTCTCAACTCTTTCACTGCCAAAGAGAGATAGATATATATATATATATATATATATATATATATATATATATATATATACATATACATATACATACACATACACTCACCGAAAGAATTATTAGGAACACCATACTAATACGGTGTTGGACCCCCTTTTGCCTTCAGAACTGCCTTAATTCTACGTGGCATTGATTCAACAAGGTGCTGATAGCATTCTTTAGAAATGTTGGCCCATATTGATAGGATAGCATCTTGCAGTTGATGGAGATTTGAGGGATGCACATCCAGGGCACGAAGCTCCCATTCCACTACATCCCAAAGATGCTCTATTGGGTTGAGATCTGGTGACTGTGGGGGCCATTTTAGTACAGTGAACTCATTGTCATGTTCAAGAAACCAATTTGAAACGATTCGAGCTTTGTGACATGGTGCATTATCCTGCTGGAAGTAGCCATCAGAGGATGGATACATGTTCTCATTCTGTTTACGCCAAATTCGGACTCTACCATTTGAATGTCTCAACAGAAATCGAGACTCATCAGACCAGGCAACATTTTTCCAGTCTTCAACAGTCCAATTTTGGTGAACTCGTGCAAATTGTAGCCTCTTTTTCCTATTTGTAGTGGAGATGAGTGGTACCCGGTGGGGTCTTCTGCTGTTGTAGCCCATCCGCCTCAAGGTTGTGCGTGTTGTGGCTTCACAAATGCTTTGCTGCATACCTCGGTTGTAACGAGTGGTTATTTCAGTCAACGTTGCTCTTCTATCAGCTTGAATCAGTCGGCCCATTCTCCTCTGACCTCTAGCATCCACAAGGCATTTTTGCCCACAGGACTGCCGCATACTGGATGTTTTTCCCTTTTCACCCCATTCTTTGTAAACCCTAGAAATGGTTGTGTGTGAAAATCCCAGTAACTGAGCAGATTGTGAAACACTCAGACCGGCCCGTCTGGCACCAACAACCATGCCACGCTCAAAATTGCTTAAATCACCTTTCTTTCCCATTCTGACATTCAGTTTGGAGTTCAGGAGATTGTCTTGACCAGGACCACCCCCCTAAATGCATTGAAGCAACTGCCATGTGATTGGTTGACTAGATAATTGCATTAATGAGAAATAGAACAGGTGTTCCTAATAATTCTTTAGGTGAGTGTATATAATGGTCGGCATCAAATCCAGACCTGTTCATTTGAATGGGGACGCAAAAAATACTGTTCACCGCGTGCTACTTGCATCCATAATGTCCTTTCCATAGTCCCACGAAAAACACAGAAAATGTCTGATTCTCTTCAGTTTTGTGGACATTTCTATAGTTGTGGGAAAAAAATGGAGGCATGCACACAGCCAATTTTGCAGGCTGCAAAACACGTATGGTCATGTGGTATCATACGAAAGTACAAAATTATACCAGGCTCAATATTTCAGGCGTAATGTTCTGTATGCAGCACATAAGAAGTAGTTCTGTGTAAGGGGAAATCTGCAGCTGACATCAGGAAGAAAGCTCATTAATGTCACCTCTCACCCTGTACAACCTCCAATGTCCAATGGGATACAAGAATTTTTCTCAATTTTGTGACCCATCTTACTAGAGAGGATATGTTTTCTCTAATTCTCACTTTTTTTTTTAATGAAAAGGGGTTATAATATGAGCAGTTACACATTTAACCCCTTCAACCACCGTGACGTACCGAAGTCTTAGGGGTCCGATCGGTTACCATGGCAGCCTGGACACTTGTGAAGTCTTCCAGGCCTGCCATGGTAAGCGCAGCAGGGAACATGTGAAAATTCTATTCACCCTAATAGGATCTCTATTAGGGGAATAGGACAAGGGATCAAGGGGGCTAGTAGTTATTAAATAAAAAGCTTAAAACAAAATTAAAATATCAAAAGTTTAAATCACCCCCCTTTGCCTATTTTACATATAAAAATATATTAACAATTAAACAATTAAAAAAACAAAAACAAACATATCAGGTATCACCACATCTGAAAATGTCTGAACTGTTAAAATATTTTTGAAAGAATTCCTGTGCGGTGAACGCCGTAGCATAAAAAAAAATGAAAAAAAAAAAAAACACGAGTCGCCATCGTCACCTTTGCCCCCCCCCCAAAAAAAATTGAATATCAGTATTCAAAAAGTTGTACATAGCACAAAAATTTTACCAAAATTTACATTAGATTAGTAGTATTCGTATTAAGCCGCAGAATAAGAACGGCATGTCCTTTTTAGCGCACAGTGAATGTTGTGATGTCAAAATCCCAAAAACTTGGTGGAATTGTGTTTCTTTTTCAATTGAACGCCATGAAGAATTTTTTTTCCAGCTTTCCAATAACAGACAGGGTAAATTAAATGGTGTCCTTAAAAAATACAACCAATCCCAATATGGCTATATCAACGGAAAATTAAAAAAGTTATGGCTATTGGAACATGGGAAGGAAAAAATGAAAATAGGTAAGGTCAGAAAGAACAGCAAGCTACACTCACAGCTATTTCTATAAATTTCAGGACTTGCAACGTTAATCTAAAATGGATGGGTAAACTCCTTAACTTTATCTAACAATTTTAAAAGGGTTGTGCAAGTTTGCCAAAACCGCTCCCATTCTGCCGGGCCTGCAAAGGGAAGATGACTTACCTGCTTCCCGTGCTGGCTCCCCGCTCCTCCTGTTGGCCTGTGATGCTCCGCTGGCCTTCACTGATGTCAACATCTGGTCTGACATCTTCACAGCCAATAACTGGCCACAGTGGTGTCCGGCTCCCCTTGCATCATCTGACCATTTGTCATTATATAAGGGGAGTTGGATACCACCACAGCCAATGATTGGCTGCGGTGATGTCACACTGGAAGTTGACATTGATGGAGCCCAGCGGAGCATCACAGGCCTGCAGGAGAAGGAGCAGGGAGCCAGTGCCGGGAAGCAGGCAAGTCATCTTTCCTTTGCAGTTCCTGCAGAATGGGACAATTTGCCAAATCACCCCTGCCCATTCTTGTACAAGCCTTTTAAAGGGCTTTTCTCATAACTGACATTTATTAGCTATCCACTGAAAGGTCAACGTATGATTGCAGGGGCCCCACAGAACACAGAATGGACAAATGCTCGACCCCAGCTCCATTCAAACTCCTTTTCATGGAAGTTGTACAGTGAGGAGGAAAGAGAGATTCAAGGACCCAGTGATCATACATTCAGCACCTATGGCCATGTTATAAATGTTGATTGGGGGAGGAAAAACCCTCTATAAAAAAAAACATTTAAAAGCAATTTTCCCCAAAACCTGTAAAAAACAAAAACTTAGTATTCATTGTGAACTTAATAAAGGATACGAAATTTGAAGCTTTAGGAGCTGAGTGAAGAGAGTTTTCAAACTAGCATAGATCTCTGTTACACTAGCTGACGATGACGACGAAACTGGTGACAGTGGCTGATGAGGACCAATAAAAGGCCAGTGTAGCTGACTTAATACTTCTTCAAAGTCACTGCACCAAAAGTAAAATTGTGGCATTAACATATTAAAAATACATGGTTACAGAGTTACCTGGTTGTAAAAAGACAAAGTTCAGCCTGTTTATACTTACAACCCCAAGCTGATCCAAAGGAAGGCAAAAAACACGCATTTAATGACAGAGACACAGTTTCCCAATCCTTTCTGACCCCTGCCAGCAATCGTACAGATCCCAGGATCTGCATTCTATATTAAATTACCCTAAATACTGTGTGCGTTTCTTAAAATGGTTTTCTGGGATTTTAATATTGATGATCTATGCTCAGAATAGGTAATCAATATCGGATCGGTGGGGGACAGACACCTCGTCTGGTGGAAGAGAAGGCCCCGCTCTGTGCGAGCGCAGCCTTTCTTTCATTGTTTACCTTAGACATCGCCGCGGTGAGCAGGAGTAATTACAAGCCGTCCCATTCACTTCAATGGGACAGATCCTTCCTAAACACTTAAAAAGGAGCGAGCCGTCCAATAGTAGTGAATGGGATGGTTTCCTGTAATTCCACCTGCTCACCGCTGCGGTTGCGACGGAGAGCAAGTAAACATTAAAGAGAAGGCAGCGCTCGCATGAGTGCAGCCTTCTCTTCAAACAGCAGACTGGTGGGGGTGCCGGGTGTCGGATATTGATATCCTGTAGACAGGTCATTAATATTAAAATCCTAGAAAGCCCAGGAGCATGCTCCATAACTTTACAGTTCGGACAACAAAAGCTTTCGAATTTTGTGAATAATTTGATCTTCAATAAGCAGTTCCCCAGTGATCTATTTGGGAACAACTACTTTTTTTGGATAGCTTATACCACATACCCCCTCAGCCTTCTTTATTTAGGGTGAACAATACTGATAATTGTAACAATATACTCTATATTTAAGGATCTAGCGTCTTTTATTTCACACTTTTACCTTGTTAACTTGTCTTTTAATATTTTGTGCCAGAACTGTACTGTAGATGTAATAAATTTCAACAGATGAATGCATGATGAACCCTGTAGCTTTATAGCCTGTTCTGTCATAGACACCAGGGCACTGGCCGCCTCTGCTACATTGTTAGTCATTAGGTGCTGCTGAATATTATCACTGCAAAGACAAAAATAACCGTTAAGTCTCAAGGAATTAAAAATAATGTAATAAAATGATCACTGGAAAAAAGCTATTAATGCCAAGTGAGACATGGCTTCCATTGGTAACACCACATTATTTAAAGGGAATATATCACTTATATGTTTAATTAAAACCAGATAGTGATACATGTCCCTTTTATAGTCTGTTTTTGTTTTCTGATGGTAGATTTCTTTATTGTATTCGCTATACATGATTACAGGTACAGTATCCTGCCCAAGCTGCATTCAGAAGTTTGCCTTACAGCAGCCACATGGACAATAGGAACCTGTAAACTACGTTCCAGGCATGTTCTGTGACCTGTGCAGAGGTCACTGTGCAGGGAGGGTGAGGAGATAAGCTTTAGCCATCACCTAATGTCAGCAGTGGATCCTGTATTGTATACAGAAAGGTGTTTACTTTTATTGTAATCATGCCTTTGATAAAAATAGGATGACTGTTGAGAAGAGATCTCTACAGAACAGTTTATTTTAGGCTTAAGTTTATTTCCTGGCGACTCACTAATCTGATACTGATAACCTGTCCTGGGGATAGGACACCAAAATCTGTAGGCCAGAGAACCTCTTTAAGACAGATAACAACATGGAAAACATTTCGCCAAAAATATAAAAACTTTATTTAAACAGCAGGTCATTTTCTGATGATACATTCACTTTAGCATGAACTACTATAGTCTACTCCATAATCTCTGGTTTACCTTAGTTCTTCAATATGCGAGATCCATTTTAAGTAAGATAGGTGTCTCTCAACTTCATAGATCTGGTCTGTTAGAGCCCCTAAATCATCCATCCATGATGTAGCATCTTCCAGGTGCTTGGTGATGGATTCACTCACAGTGGCTTCTCTTTTCAGCAGAGCAGAGAGAGTGGACTGGGTATTTTGGGCATTTTTCAGGGCAGCCTGAATTCGTTTTGGGGCCTCAGAAGAGACAGTCAGAACCTGAGGATGACAAGTACAGCGACTGTATATTCAGATGTAATAATAAATGTGTAATAAATAAAAAAAACGATTTTGGAGGTAAAATGAAAAGAAAGCATAGATACATCTCCATCTTTCCGTACCTGCTCCTCCAGATGTCTCTTCTCTTCTGCAATTTTCTCAATAAGACTGGAGACTTTCCGCAAAGACTTGAAATCATTTCCAATCTCTTTCTCAACAAACTCACAGACATAAAATGGAAGATCAGAATTTACAGGGGCCTCAGCTGGTTTCTCCAAGTCATGGTGGATTGATTTGTTTGGTGCTTCTTCAGTCTCACAAGATGCCATATTTCATCAATGAGCACAATAGTGTCTATACTGGAAACATCTGAAAAGAAACTTCTCTTTACTTTTCTGCACTCCAGAAATACAACTTATACTTAAAGGAACTCCATCTGCTCTTTTATGTCATACATACTGCCCACAGTACCTTTCAATATGCTCATGGAGATCAAGAAGTGACTTTTAATCCCTTTTTCTAGCTTGTAAATCTGCAGAACATGAACTCTTAAAGGGTTGTCCAGGCTTTAAGTGATGGCCTATCCTCAGGACAGGCCATCATGAGCTGGTCGTCGGGATCTGGCAGGCCACACCCCCACCGGTCTGTTCTGTGCAGGAACTACACTGCACCGTCAACATTGTAGTGGACAGTGCTCGCAATTGCAGCGCTACACCCCCTGAAGTCATTGGGAGCAGTGCTGCAGTAATGAGCACTGTCTACTACAATGCTGATGGTACTTTGTAGCTCCGGCGCCAACCTCCAGAGATAGAACTACACAGAAAAGGTGATCTGCCGGATCCCCACCAATCAGCTGGGGATGGCCTATGCGGAGGATAAGCCAAAGGCTGGACAATGGGAAAGCTCTTCCCTGGAATGTGCAGTAAAGCCTTGAAGCCAGGGGCTGTGCTCCAAAAGTCACTGGGCATGCACCAAAAATGCAACCAAACTGAGCCTGTGTGGGATGACGTTCGTTGAGCTAGGGACCATCAATCAAGATGCAGGAGTCGGGCAGGGAAAGTTTGACTTTGAGGAGGAAAGTGCCAGACTCCTTGACTTAAAAGTGCTCATTTGCATACAACAGGAACAAGGATTCAATTGGTTTTGTGCAGAGTGAAAAGTTAGAAAAATGGAACAAAAGTGACTTCTGGAGCGCCATGAGCATACTACAAAGATACTGTGAGCAGTTTGTAGGACATAAACGAGCTGAAGGTTCCCTTTAAAACATAAAAATATTCCAACATCACAGTTATTAACGCTCACGTGGGCCTTCCTTAACCTTCAATGGAGAACAAACATCTCTCCTCTGATGGCTAGTAAAAAAGAAACTTTTCCGCATCGAGGAACTAAGGGACACATATATTAAGACTGGAATTTTAGACACCGGTCTTAATAAAGCCCTGCACTGGCGGTGGATCCGCCGCAGAGACACCGGCCTCTATATAACTTCCCAGCTGTCTTACATTTAGACTATTTTCTAGGCCTAAAAACAGGCCTGCATGCACTACTTTTGTCTCCGCTTCAAAAATCTTCTTCTGAGCGGAAACCTAACCGACCCCATTATATTCTATGGGGTGTGTGGGCTCCATTGGCTCAGTTATGTTCTGAATCCATCCTTTCTGTTCTTCTGCTCTTATAACGGAGCAGGAGAACGGAAAGGCTGATTGATGTGAACTCGGCCTTGCATCGTTTTTAGTGATGGATTCCGGTTTTGAGATCCTTTGCACAGATGTGAAAGTAGAGTATACTGAATCTTTTCCCATAAAACTATACATCAATCAGCTCAGCTCCTCCTGACCTAGAACATACTGCCTGCAGCTCAGGCAACCTGTTCAATGTGACAGGTTCCTTTTAAGTATATGACTGGTTGTAGTAATACCTACCTGGCCTTCCTTGCTTTTTTTATTTACTTATTTGAAGAAGTTTTTGGGGACTGATTTTGCACTCTTTGGCTATCCGCCATTCATTCTGAATTTTAGCCATTTTTACTTCCTTCTTACAGATTTTATTAAAGGGGATCTTCAGGCATTATGAAAAATACAAGCATTCCCTCGGACCTGTTGAAGAAAGTCTATTTCGTTAATACCTACCCATTCGGAGCACTGCCGCCTCGCATGCAACTAACAGCAAAAGAAGCTCACACATCCAGTCGGGATCTGAGAGCAAGATCTTGCAGCCCGTCCAAGTGCTGCAGAGAGGGAAGCGGAGGAGTATTAATAAAATGAAACAATCTTTCTTCAACAGGTCCGATGTATGCTTGTATTTTTTCTTTATTGCTCGGAGAGCCCCTTTAAGCTCTTTGTAATCTTCAAAGGCTAAAGCTATTCATATAGAATTCAAAAAGGAGATTTTTGTGAAACTCACCTGTAAAATCTTTTTCTCGTAATTTCCATTGGGGGACACAGACCATGGGTATAGCTTAGAGATATTACTAGGAGGGACAATATGCAAAAAAAGAAGCTCCTCCTCCTCGGGCTATACCCCCAGGCACCTCCAGGAGAACTTCAGTCGTTGCAAAAGCAGTAGGAGAAGGAGAACGGAAAAAAAACACTATGGAAACCATCACACAGCACACCATAAGGCGTAAACCAAAAAAGGGGCGGGAGCTGTGTCCCCCAATGGAAATTACGAGAAAAAGATTTTATAGGTGAGTTTCACAAAAATCTCCTTTTCTCGTTCATTCCATTGGGGGACACAGACCATGGGACGTCCCAAAGCAGTCCATGGGGTGGGAAAAAAGAACAAATCCAACACCGCCAGGAATAAACGTCCAGTAGTCAAACCGGAACCACAGCCTGCAATACCCTGCGCCCAAGAGCAGCATCAGCCGAGGCCAGAGAGTGTAACTGATAAAACTTTGTGAAAGTATGTAAGGACGACCAAGTGGCCGCCTTACACAACTGGGAAACGGATGCGCGATTGCGTCTAGCCCAGGAAGCTCCCACTGCCCTTGTGGAGTGAGCGGTAATCCGCGACGGCGGAACATGGCCACGAGCGCGATATGCCGCAGCAATAGCGGAACGGATCCACCGTGCCACGGTGACCTTGGAAGCCGCCAGGCCCTTACGGGACCCTTCAGGAATCACAAAGAGAGAGTCTGAACGCCGGAAGGAAGCGGTAGCCCCCAGGTACACCTTCAGGGCCCTGACGACGTCCAGGGAGTGGAGAGCGCATTCCTTGGGGTTCGCCGGAGAAGGACAAAAAGAGGGCAGGACAAGATCCTCGTTAAGGTGGAAGGGAGAAACCACCTTGGGCAAAAAAGAAGGCACCGGTCTGAGCACCACCTTATCCTGGTGAAAGACCAGAAAAGGTTCCCGGCAGGAAAGTGCAGCCAGCTCCGAAACTCGCCTGATGGAGGTTATGGCCACCAGAAAAACTACCTTCCAGGTGAGTAAAACCAGAGAGACCTCCCTCAGAGGTTCAAAAGGCGCCGCCTGAAGGGCGCGCAGAACCAAGTTGAGATCCCAGGGGGGCAAGGGAGGCACATACGGGGGAACAGAATGCGCCACCCCCTGCAGGAAGGTTTTTACAGGTCCCAAAAAGGCAATGGACCTCTGAAAAAAGATAGCCAAAGCAGAAACCTGACCCTTCAAAGAACTGAGCGACAGACCCATGTCGAGGCCGGACTGGAGAAAGGACAGCACCACTGGGACAGAGAAACGTAGGGGCGAGTAGCCCGATTTCTCACAAAAAAACAGGAAGGCCTTCCAGGTGTGATAATAGATTCGTGAAGAAGCCGGCTTCCGAGCCCTGATCATGGTTCTCACCACCGCATCAGAGAAGCCTCTCTTCCTCAGGATGGCGGTCTCAACAGCCACGCCGTTAAACGCAGCTGCCGTGAATTCTGGTGGAAGAGCGGCCCCTGAGACAAGAGATCCTCTCTGTCGGGCAGAGGCCACGGAACGTCCGCCAACATACGAGCGACGCTGGAGAACCAGGCGCGGCGAGGCCAATCCGGAGCGACGAGAATGGTTGGTATCCCCTCCGCCTCGATCTTGCGCAGCACCTTCGGCAACAGAGGAATCGGAGGGAAGACGTAAAGGAGGCTGAACCGCTGCCATGGAAATACCAGCGCGTCCACCCCGCCCGCCCGTAGGTCTCGAGCGCGGGCAAGATACACCGGCACCTTGTGGTTGAGCCGGGAAGCCATCAAATCTACGTCCGGACGGCCCCATCGGTGGCAGATGTCCTCGAACACCTCCGGATGGAGAGACCACTCTCCCGGATCCACCTTGGTGCGACTCAGAAAATCCGCCGTCCAATTGTCGACTCCCGGGATGTACACTGCCGACAATACTGGAACATGAGACTCCGCCCATAAGAGGATCCTCGCTACTTCCCGCATTACTGCCCGACTGCGAGTCCCGCCCTGATGGTTGACATAAGCCACAGCCGTGGCATTGTCTGACTGAACCCGCACCGGGCGAGTCGCAAGGAGAGGAGTCCAATGGGAGAGGGAGTGGAAAATCGCCCTCAATTCCAAAACGTTTATCGGGAGACGGGATTCCTCCGTCGACCAGACACCCTGAACTGTGAGGTTCCGGAGAACACCTCCCCAACCGATGAGGCTGGCGTCGGTGGTGACTATCGTCCAGGAGAACGGAAGGAAGGACTTTCCTGACGATAGGTTCAGGGGAGACTGCCACCAAGGGAGAGACGCTCGAACTTGCCGGGACAGACGAACAGGAGTGTCTAGTCCCCGAGGGTTCTTGTTCCAGAGGGCAAGGATCATCTGTTGTAGCGGACGAGTGTAAAATTGGGCGTACAGAATCGCCTCGAAAGAGGAGACCATAAGGCCCAGCACCCGCATGCACTCCCGAATGGTGGGACGTGGAGAGCGTAGAAGGAGCACCACTGCCAGACGAATCTGGGAAGCCTTGGAATCTGGAAGAAACACCCGAGAAATCGAGGTGTCCAAGATCATCCCTAGGAACGAGAGTCTCTGGGAGGGGTGCAGAGAGGACTTGGGGAGATTGATCAGCCATCCGAACCGTTCCAGGGATTGAACCGTGATTCGGACGCTGTCCTCGGCCTGTGGAAGAGACGGAGCTTTTATCAAGATGTCGTCTAGGTATGGTAACAAAGAGATGCCCCTGGTGCGAAGAAGCGCCATGAGAGGCGCCAGAATCTTCGTAAAAACTCGAGGGGCGGTTGCCAACCCAAAAGGTAGGGCGACGAACTGGTAATGACGCCCCCCTATGGCAAAGTGCAGAAAGCGATGGTGGGACTCTGCAATAGGGACGTGCAAGTAGGCGTCTTGAATGTCCACAGACGCGAGAAATTCTCCTGGAAGCAGAGAAGCAATAACGGAGCGAAGGGACTCCATGCGAAACTTCCGCACCCGTAGAAACTTGTTGAGAAGTTTTAGATCCAAGATTGGACGCACTGACCCCTCTTTCTTTGGAACAACGAACAGGTTTGAGTAAAAACCTGTCCCTTGCTCTTCTGGGGGAACGGGGGAAATGACACCACGGTCCAGAAGAGAGGAGACCGCAAAAAAGAGGTCCGAGGCCCTGGCTGGATCCCCCGGAACGCGAGAAGGGAAAAAACGTTCCGGCGGGCTGGACGCGAACTCCAACTTGTAGCCGGACGTCACCACTTCCAGAGCCCAGGCATCCTGAACGTGAGCCCTCCTGACCTGTTGAAAGGAGAGCAGACGGCCCCCCACCACGAGGGATGGGGGCACTCCTTCATGCGGAGGGTTGCTTGGGAGCAGGAGGACGGGCTGACTGCGCCCGAGGCCGCCAAGAGGGCTGGGGCTTGAAGAAAGGCTTCTTGCGGGAGTCCTGGGATCCCCCCGCTGATGAGGACGACGGCGTCCTGGCAGTGGAGAAGCGACGAAAGGACTGGCCCCGGAAACCTGAAGGCCGAGACCGAAAGGGACGCTTGGTCCTGGGCTGGGGTAGATGAGTGCTCTTGCCCCCTGTTGCGGCAGAAATGAATTCATCTAGTTGAGCCCCAAAGAGCCTGGACCCTTCAAAGGGAAGGATAGCGAGGGAACGCTTGGATGAGGCATCAGCATCCCACACCTTCAGCCAGACCTCCCTGCGCTGAATGACAGAGAGGGCCGAAATACGGGCAAAGAGGGAGCCGATGTCCATTGAAGCCTCACAGAGATATTTAGACGCTTGAGACATCTGGATGATAAAATCCAGAGTATCTGCAGAGGCGTCCTGCTCTGACAGATCCTGGTGGTGGCGCTGCAACCACGTTGTAAGGGCTCTGGCGACCCAAGCCGACGCAAAGGCCGGTCGCAGGGAAGCGCCCGCCAGCGAGAAGATGGACTTGGAAAGTGAATCCAAACGTCTGTCCACCGCATCCTGCAGAGAGGAACCGTCTAGGACGGGAAGGGCCGTGTTCTTGGCTAACCTGGCCACCGGAGGATCTACCTTAGGGGAAGAAGTCCACTTTTCCACTGTGTCAGCTGGAAAAGGATAAAGCGTATCCATACGCTTGGTGGCCGAAAATTTTTGATTAGGTCGATCCCAAGCTTTTGATAGGACCGCAGTGAATTCCTCATGAATAGGGAACACGGCGGACTCCTGTTTCTTGGGTGGAAAAAGGGAGAACTCCCGACTAGTGGAGGGAGGAGAATCCCTTTGTATATTAAAAGTGTCACGGACAGCTGCCACCAACTCGGTTACCATGGTGGAAAGCTTAGGCAGGGGTTCCCGCTCCGTGACTTCGTCCGATCCGGACAATTCCCCATCGGATTTGCGCTCCGTGCGAGGGGGAGAGTCAACCGGGCATGCCTCAAGGCGAGGGGGAGAAGCGGAGTCATCCGAGGAGGAATGCTGCCGCTCACGCTGCCTTTTAGAAGTCAGATGCCCTCTGTGAGAGTCACTGAGAGGGGATGGAGTGGTGGATGCCACTGGAGTAGTAGCCGCCATGCGCTCCATGAAGGACATGGCTGCCTTGGCAACTAAGGCCAGATCAGCTGCCGCATTAGACATGGCGGAGGCCCAGGCGGGTACCGCTGGATCCGCAGGGGCAGAGGGAGGACCGGGCTGAGCAAGAGAAGGAGGCTGATCCTGTCCAGGAGCAGGGCATGAGTCACAGGAACCAGTGACAGAAAAAGGCCTAAGGCATATTTTACATGACTCCAGTGGAGCCTGAGAGGAAGCCTTGGAAGGCTTAGGGGCCCCAGGTTTAGGCATGATGGTATTCCAAAAAAGATTTCCTACCAGGTTGCTGCAATTCCTACCACCCAGGCAACAGCAGAAGTCTCCGGTCACCGAGAACTGAGGAGCTGCACGGCCGCAATCCAGCAGAGTCTCCGGTGTAGGGAGAGACAGAGCTGGACGCCGAGGCTCCGCCCCCTTGGACGCGTCATTGCGGCGCGAAATAAGCGCGCGCGCGCGCATTTCAAAATACACCCCTTCGCCAGATACGGCGCAACGGGGGTTAATATCGGGAGGAGCAGGCCGGCGGGAGCTGCAGAGAGCGCAGCGGCCATAAGATAAAATAAAATACACTCCTTCAGTGCCAAGATTGCCGCCGATGCGGCCATAGTCTGAGCTGCAGGCAGGTAGGAGAGACGCAACCTGTTCCCAGAGTCAGTGGAATCACCAGCCCTCCCCAGAAGGGGCCCCCTCCCAACGGGAAAAAATGCCCCCAGCCGGTCCTTCTCTAGCTCACCTCAGGTCACAGAGCGCCAGACAGACGACATCAAGGGGTGGGGGGAGGGGGGAAGGAGGGAGATTGAAGCAGGCAATACTTATCTGCACAGCATGCTCCCTCGATGTCCAGACCAGCAGGGATTCACCTCTTCAGATGTCTGACTCCAATCAAGGAGAGCAGTGTTCTGGTGGAGGGTAGGCAGCAGGTGTCCCAGCAGCTGGTGGGATGCCAGAGCTAACATGTCGAGCCTGGATCCACTTTTCTTCTGTGGGGGAATGGGAGGTAGCCAGGAACCTTCAGAAGACCGTGGCAGACCCTCCACAGGGGCCAGGAAAGCGCAATGCTGACCTGCGTCCCCATCTGAAACCAGAAAAAAATAACAAACAGGAGAAGAATAAATGTCAACCTCCTTGAACGGACACTAAGCAAAGACTGGAGTTCTCCTGGAGGTGCCTGGGGGTATAGCCCGAGGAGGAGGAGCTTCTTTTTTTGCATAGTGTCCCTCCTAGTAATATCTCTAAGCTATACCCATGGTCTGTGTCCCCCAATGGAATGAACGAGAAAAGGTAATTATATATTGATATGACATAAATATTCATTATAACATTCATGTTGTAAGCCCAAAGAACTTATTAGGCCATATACCTGTAAGCTCCAGGCAGCGTAGGGACTTCTGCCACACGGTGCCCAGTGCAAGTATATGTGCACCTTTCTGCAGGTCCTCAGATGTCATAGACATAAGTCAGAAGGTCAATTAAGTGGAGATCTGGATACTGGAAACCCACTGATCCCAAGAAGATAAGGGGTTGCAGTGCTTGTTAGAGGTACATGCCCAGCCTGCCCCTCCTCAGCCCCCTGTACCACAGATCAGTGAAGAACCCAATTAATCTTCTGAACTAGGACTCAAAAAGGAGCACATTTATTTCTATAAGTGCAATTCAGTTGTAGTCCAGCACAATCCTTGAAGGTTGTTCTGTTACTTTCCCATAATCTCAACCACTGTTCAGTTGTGGACTGTGAAGATCTTGGTACTCAAATCCTTACACAGAATGAAGTTATTGAGTAATAAGGGGTTGTAGCCTTGTACAAAAGATTCACTTTGGTTTTGAGATGTGCGTTGTCTATTTATTGTTGCCAGGGCCGGCGTTAGGGGGCGGCAAACTGGGCAATTTCCCATGGCCCCCATTGTCTAAGGGGCCCCCTGCCTTAGTGCTGCTCTTCAGCTGAACGTCCGAGGAAGCAAAAGGACGGACAGCTGCACTTTACAATGCAGTGTAAGATCCCCTCCCTCACATATAAGAGAAATCATTACCACAGTCCTGGCAGGACCTACGATAATGTCAGATACAAGAGGCGGAGCTCAGCAGAGAAGAGGGAATGAAGGACCTGCAATGACCTCACCATCATGTGACCAGAACAGGAGGTGGAGCTCAGCAGTAAAGTAATGAAGACCAGTGATGCATATGAAGAAGTATGGATTTAATGTAAGTGACAGGGAAATGCTGGGAGTTGTAGTCCTCTCCTCTTATACCTCTTGTTATGTAATATCAGAGTATATTACAAGAGGAGGTATAAGAGGAGAGGACTACAACTCTCAGCATCCAGGCCATTATTATATAATATCAGCTTGGACATGCTGGGAGTTGTAGTCTCATCCTCTTATACGTCCCCCTGTAATGTGCTCTGACATTAAATAATAATGGCTTAGACATGCTGGGAGTTATAGTCCCGTCCTGTTATACCTCCTGCAGTAATGTGCTCTGAATTAGGGCCAGGACGATGGATAGGGGAGGGTAGTCATCCGCCTAGGGTGCCACTACGCTACCCATAAAGGGGGCGCACTCATGGCAGTCCAACTTCACAAGCCTCAGGCCACTAGGGCTACTTTCACATTAGCCTTACCATTTTCCGGTATTGATATCCGTCATAGGGTCTCAATACCGGAAAAAACGCTTCCGTTTTGTTCCCATTCATTGTCAATGGGGACAAAATGTAAGTATACAGAACGGAATGCTCCAAAGTGCATTCCGTTCCGTTCTCATACCGTTAAGCAAACCACAGCATGCTGCCGTTTGCTTTCCGTCCTGGGATGCGGAGTAATCGAAAACGGATCCGTCCCCCATTGACTTTCAATGGAGTTCATGACGGATCTGTCTTGGCTATGTTACAGAATACAACCGGATCCGTTCATAACGGATGCAGACGGTTGTGTTATCAGCAACGGAAGCATTTTTGCTGAACCCTGCCGGATCCAGCAAAAACGATAGTGTGAAAGTAACCTAGGCCTCAAGCCTGTGAGGCATTAGAACAGAGCAAGAAGCCGCAATGACCTCACTGCAACCTCCTGCCCTGGGTCTCGCATGATGACGTCATCATGTGAGACCAGAAGCAGGAGTGGTGATGTCATTGGGACCGCATGCATCAGGACGCAGCAACACAAGCCACAGATAAAACTGTGGTCTGCGATGGAGGAAAGTTTTTATTTTTTATACTCAACGTCCACACTACTGGGGGCACCAGGGAGATATAGATATATAGATATATATATATATATATATATATATACACACACATACACACACACACACACACACACACACACACACACACACACACACACAGGTACTGTGGGGGGGAGCACTATATATTGGAACTACAGGGGGACATTAGAGCCACTGGGAGCATTATGGTTATATTACTAGAGTACTGTAGGGGTGTTATTATTATTTGACGCAATATGGAGGGCATTGCTACTAATGGGGGGCTATCTTGGGGAGTATTATCACTATTGGGGAACCATTACTAATGAAGGCAGTCTGGGTGTATAGTATAGTGTTTGTGGACATGGGGGGGGGGGGGTCACAACAGGCACAGTATTGGGGGTAGCTTCAAGAGGTTCTTCGGGTTTTTTCATATTGATGACATATCCTTAGGATAGGTCATCAATATTAGATTGGCAGGGGTCTGACACTCGGCACTCCCGACGATCAGCTGTTTGTGGAGACGGTGTGCGCACATGCCGTATTCCTTCTCTCTTCCCGCTCTGGTGCTGTATATCTATGGGACAGCAGCACGCGCCATCTCCTCAAACAGCTGATCAGCAGGGGTGTCGGACTGTGTTTTACCACATTATTACAAGATGTGGGCCCCCTCTTGATTTTGCCTAGGGCCACATTTTGTCTAAAACCAGCCCTGATTGTTGCCCAGCAGCCCACAGGAAAAATGATTACTCCCCTCCGTTGTGTGTACCAAGTGGTCTGCTCCACATTGATGTAATGAGTTGGGGGAGATACCACATACAGGTAAAGGGGTGCACTATGTTACAGAAATAATGGAGCCACTTATCCAAGGACTCCTTCCCTAGTTTACAATATGGAGTAGACAGTAAATACATGGGAATTAAGAAATAAACTACACTGTATTCACACGTAAAAACTCCAACTGTGCTGCGGCAAACTGCTGAGTAGTCACAATATGGAAAAAGAAAACTTTCTTCTAACCATAGCGGACGTTGAATGGATCTACCCTTCAAATGCTTAGACACACAGAGCCCCGGGCATCCACAAGTACCTGAGTCTGACCAGAGCCGGCTGCTGCCGCAGAGTAGATGCCAGGTCGCTGGCTGCAGGGCACTGATGACATCTCAGTCTGAATCTGACACACTCCGAGCAGCACAACACGGCGGACACGTCATTTCCTGTTAGTTTTTTTCTCCTTTTTAAACGAACTTTATTTACAAATGCAGCAGCGCCAGCCGCTATAATGGCTGTACTGATGCACTATGTGCGACTGAATCCTATGAAGAGCAGCACAGCTGTTACCATAACAACAGGGCGGCTGAGATAGGCCTATAGGTGTATTAGGTGGAGAATGCTCCTAGCTCTCCAATAAAGAATAAATAGTCATTTTAAGTGGAGTGATTTATTTATTTTTTGAGGTGGCCACTCTATTTAGGAGGGGAGCAATTTTATTTACATAGGACTGTATGTTGGGGGCGCAGAAGGGAGGGGGATATGTTATTTACAATTTCACCCCACAAAGTTTTTTTTTTTCCTGTTTTCCAATACAAGCTATGCTAAATTAAACTATGCCATTAAAAATACAACTCGTCCATCAAAAAATAAGATCGCATGTGGCTATGTGAACGGGAAATTTAAAAAGTTGCGGCTTTTGGAATGCGAAGCGGAAAAATGAAATTGCTAAAAAACACTAATATTACTGGTCCTTAAAGACTATGTACACCTTTGGGGACTTTTTTTCAATTATTGCATTATACTCATTTTGAGCTTAAAATCATATTTTCATTTGGTCTTTATTAAAAATGTGGAGTCTTTTTTTTTCTGTACAGAGCTGAGACGCTCTAGTAGCAGCCTCTGAATTTTTTCTTTCCGTCAATTGGGGAGCAGATGGACTCCTTATCTCTGCTCTCTGACCTTATAAACACTCATCAAAGCTCAATCCCTATCTTACTGATAAGAATGTGGCCACTAGCATACTATAGAGTTCGCAGCGCTGTCCAGTACTTAACCCTCCTCCGGCTCGCTCTTCTCACGGCCCGCTCTGCTGTGTCCTGGCTGCCTGCAGCGTCAGGACGTACAGAGTGCACTCTGACCTGACGCTACAGGAGGTCAGGTGACTGCAGCGCGGGCCCTGAGAAGACAGACAAGACAAGGAGAGTGGCGGCAGGAGAGGTAAGTTAATTTATTATTTTACAGTCTGATATGGAGGTCTCACTGGGGGTCTGGAGAGGTCTAATAGGGGTCTGGAGAGGTCTCTGGGGGGGTCTGGAGGTCTGACTAGGGGGTCTGGAGAGGTCTGACGGTCTAATGGGGGTCTGATTGGGGGTCTAGAGGTCTAATGGGGTCTGATTGAGGGTCTGGAGGTCTAGTGGGAGTCTAGAGGTCTGATATGGGGGTCTGGAGGTCTAATGGGGGTCTTATCTGAGGTCTGATATTGGGTTGGGGTTTTACATGGAGGTCTAATGGGGGTCTGATCTGAGGTCCCATATGGGGTCTCACAGAGGTCTAAAGGGGGGTTGGTCTGAGATGTGGGGGATCTCATTTAGGGTTTTATATGGGGTCTGATCTGAAAGGAAGGGAGGATTTTTTTTGTACTAGCGCTCTGTGTGGTACCAGTATTTTCAGGGGGACTGTTTCTGCAGAATAACATTGGGGGCACAGCGGACACAGTATTGGAGGTGGCAGGATGGGGTGTTGAGAAGGTAAGGAGGAGGATGGAAAAGTAGTAAAGTAAGATGTTGTCACGGCGGACGTGCACAGTATAACAGATAACACACCAACCAGGCTCTGGACGAGAGACAGGGGAAGGGTCACCTCCTAGTTTATCCCTGACCTCTTTCCCTGCAATGCTCAGCCCACAGACAAACCTTAAAGGTAGGTTTGCTGTGTCCTCCAGCCTGGACTGACAGAACCCTGAACTCCCTGAGATGGTGAAGTGGGGAGAAAGGAGTAGCCTGCTCGCACAGAACCTGGATGGGATAGATGACATAAACAACCAAACAAGAAATGACACTTATCTGCTGAGAGCAGGAACTGACTGCCAACCTTCCCTCCAAACTTCCCAGACCAAAATGAACAGTATAAGCCGCTCAGAGCACTTAGCTGGAGACCATTTAAACTAATGACTCCACCCAGTGCACCTGATGCGAGGCGGTTCCAGCACGGCATCAAAACAAAAACTAAACTCGTGCTGCAATCCTGGCTGACCTCCGCACATCGTAAGAGTGGGGCATGACAGATGTCTGTTTGTTAAACTCTGCAGAGACGAGGCGCGGCTGAAAGAAGTCACCATGTCGGTCTGGTCTGACAGAAGAAGAGGAAAGAGAATATCTACATCAGCGAAGTCACTGGATGGAAGAGGTACATACAGTTGCAAGAAAAAGTATGTGAACCCTTGTTTTGTTTTAAAAATAGTTTTTATTGGTTTTAAAACAACGATATTGTACACAAGTTGTTTGCCCAACCAGGGCAGCCATATAAGAATATAACTGATGCAGTACTTTCAATGAGAAAAGCAACTTTAAAGCGAACCTTTCACCTCATTTTCACTTTATAAACTAGCAACAGTACCTTATAGATCATCTTCAGTGTGTTCTTATACATCCTTGTGCCGCTTTCATGCGCTGTATCTGCCTGAAAAAAATCGTCTTATAAAGTTATCATTTCCTGCTCCAACAGTCACGCTAGAAGTCAAGGGGGTAGCCCTTCCCTCACCTCTGGCTGCACCTCCCCTGCCCTAACCCCGCCTCGCGCGAAAGACGGCGCATGCGCAGCCTTGACAAGCACGGTCCCGGCGACTGAGCCGGCTGTCAATTACAGTGCATAGAGGCGGGGTTAGGGCAGGGGAGGTACAGCCAGAGGTGAGGGAAGGGCTACCCCCCTTGACTTCTAGCGTGACTGTTGGAGCGGAAATGATAACTTTATAAGACGATTTATTTTTTCAGGCAGATACAGCGCATGAAAGCGGCACAAGGATGTATAAGAACACACTGAAGATGATCTATAAGGTACTGTTGCTAGTTTATAAAGTGAAAATGAGGTGAAAGGTTCGCTTTAAAGGGTAGGAGGGGGAGAGGGAAGTCAGAGGGGAGAAAAAGGGTGGGGATGAGGGAGTTGAGTATGCTGCTGTTTTGTAGTACGTGGATAAACAAGTAATAAAAACATTGGTTTATGTGCTCACACTCTATAACCTGTAAGTTTGTTAGTTCGAGAAATCCCTATATTTTTTCCAAGGTTTCCATATGACTTCAAATCGTTGTGGCGTTCGGGATTCCCAGTGTGCAATTTGCTCTAGGCGGTATAATTGATCACACTTTTGAATCCAGTGTTGTAATGGGGGTGACTCTGGTTTTTTCCAGTATACTGCAATGAGTAGTCTGGATGATGCTAACAAAATCTGACCCAATATTTGTGTGTCTCTGGGACACTTGAGACTCCCGAACACCCCAAATAGACATACATAGCTTCGGTGAGACTGGTATGGATATTCTACAAACATCAGAGATGACTTTGCAAATCTTTTGTGAATAGGATGTAATTTTAGAACATTTCCACCATAAATGGCTATGAGTGCCTATTTCAAGACCACATGTCCAACAGACCGGGCTGCATTCAGGGAACATACGGTTAATGCTTTGTGCTGTGTAGTACCATTGGGTTAGTACTTTATAACTGTTTTCTTGCAGTTTGACACACCTGGACACCCTATGGGGGCCCTTCAGGACGCTGTTTAACTCATTCGCTGAGAATTGGATATTCAGTTCAGTTTCCCATTTTGAGATGAAGGGAAATTTGTCAGGGCGTGTTAGGGCCAATAGAAGGCTGTATAATTTGGATAACTTTCCTTTTGGTTCTTTTGTTTGAAGGGCTAGTTTCTCAAAAGCAGATTGTTCGGTGGTCTCAGTGAGATTTTTAAGGTGGGATTTCATAAAGTGAATAAATTGAGCTATTTGGAAAGTGGAAAGGCTGGCTATTATAGGGTGTTTTTTCAGTTCGTCGTAAGTTGGGATGTCATTATCCAGACATAGGGATAAGACCGTTGTGGAGATAGATTTTGCTCGGTCAGATAGGGTTTCCCAGAACTGGGTAGAGGAGTGGCAGAGGACATCACGAACCTGCATCAGGGTGAGGTAATTTGATAGTAAATGATCTTTCCATTTAGAGTCCCTCCATATGTCTAAAGTGTACTTAGTGATGGAGTTATATGTTTGTAGTTTAGTGTTCTTTTGGGATTGGTCTAGGAAGATTAAAGAATGAAGTGGGAGGTTTACCATATTGTCTTCAGTAATAAGGTCTAGTCGGTTCGAGTACGGTCTTAGCCATTCTAGGCATCTAAGACCAATTACTGCTTTGTGGTAGATATATAGTTCTGGAATACCGAGCCCACCATTCGTGGGGTGTTGTGACATGAGTGTGAGAGGTAGTCTAGATCTCTTACCACCCCAGAGGAATTTTGATAGAATCCCTTGCATTTTTGCAAAATAAGCTTTTGGGGATTGGAATAGGCAATGCTTGAAGGTAGTAAAGAACAGTAGGCAGGAGTACCGTTTTGATGAGCGTCCTGCGACCGAACCATGATATAAATGGAATATCCCAAGAACCTATCAAGTCTTCTAATCCTTTTGGTAGTGTTTGAAAATTTTCCCGAAACAAATTTGAAAATTCCGGTGTTAGTGTTATCCCTAAGAATACTATTGATTCAGTGGTCCATTGAAAAGGGGTGGTTTTTTGCAAAGTGGTCATGACTTGTGGGTTCAGATTCACATTCAGGACTGTGGATTTAGATAAGTTCACTGAAAAATTGGATAGGGAGTGATAAGTCTGAAGTGTAGACATAATTGCTGGAAAGGCTAGATTTGGGTTAGTGATAAATAGGAGTACATAATCTGCAAATGCAGCTGTTTGATGAGTTATAGACCCTACTCATTCCCTCGATTTCAACATGTTGCCTAAATGATTGAAGAAGCGTTTCTATAACCAACACAAACAGTAAGGGAGAGAGGGGGCAGCCTTGGTGAGTACCGTTTGATATTGTGAATACTGGGGAGAGGGTGCCATTCACCAGGATGCGCGCTGTAGGTTTATAATACATTGCCATAAGCCCGGCTATGAAGGTGCTCAGGATTCCAAATTTTGCCAATGTTTGTGTCATAAAGAGCCAATCCACTCTGTCAAAAGCTTTCTCCGCATCCATGCTGAGGATAGCTAATGGTGATTTTGACTTCGTAGCTAGTTGTATAAGGTTTATAACCCTGATAATGTTATTTTTCCCTTCCCTTCCAGGTATAAAGCCCACCTGTTCTGCCGAAATAAGGTCTGGTAAGTAAAGTTTTAATCTGTTGGCAAGCATTTTTGCATAAAGTTTAAGGTCGTTATTGAGGAGCGAAATTGGCCTATAGTTTGAGCAGAGTGAGTGGTCTTTATTAGGTTTGGGGATAATGGATATTTGCGCAGACAACATATCTCTGGTGAATGGTTTGCCCTCTCTTGCCTCGTTACAAACTGCCAATAGCCGGGGTAGTAAGGTCTCTTTAAACGAGGAGTAATAAAAGACTGGTAGGTCGTCTGACCCAGGACTCTTGTTCTTCTGAGAATTTTTTTCATTTTTTCATCAACACATTCCAAGAGCTATAACTTTTTAATTTGTCTGTAGATCTTGTTGAGAGAGGAGAAAGATTTAGGAAAACTAGAAGAATGGTCAGAACTCTGGAAACTGAAATTTAATGTGGATAAGTGCAAGATAATGCACCTGGGGCGTAAAAACCCAAGGGCAGAATATAGAATATTTGACACAGTCCTGACCTCAGTATCTGAGGAAAGGGATTTAGGAGTAATTATTTCAGAAGACTTAAAGGTGGGAAGACAATGTAATAGAGCAGCACGAAATGCCAGCAGAATGCTTGGATGTATAGGGAGAGGTATAAGCAGTAGAAAGAGTGAAGTGCTTATGCCGCTGTACAGAACACTGGTGAGACCTCACTTGGAGTATTGTGCGCAGTACTGGAGGCCATATCTCCAGAAGGATATAGATACTCTAGAGAGAGTTCAGAGAAGAGCTACTAAACTAGTACATGGATTGCAGGATAAAACTTACCAGGAAAGGTTAAAGGACCTTAAAATGTATAGCTTGGAAGAAAGAAGAGACAGAGGGGATATGATAGAAACTTTTAAATACATAAAGGGAATCAACTCGGTAAAGGAAGAGAGCATATTTAAAAGAAGAAAAACTACCACAAGAGGACACAGTTTTAAATTAGAGGGGCAAAGGTTTAAAAGTAATATAAGGAAGTATTACTTTACTGAGAGAGTAGTGGATGCATGGAATAGCCTTCCTGCAGAAGTGGTAGCTGCAAATACAGTGAAGGGGTTTAAGCATGCATGGGATAGGCATAAGGCCATCCTTCATATAAGATAGGGCCGGGGGCTATCCATAGTATTCAGTATATTGGGCAGACTAGATGGGCCAAATGGTTCTTATCTGCCGACACATTCTATGTTTCTATGTTTCTATTTGCAGTTCAGCTAGAGTATACGGAGAGGATAGCTTTTTGGCTTGCGCAGTAGTTAGAGTAGGAAGTTTCAGTGTATCTAGCCAGTTTTGTATGTGTTGTTTTTTCTCACTAGTTTGGGACGGGGTTGGGTTGACTTGTAGATTATATAGTTGACTATAGTAGTTGCAGAATTGTTCAGCAATTAATTCTGTTTTGTGGACTACTTGCAAGTTTTGGATTTTATGTGGAGATGTAGGACGCTATTTTTCGTCTTTTGATTTGGGACATGAGTACTTTCGTAGATTTATTGCCGTGAGCGTAGTATTTATAGTGAGTGGATAGAAACAGTTTAGCTGTGTTGGCATTTAGGATATTTTTTAGTTCTGATCTTAGGGTGTCCAGGTGTGCCAAAGTATCTTCCTTTAATGATCTCCTGTGTTGCGTCTCCAGTTTAGAGATAGCTGAGGTGAGTTCTTCTATTTTCTTTAACTTCTGTCTTTTAACATGAGAGCCCAAAGCAATTAGATGGCCTCTTATAACAGTTTTGTGGGCGTCCCAAAGCACAGCTTGGGGTAGGTCTGCTGATTCATTCAAATTGAAATATTCCTCAATTAGATCAGCTAATTTTGGGATATTAGAGCTATTCAATAGTGTTTCATTTAACCTCCATCTATATTCTGTTTTAGGCATATTGTGCTATAGTACATGTGAGGAAAACTGGGGCATGATCTGACAGAAGAATATTCCCGATCTTGGATGAGATACAATACTGGAGAGCTTGCATATTTAGGAAGATGTAATCCAGTCTTTGATAGGAGTGGTGAGCAGAAGAGAAGTAGGTATAGTCTTTTTCATTGGAGTGCAATGCCCTCCAAACGTCTATAAGACGCTGTTGGGAAAGTGCCTTTTTTATTTTACATAGTGATATTTTTGACATTGATGAGGATCCAGTGGAAGAGTCAAGGCTAGGGACTAGTGTGACGTTAAAGTCTCCGCCTAGGATGATAATGCCCTCTGCAAAGTTTCCAAGTTTATTTGTGTTTTCTAGAAGCCATGTGGCTTGCGCTGTGTTAGGTACATATATATTGCAAAAAGTAAATAGCTGGGGACCTATCGTTCCTTTTACAAAGATAAATCTACCATCCTTGTCTTTTAGTGTGTCTTGAAGTATAAACGGAGTATTATTATGGTTGGCTATGCGGACCCCTTTTGTGGCCGTTAAGGGAGAGGTGCTATGAAACCATTAATTATATAGCATGAGTGATAGCTTTGGAACATGGTTAATGCGAAAGTGTGTTTGTTGTATTAGAGCTATTTGCACTCTCATCTTATGCAAATATTGACATATTTGACTCCGTTTTGATGGTGCGTTTAGCCCTTTAACATTGTATGTACATATATTTAAACTAGCCATGCACATATAAGCCTAGTTCGCGGACAGTCATCCATACCTGATTCCAGTACCAGTAATATGCGCAGCAATAGGGGGGGGGGGGGGGGGAAGGAGTAGGATAGAGGAGGAAGGACCTAAAGCAAAAAAGAGGAGAAAAACAGTAGTAACAGTTAATTACAATATAATACTTAGGGGAGGGGGTCTACAAAGGGTGGACCGAGTCCCCGTTTTAGCTAGCTATCATTAGATATAAAGACATTTAATTAGAAAGACATGAGGAACATTAGAAGAGAAGTGAAGTGACTTGCCAGGAATAACTGTAATTTTTGCTTTTGCCACTGGGTGTCTCCCTTCAATTAGAAATCCACTTATCACAACATTGAACTAATATAACCCAGTATAGGACTATCATAATCTGTTGAGGAGATAGTAGTGCATAAGGAGGGTGAATACAGAAATAGGAGCAGGGAAGAATAGATACAGAAATAGGATCAGGGAAGGAGCGTTAAAGGAGATTAGTGCAGAAACGCCAGATAATAAGGACTGCTAAAAACAGGTTAGTGGTTTCTAATTAACAGATAACAGGAGTTTAGTGTGACCCAACATTTGTAGGTCATCAGGATAAATGGATACGGACGGTGGCCAAGTTCCGCCTTGTGTTGATCCGTCATCTGACGGGTAGCTGTCCATGGGCCTTCCTGGATTTCTGCCGCTTGGATGATCCTTCTTGCCAGGAATTCCTTATGGGTAGTGAAGGTAGCGAAGCTAGATTTTGTGCAGGGCACCAGTCCTGAATATCCAGGTCTTTAATGTCCAGGACGTCACATACTCTCTATAAGTCGGCATGAGCCCGGATGACTTGTTTCCGGAGTGGTGTGTTAATTAGCAAACCAAATGGGTGAAGCCATCGATATGGTAGTTTCTTTTGCTGCAGGATATCCAGGAGGGGTTTTAGGTGCCGTCTCTTCTTTAGAGTCATGGGTGATAAGTCCTGATATAGCGTAATGATGGAACCTTCAATATACACCGTTTTGTTGTTTCTCGCTGCTGCCAGGATTTGTTCTTTTACTGAGAAGCTGGTCATGCGGAAAATGACGTCCCTAGGAGGATCTTGTGGCTTTGGCATCGGCCGCAGTGCCCTATGGATTCTGTCCATCTCTAGCTTTTCTGGCGGACAGTCTGGTACAAGGCGGGAAAAAAACAGCACCACCTCTTGTTTCAGGGCAGTGGCGTAGGGATCGCCATAGCAACCATAGCAGTGGCTATGGGGCCCTACGCCACTGGGGGCCCGTCCGGGCCGCCTTCTGTTGATTATTATTATATTTTTTTTTTTTACACACACACACTACAAACAGCAGCCAGGCGGTCCGCGGCTCAGGCTTGGCTGGGGAGGAGTCAGGACATGCAGGGCCGGGCCGACACAGAGGCTGGGGAGTCTCAGCAGGCCACTGAGTAAGGAAGATCCGATCATTATACTAACCCCCAGGCGTTCCCATGGTGACGGGGACGCTTGCCTGGGGGTTAGATATACCATCGGATCTGAGTTTTCCGCTCTCAGTGAGAATATACAGGGGCCACGCCGCTCACTGGAGCACATTTATAAACTAATTAGTAACTTGAACTTTAATCATTGACAGTGCTGAATGCTGATCTATTTACTTGCATTGGATATCTTACTCTGTCTGAGCTCCGGTAACGATAAACAGCAGGCAGTGCGGGGGGCGGCACTCACTCATGACGTCACACGCCTGCTCCTCCCACTAGGCGGCGCAGGCGCGTGAACGTCAGTGAAGTGAGCGCGCCCGCCCGCACTGCCTGCTGTACCGTTACCAGAGCTAAGGTATCCAATGCAAGTAAAGAGATCAGCATTCAGCACTGTCAATGATTAAGTTCAAGTTACTAATTAGTTTATAATGTGCTCCTGTGAGCGTCGGGGAGGGGGATCTGTGGATGGCACTATTTAGGGGAGGGGGATCTGTGGATGGCACTGTTTAGGGGAGGGGGATCTGTGGATGGCATGTTTAGGGGAGGGGGATTGTGGATGGCACTATTTAGGGGAGGGGGATCTGTGGATGGCACTATTTAGGGAGGGGGATCTGTGGATGGCACTGTTAAGGGGAGGGGGATCTGTGGATGGCACTTTTTAGGGGAGGGGGATCTGTGAATGGCACTATTTAGGGGAGGGGGATCTGTGGATGGCACTGTTTAGGGGAGGGGGGTCTGTGAATGGCACTGTTTAGGGGAGGGGGATCTGTGGATGGCTATGGGGGGGGGGCCATAAAATAATTTTTGCTATGGGGCCCATGCATTTATAGCTACGCCCCTGTTTCAGGGACTCATCGTAACCGACTCAGGGACCCCCTTTGAGCCTTATATTATTTCTCCGTCCCCTGTTATCTTGGTCCTCTACTGGGGCATATAAGTAGTTTATGTGGGCCTGTGCATTGTCCATATTGGTTGCCACTTGCTCCCCAAATTCAATGAAGGTTTGCTGTTCAGTCTTTAGTGTGTCCATTCTGGTACTCAACTGACGCACATCCTGTTTTATTTCAGACAAATCCTGCCTGAGGGGCTCTAAAGCGTCATGTAAGAGGTCTCTCATGAAGACTCTGGAGAGAGGTAAGTCGTCTGCCGCTGCAGTCTCCTCTGGATCGCTATCTCCTTCCCCGTCTGAGTCAGCGTCTTTACCTGCTATTAGAGCCACCCGGCGTGCGGTCGCCATCTTGGATTCTGACCTCGCTTCAGGTTTTCTCACAAATCTGTCCAGATCGCTTTGATTTGAAGCGGTCTTCAGCCTCCCAGGTGTTTCTTTAGGTTTGTCTTTGCCGACTTTTCCCATTTTTTTGCCGTTATCTTTGCTTTTAATAAGCTCAAAAGGGCTCGGTCATCAGCAAAGCTCTTCACTCAGCCTGCATCCGGCTCGACCCCCCGTATGTGAACCCTTTGGAATAATATGGATTTCTGCACAAATTGGTCATAAAATGTGATCTGATCTTCATCTAAGTCACAACAATAGACAATCACAGTCTGCTTACACTAATAACACACAAAGAATTAAATGTTACCATGTTTTTATTGAACACACCATGTAAACATTCACAGTGCAGGTGGAAAAAGTATGTGAACCCTTGGATTTAATAACTAGTTGAACCTCCTTTGGCAGCAATAATTTCAACCAAACGTTTCCTGTAGTTGCAGATCAGATGTGCACAACAGTCAGGAGTAATTCTTGGCCATTCCTCTTTACAGAACTGTTTCAGTATAGCAATATTCTTGGGATGTCTGGTGTGAATCGCTTTCTTGAGGTCAAGCCACAGCATCTCAATCGGGTTGAGGTCAGGACTATGACTGGGCCACTCCAGAAGGCATATTTTCTTCTGTTTAAGCCATTCTGTTGTTGATTTACTTCTATGCTTTGGGTCGTTGTCCTGTTGCAACACCCATCTTTTGTTGAGCTTCAGCTGGTGGACAGGTGGCCTTAAGTTATCCTGCAAAATGTCTTGATATACTTGGAATTCCATTTTTCCTTCGATGATAGAAAATCCGTCCAGGCCCTGACGCAGCAAAGCAGCCCAAACCATGATGCCCCCACCGCCTTACTTCACAGTTGGGATGAGGTTTTGATGTTGGTGTGCAGTGCCTCTTTTTCTCCACACAGTGTTGTGTGTTTCTTCCAAACAACTCAACTTTGGTTTCATCTGTCCACAGAATATTTTGCCAGTACTGCTGTGGAACATCCAGGTGCTCTTGTGCAAACTGTAAACATGCAGCAATGTTTTTTTTGGACAGCAGTGGCTTCCTCCCATGAAATCCATTCTTGTTTAGTGTTTTTCGTATTGTAGATTCGCTAACAGGGATGTTAGTATATGCCAGTTATTTTTGTAAGTCTTTAGCTGACACTCTAGGATTCTTCTTCACCTCATTGAGCAGTCTGCGCTGTGCTCTTGCAGTCATCTTTACAGGACGGACACTCCTAGGGAGAGTAGCAGCAGTGCTGAATTTCTCCATTTATAGACAATTTGTCTTACCGTGGACTGATCAACAGCAAGGCTTTTGGAGATACTTTTATAACCCTTTCCAGCTTTATGCAAGTCAGCAATTTTTAATCGTAGGTCTTCTGAGAGCTCTTTTGTGTGAGGCATCATTCACATCAGGCAATGCTTCTTGTGAAAAGCAAACCCAGAACTGGTGTGTGTTTTTTATAGTGCAGGGCAGCTGTAACCAACACCTCCAATCTCATCTCATTGATTGGACTCCAATTGGCTGACATCTCACTCCAATTAGCTCTTGGAGATGTCATTAGTCTAGGGGTTCACATACTTTTTCCACCTGCATTGTGAATGTTTGCATGGTGTGTTCAATAAAAACATGGTAACTGTAAAAGGGGAATATTAATCACCAATATTTATGCAAATATCGATAATTAATAAATGGGAGGAGCCATCTAGTGATAACTCCGCCCATTTATGCCTTTATATAATAACAATACTTTCGGTATGCTCTACACTGATCGCTATGCTAGCTGCATGCGCCTTACTAACTCGCTAACGCTAACAAGTACACGCTACACAAAAGGGTACAAATATAACAGTATTTATTACACCACGCAATACACTAACAATACACTACGCACTCAGTACACTACAATACAGCACTAAATATACAGTCCTAAACTACACTACACGTTCCCAATTCCACCCATCAAACTAACTAGACATTCACCACATACAAGTAATATTAAACATTGCAATAATACATTCATACACACAAATATCAGTAACCCATCCGCCTGACTAATCACTGTCCCTACGGGATACGACGAGGGTTACCGGTGGTCTTACAGGGATGTAAGCTGACCACAAATACAAAGGGTTATCAATGGGGATAATAACAGACTGTACAGCAATGCAAGGGTAAATACCCTGCAAGGGTACATTGAGGAGGGGTGTGTGGCAGCGGTTTGAGCAGGGGCTACACCAGGGGTTAATCAGGGTAGGTGCAAGGGTCAGATCATGGGCCAGGGTGTACAGTAGGCAGGGACCAGGGTCCATCAGGGGTTACCAGCACACAGGGGAAATCAGGGAACAGGAAGGGGTTAATGCTAGCAGGGGATCAGGGAACAGGAAGGGGTTAATGCTAGCAGGGGCTCAGGGAAGGAGTTTTGGGCAGGACAGGAGAACAGGGGCATGGAAGGGGGTTAATGGGGCAGTGCTACTTAGCCATCAGCAGGAGCAGGACTCAGCACACTGCCCGATTCTTCCTCGATGCGCTCACCAGGTGGGGGGGGGGGGTCCGGTCGTGGCCTTGAGCCGGAGTGAGGGCCGCGTTCTAAGCGCCGATGCGCTTCTCAAGGTGGGGGCCCTCTCCTCACAGCCAGAGTGCCGGGGCCACCGGATATTTATCCCCCGGCGGCCGCACTCCCGCGCCACCAGGGGGCGCGCGCGCGCCCCCATTATCCACGTGGGCCGGCGCAGTGATATGACGTCACTGCGCCGGCCAGCACATCGGGGACGCGCGCACGCCCCTGGTGGCGCAGGAAGTGCGGGCCGCCGGGGGATAAATATCCTGGGTACAGTAATTATATTACTCCACCCAGTTGCAAGAATCAGGGCAAATGGGCGGCTGTCCGAGTATTTTCCGCTACATAGGGGTACTCGGCAGGGATGTCCCTTGTCACCCTTACTATTCGCAATTGCCATTGAACCCCTTGCCTGTCTGCTGCGCACATCGACACACTGGCAGTGTTATCAGCTGGATCAACGGGAAGAGAGTCTTATTATACGCGGACAACCTATTATTATATGTAGGGGACCTATAATACTCCATAGATTCTAATGCAGGAAATTATTGGATATGGAAACTATTCCGGACTTACCATTAACTGGATAGTCACGATTCTTCCACTTGATCCACTCCCAGCCTCACTAGATGTAAAAGGCCTACCCTCTTATAAGTAGCTGATAGATTTAAATATCTAGGGGTGGTGGTGACTTCATCTCCGACCGATTACATTAAATTAAACATTAAACCACTGATTGCTAATTTGTCACTAAATCCAATACTTGGTGTAAACTACCTCTTTCAGTTATCGGTAGCTACATCAGACCGCTATCTATAGTATAGTGTCCGCTTGCCCACTCTGTTTAATGCTGATCACATACGGGTCCAGTTACCCTGTCCCTATGTGGGTCCACGGTGGTGACACTATGCAATACTTTAAGGAGCTCGTTTCATACACCGTGCTCCTGCTCTACATAAGGTTTTATAAGTCCACTGTCCATCCTTATGCGTTGGGTTTTAGGGATGGTGAGCTCTGGCTCTTGGGTTGTTTACACACTAATTTCCCCCCTGCCGGGGTCTTTGACCCTCTAGGTAGATATTACCTGTTTAGTACTTACCTTTAATATCTTCTTTAGATGTTATGTTCATATTCCTTGTTTTATTGTTTGCCCTGTGTCGCCCCCTCCTGGTCGCATAGCTTTACTGCTCAGGTTCATCATTTTTACCATGTCTGACTTAAAGGTATTATGTTTTAATGTGAATGGTTATGAACACACCGCAGAAAAGGAGCCAAATATACCATGTGCTCCGAAAGGAAGGAGCTGACTTAGTTCTTCTGCAGGATACCCATTTTAGACACCTAATATACCCAAAACAGTAAATAAACATTTTCCGTTTGACACCATGCCTCCTACTCCTCAGCTGCCAGAGGCGTTTCCTAGCCCTAGGCAGGAATTTTCCCTTCACTTTGGAGGCCAAACTAGCTGATCCTGATGGTCGCTTTCTTTTCTTAAAAGGTAATGTTGCAAACACCATGTTTACTATAGTTAACCTGTATGCTCCAAACAGTAGCAGGTCACTTGACTGCTTCACACCCTGGAGACCCTAAAAACATTTAGGGAGGGATTCCTCATTATAGGAGGCGACCTTAACCTTACACTCGACCCTTCCATAGACTCGACCTCTACAGGTCGCCCTACCTCAAGAAGGCAGCTGAGGAGATTACTTATCACTCTCAGGGACTTAGGGGTCTCGGATGTCTGGCGCCTCCTCCAATCCTGAGGGAAAGATTACCTTTCCACTCACAGACGCACAATTATACCAGCGTTGGACTACATTTTCTTTGCAATCACCTACTGTCCTCGGTTCTGAGGCCAGAATAGGTAACAATCATTTTGACCATGCGCGTGTGAGAGTGAGAATCCACGCCCTACCTCCGAGATCCTGGGTCTGGAGGTTGAATGAGACGCTCCTAGAAGAGGAACCTCATAGGAAGGCCGTTGAGCAGTGCCTTAAAAACTACTTTCTAGAGAATGCCAGGGATCTTGCTAATGGGATGTCACTTTGGGAGGCTCATAAGGTTGTAGTCAGAGGGGAACTTATCAGCCTGGGCTCTAGTGCCAAGAAACGTAGGCAGAAACAATTAGACTCCCTCCTTCAGCAGATTTCCACACTTGAAACTCTCCACAAGAAAACAAAAACAGAAGAGGTCCTGATGTCACTTAAGTGTTTGAGGCAGAAGGTCACTGACCTTCTGAACATTCGAGCGGCTGGGGCCTTAAAGACATTGCGCTTCAAACAATACCTTCACGGGAATAGAGGATCTAAGTTAGTCTCCAACCTTATTAAGAACCAAAGAAATAAATCCTTTATTCAAGCCATCAAATCAGCCTCGGGCCCCCGACTTATTAATACCCCAGCGATAGCTCAGGAGTTCTGCTCCTTTTATTCGAACTTGTATAACCTCCCGGTACCCCTCACCAGCCAGTAAATTGAGACACGCACATCGGAGTTCCTTAGCTCCATTTATATCCGCGGTTGATATACATCAGCTACTTCAGCCGTTTACAATAGAAGAGGTAGAAAAGGTTCTAATGTCCATTCCTTCAGGCAGGAGTCCCGGGCCTGACTGCTTTCCAATCTCATATTACAAAAAGTATAAGGACATTTTAATCCCACATTTTGTTACAGCATGTAATCTCCTCCTCACGGGTGGCTCTCTGACCCACAAGCCCAGGAAGCACATATAACCGATTATCCATAAAGAAGGGAAAGATAAGGAGGCATGTGGAAGTTATAGGCCGATTTCACTGCTGAACACTGATCTGACGTGGTGAGGCTAATTGCTTAACAGCAGGATGTCAGGTTGCTTCCTGGGCTTGTGGGTGAAGAACAGGTAGGATTCGTTGCAGGAAGGCGAGGCAAGGCATACATATCACGTAGAGTGATACATGCGATCACCCACGCCATCAAATCTAAGTCCCACTCTGTGCTTCTTAGGCCACAGATGCGGAGAGGCGTATCGATAGGGTTAGCTGGACCTATATGGGTAAAGTACTACAAGCTTTTGGTTTCCCTGAAGACTTCATCAGAGCTATCTATACTCTATACTCTGCACCATCTGCGAGAGTACTAGTTAACGGCACCCTATCGAATGCCTTCCAAATTAGAAATGGTACCCGTCAGGGATGTCCATTATCCCCCACCTTATTTGTACTCACCCTAGAGACGCTTCTTCTTAAGTTCCGCCAATCTCCCACGATCAAAGGGGTGAAACTAGCTAAATTCGTCCACAAGATGGCCGCCTTTGCGGACGATTTACAGCTCCTGCTGTCAAATCCTGAAGAGACTCTGCTGGAGGTTATGCAGGTTTTGAATTTTTTGGGGCCATCTCAAATTTTAAGATAAACTTTGATAAGTCAGAGGCCCTTGGCGTTTCCCTCCCAGCTGTCCTACGTACTAAAGTTAAAGCCCTCACACCATTCAAATGGCCTGCACAAGCAATAAAATATTTGGGAGTGATGATCCCGATGAACCCCAAGTTGCTGTTTAGTCTTAATTTCCCCCCGCTACTCTCTAAAGTCACCTCAATTCTCTCTAGGAGCAGCTCTCCTTTCCTAATCTGGCTAGGCAGGAAAAAGGTCCTTACCACCTACATCCTGCCACTGATAATATACACCTTAAGAGCCCTACCCATCTTGGTACCTGTTAGTTTCATCAATAAACTACAATCTATCATGAGCAGTTATTTGTGGGATAAGAAGCGCCCCAGAATGTCCTTTCGCCTCCTTTCCCGAAGAAAGAAATATGGGGGCATCTCCCTCCCTGACCTATCGACCTACATACAAGCTATTAGTTTGGAGAGGTGGCTTAAACTGGCCAGACAAGAGACACACTGCATGCATATAGACTTAAAATTGGCCTTGTTGGGTAGGGAGCTGTTTCATAGGTTATGGACACCCGAGAGGGCAGGAGAAGGGACCAAAATAGAAAGCGAACTTACCAGAGGAATGCTTCATATTTGCCATAAGTCTTTGGTGTTAACATCTACCCAGGACAGGATCTCTCCCTTAGCTCCTATCTGAGTTATTCCCACACTAATGTTTCCACAAATTAAATCTCCATCAGACATTTGGCTATCAATGTCACATCACAGATTAGGAGATATGAAAGGGTTACAGACCGCATCCGACTTCTATACTGCCCTCTCGGGTATACCTACCCTTGGTAAAGACTTTATTCAAAGAAATGACTTTATGAATGCCTGTAGACAGTTTATGATCTCTAAGTTCATCCCACTACCTGATCCGTCATGGTTAGAGAATTATGTTTTACTGCAAATCTGCCCATAAATGCACCACCCTCATTTATAGACAGATTCTAAATGCGAGAGACTCTAACGTACCGCCCTGGGTTACTGAGTGGGGAAGAGAACATCATCTTGAATTTAATGACACGGACAGTAATTCGATTCAAAAATCCTCGCACGGCTTTTCCAAGTGCATAAAAATTCAAGAAAATTCTGTTAAGACAGCGTTGCGTTGGTGTAGAACCCCTGAGTATCTTTTTTAAAATCCAGTTGCTATCCACGGATCTTTGCTGGAGGTGTGCTGCTGCCACCGGATCCATGTCTCACATCTGGTGGTTTTGTCTGCCATCAAATCCTTCTGGGCAGATGTAGAATGCGCCATTAACATGATCTGTGCTATGACACTGAAGCTTTCAGCTCAGCTAGTCCTACTCTGGATACCTACCCCAGTTTTTCGCCCCGGGAAAAAATAATTTGGCCACGCATCTGCTTATGGCCGCAATGCTATTAATCCCAGTAAAGTGGAGTTCAGTTGATCCACCTACACTGAGATGTGGCATAGTAGGGTCCAACAGTTATGCCAGACTGGAGGAGCCGTTAGGCTGGACTTATCATAGCAGAAATAGTTTTTTGCAGATCTGGCATCCATGGTTTGATTATAGGGCCAAACCTTCTTAACTCTCAACTGTTGGGATTCTGATTAGGAATGTGGAAGTAGTTACTTCTTTTATTAACTAGGTAATACCCCTTCACTTCTTATCTACCCTCCATTGTAGTCATCTCCAGTGATATAGTCAAAATCTGTTGTACCATGCCTTAGATAATATAAGCAGTCTGAGTTTCATAGACATTCCTGAGCGGGATGTAAATTGCATTCCAGGTCGACACACTGTTGGAGCTGTTACCCCCCCTCCCCCACTATTGATATGTTTTGATATGTAACTAATGTTATGTACAGTTATATTGTAAGATCAATCATTTCAAGGGCCTCTTAGCCCTAGACGAGTGGTTGTCACATCCTAACCTGTTTTGTTAGGCATTGCCTTCGATGATCTATGACTAGATTTGACTGTGATGTGACATACGCTGTACTGCGCTACATGCGATATGGTGATCTTTCTTTGCTTGTCTAATAAAAAGAGATTTCAAACAGTTATCGGTAGCAGCAATCTTATAAAAATGGTGCTTATGCCTCAGTTGTTGTATCTCCTCCATAACTCTCCAGTTTGGATTCCACAAAGTTTTTTTTTTTTTTAATTCAAGGAATTTTTAGATCCCTAATTTGGAGGAAAAAGCAGCCGAAGTATTGCAACGCTCCAAAAAAATAAAGAGGGAGGCGGATTATCTTTACCAAATCCATGGCTCTATTTTATAGCTGCCCAGATGCAACATTTTAAAGGATGGCTCCAGACTGAAGAGTTGGATTCTTCGGCTGCCATTATCTCATCCATAACAAAACAGAGGGCTCCGATTGCCACAGTGGAAATGGGATCCTTGCGCTTGACCACGTTCCCTACTCTGTCCTTAGTGACCAAAGTATGGTCTAAATTTAAAAGTATGATTGGTATCAATGGTTTTTGTGGTGCTACCCCTTTATGGCGTAATCCCCAAATGCCTGAGATATTTCGCCTGGAGGGTTTTTCTCCATGGGAGAGAAAAGGTTTATTGTTCCTGGGACAACTTCAATCAGAAGGAGTTTTCAAATCCTTTACGCAGTTGCAGGAGGGACTTTAGTTTACCTAACAAATTTTTCTACCAATATTTACAACGACATGCGTTTCAGATGCAATTTCCCAGGGGTGTACGAATTTCAGATTTCCCCCCAGTGGTTAAACAGTTATTAAAAGCCTTTTCCACTAAGGGCCTTGTATCTTTGTTATATAGGCATATTATAGATATCTCCTCCTCTTCTACTACCATTAAGGCAAGGGTCCAATGGGAGAGGGATCTTGGTGCATTGTCCCAGGAACAATGGACAGATATTCTGGCCCTCACTCCCTCTCTGACGGTTAGTGAATCCCAGCGACTATCACAACTGTATCTTATACATCGAGTATATAGAACCCCACAATTTCTTTTTAGAATTGGAGTGCGTTCAGATTCAAAACTGTCCCAAATGTGGGGAAGGGGATGCGACATTGCTCCATATGATTTGGAATTGTGTACGATTGCGATCCTACTGGGAGGATGTCAGACATATTATAACAATGGCAACTCAAATACGTCTATCTGATGACCCTAGGGTTTGTATACTGGGGATACTGGACTCTCCGGGACTGGGAGACAGGAACTCCCTATGTATTCATAGAATTCTGTTCCAGGCTAGGGTACTAATAGCGTAACACTGGATACGAGAGGCCCCGCCCACAAAACAAGAGTTCATTAATAGGATGAATATAATTTTGAGATTAGAAAAGGGAGTATACGCTGAACGAAAATGTCCAAATAAGTTTCTATTTTTATGGCAGGGGTGGGTTGAGTCAGCACAGCTAGCGTCCCAGGCATTAGTTCAAGACTGTATACAGGGACAAATGTCTTCCTTACCCTCCCTCTCCAGGGGAAACTAATAGTTACCGTATAATGTTCAAAAGGCTGGCCTATTGTAGATAGACGGAACTGTTTTGGCGTCCAATTGTACAACTACTCTTAAACATACAGATACAGATGTCTCTCTGCTCAAGTTGGGTTAGGGTGGGGGGGAAGGGTGTTACTGTGTTATTTTTTTTACAAGATACAACGTTCAATTATTTAAATGCTGTAATATTCATATGGATCTTGATTTACCATAAATTGTCATGGGTGTCTGCGTACACCAATGTTTTTGTAAGTTGATATACTTATGTCCGACTATACAAAAAACTACGGACTCCGTGATGATATTCATGTGATACTGTTTATTTCAATAAAAAATAAACTGATTTAAAAAAAAAAAAAATCATAAAAGAGAAAATAGCTCCTCCTATGTCCTGGCAAGGAAAACCGGCAATGCACCATTTTACGGAACACTTGGTACCGGATCCAGCATTAATACATCTCTATAGAAATTAATGCTGTCCCCAGCAAGTGCGGTAGTGTTCTGGAATTTTGTCCGGTCAAATACCGTACAAGGGACGGAACGGAAGACATCCTGATGCATACTGAACGGATTGCTTTCCATTCAGAATGCATTTGGACAAAACTGATGCGTTTTTTCCGGTATTGAAACCCTTTACTGGATTTCAATACCGGAAAAGAATAACGCTAGTATGAAAGTACCCTAAGCCAGATGGTTCCCCATGATAATCCTGCCTTTTTTCTGTGCTCTGCCATCTAGGGTGCAGTGTTTCAGTGAAGGAGATGATGAAGGTGTCTTTAGTCATGTGTTCCTCCACTCAAGCATTGTATGGGCGAGAACAAATGTGAGATTACAGTAGGATTACTGGGTTTAGGAGGGTGAGGGCGCTTGGATTGAGGTCTTCAATTATTGTGAAACTGGCCCAGATTTCTGTTAAGCGCACGACTGCGATTCAAAAAATTAGGTGCATCTCTGGCAGCACAGTGGATATCAAGACCAGCGCAGCAAGATAAACTGGCCCATGTATTTTCTAGCGGTATTCCTGTCACATGTGAAGGTTCAAAAAAGTGGCCAACCACTGTAATGATAGCTGTTTCAGTTATTTACCATAGACAATAATGGAGCTTCCTAGGGATGTGTGTAATCATCTCTGATCTGCTCCCTTTCCAGGCTCAATGGCAAAATTGGTGACTTGGGAACTCAAATAACTTAATATGTAAGGGTCTTAGCGTTATCACCCTGGTCAGTGATAATCCAGGGGTACGTTTATCTAAACTGTTGTAAAGGAAGGCTGACTTAGTTCTCCATAGGAACCAATCAGATTCCACGTTACAATTTTCGGAGCTCCTTTGGAAAATGAAAAAAAAAAAAAAATAATTCTATATATATATATATATATATATATTATATATATATATATATATATATATATATATATATATATATATATATATATATATATATATATATATACACACACACACACAGCTCAAAAAAATAAAGGGAACACTTAAACAACACAATGTAACTCCAAGTCGATCACACTTCTGTGAAATCAAACTGTCCACTTAGGAAGCAACGCTGAGTGACAATCAATTTCACATGCTGTTGTGCAAATGGGATAGACAACAGGTGGAAATTATAGGCAATTAGCAAGAACCCCCCAATAAAGGAGTGGTTCTGCAGGTGGTGACCACAGACCACTTCTCAGTTCCTATGCTTCCTGGCTGATGTTTTGGTCACTTTTGAATGCTGGCGGTTGCTTTCACTCTTGTGGTAGCATTGAGACGGAGTCTACAACCCACACAAGTGGCTCAGGTTGATGCAGCTTATCCAGGATGGCACATCAATGCGAGCTGTGGCAAAAAGGTTTGCTGTGTCTGTCAGCGTAGAGTCCAGAGCATGGAGGCGCTACAGGAGACAGGCAGTACATCAGGACCGTGGAGGAGGCCCGTAGGAGGGCATCAAACCCTGCAGCAGGACCGCTACCTCGCCTTTGTGCAAGGTGGATCAGGAAGGAGCACTGCCAGAGGCCTGCAAATGACCTCCAGCAGGCCACAAATGTGCATGTGTCTGCTCAACGGTCAGAAACAGCCCAACACCGTGCAGGACGTTTGGCATTTGCCAGAGAACACCAAGATTGGCAAATTCGCCACTGGCGCCCTGTGCTCTTCACAGATGAAGCAGGTTCACACTGAGCACATGTGACAGACGTGACAGAGTCTTGAGACGCCGTGGAGAACGTTCTGCTGCCTGCAACATCCTCCTGCATGACTGGTTTGGCATTGGGTCAGTAACTGGTGTGGGGTGGCCATTTCTTTGGTCGAGCCCCTGCACAGCCCTCCATGTGCTCGCCAGAGGTAGCCTGATGCCAATAGGTACAGAGAGGAGATCCTCAGACCCTTGTGAGACCATATGCTAATGCGGTTGGCCCTGGGTTCCTCCTTAATGCAAGACAATGCTAGACCTCATGTGGCTGGAGTGTGTCAGCTGTTCCTGCAAGAAGAAGCATTGATGCTATGGACTGGCTCGCCCGTTCCCCCAGACCTGTATCCAATTGAGCACATATGGGACATCATGTCTCGCTCTATCCACCAAGTCACGTTGCTCCACAGACTGTCCAGGAGTTGACAGATGCTTTAGTCCAGGTCTGGGAGGAGATCCCTCAGGAGACCGTTCCGCCACCTCATCAGGAGCATGCACAGGCGTTGTAGGGAGGTCATACAGGCAGTGGAGGCACACACACTACTGAGCCTCATTTTGACTTGTTTTAAGGACATTACATCAAAGTTGGTTCAACCTGTAGTGTGTTTTTCCACTTTAATTTTGAGTGTGACTCCAAATCCAGACCTCCATGGGTTGAAAAATTGATTTCCATTTTTTTTATTTTTGTGCGATTTTGTTGTCAGCACATTCAACTATGTAAAGAACAAAGTATTTCAGAAGAATATTTAATTAATTCAGATCTAGGATGTTATTTTTATGTTCCCTTTATTTTTTTGAGCAGTATATATAAAAGAAATCTTATGGTTGCTAGGGGCAACTATGCCACTTTCCCTTTGCATTTTTTTTTTATCTTTAATTTTTTCAATACTTAAAAAACAGAATATGCAAACTGAATAATAAGACTGCTATCGACATCCTTCAACATAGGATGCTAGAACATATAGCCATAGAACAAAGGTCTCAAAAACTATATCTGAAAGTACAAAAATGTCCTGAGGAGACATAGCATGGTTCCCCAAGGAAACAACAAAGAGCTCAAAAGAGATCATAAAACATTTGTCCACAATATGGAAATGTAAAAAATGGGGGTGGGGGACGATGGAGAGAATACAGTGGTGAGAGGGGAGACGGGATTAGGGATGTTAAGGGAGGTAGAAAGATTCCTGAAAAAAAACCATCCAGTTGTGCCAAGACTTGAGAAGTACCCTTGAGTGAAGCAGTAAGGTCCTCCATTGTCATGATCTCCTGTCTGCTGAACCATAGCCAGATAGGTGGAGTCTGTCTCTACAGAGATGGAATGCAAGCTCTCTGAGTTAGGGCTCATGCACAAGAACGTGTGCAGCCCGTGCAAACAGGCACAGTGAATAGGTCCGCAATCCACAAGATATGGTAGTGGTGCAGAGCGGAGGCACGGAACAGAAGCCCACGTAATGTTGTGGATCGCAGACCCATTCAAGTGAATGTGTCCACATCCGCAAATGGCTGGCACACAGGTGGTGCCTGTGCATTGTGGGCGCTACTTGCGGTCCACAGCACGGACCACACATGTTAATGTCCATGAGCCCATAACTAGAATTCTTACTACAGACTGCTGATCTGTAGACAAAGGAATCTCACTGAGATGTAATAGAAAGAAAGCAGGTGTTTTGAGTACCACATAAGTAGTAAACCTAGATGTAATGTGCCACACCCCAGACCAAAAGTGAGCTAGCATAGGACATTACCAGAAATATGCAAGATAGTTCCCTGGACCCTACCACATCTCCAGCATAATGGTGAGAAAGCTGGGATGAGAGAATGTAATCTGGACATTACCACCTATAGAGGACCTTAAACCTGCTTCCTGCATTCTACTTGCAATTGAAGATTTGCATGTCAAGGTTATAGATGCGATTTTTGTCTAATGAAAAGGTAACTTTAGGTCTCGTTACAATTAAGTAAATAGAGGGGAAATAAGTTTCCGATTGGGGAGATTAAAGAGACTACAGGTGAGGGATAGTGCGCCACGCAAGGTACCAGACTGGTTACACATACAATCGAAAGACATTTTCTCTCTGGAATATCTGATGCTTGAGGGAAGTGATTTTGAAAAGTGTCCGAGTTCATATATCTGCCGTACAGTGAGGGTTTGAGGTTCCGAAATGGCCACTAAAAATGGAGGAGAGCACCAATTCCCCCCCAGAAAAAAAACAATGTGCTCTAAATTTATTAACCTCTCTCCAGCGTTAGAAATGCCCATTCTGCACCTGCAGGGAACAAAAGATTCCACAATATTGGGAACATCAAAAACGGGGAAGGAAAGATGTCAGATCTCTAAAAAACAAATGCCGCTATTTTAAACGTCAGGACTATGGTTGGGTGGATGGCACACTGCTAAAGGTATCTAACATTTTAAAAATCGCAACCCTGCGAAACCACATGCAGTTGAGTTTAATGTTATGGAGGAGGGGCAGGTGGGCTTCTATCGTAGAGATCTGATGAGAGTGTCAGATTAATATTTAGGCAAATCCAAGTCCACTTAATGGAAAACTCTTCACCAAACCCTTTGCACAGTTTGACAAATCTACCCATCGTTCATTACTCTATTCCATAACAGCAGAACACAGAAACAAGTTTATATTCACTCAATTTATTAATAAAATGACTTTAGAGAATATATAGAAACATAGAAGCACAAGTTAAATCTGTTTCCAATGGCTTTACAGTTTCATATAGACTTAATAGTGCCCTTATTTCACTTGGGAAAAATAGGTTACCCTTACAACATTATAAAACATAAAAGTCCAACATTTCAACATAATAAAAATAAAGCACGTTTTCTACAGTTAAAAAAAAAAATTGTTTCAAAAGGGACTGAAGCTCTTTAAAGGGGTATCCTGCCATATATATTGACCTATCATCAGGATAGGTCATCAATATCTGATCAGCAGGGGACGTCATATTCTATATATATAGCAGGACAACCCCTTTAAGTCTCTCAGCAATTTTGCTTTGTTAATCTAGCAACATCTAAAAGTTACATACACAGGCCCTTTCAGGTCTCATTCTAGAGAGCTGCTACCCTGAATACTCACCCTCACACTCGTGTTCAGATGTGAACCTTTTTGTCCCCCCCCAAAAAACTATACAGGTAAAATGACCTTCTGAACATGACGTGAAAAGGGCCTTAAGTAGAGGTGACCTGCCTTTTAGAAGAACAAGGAATTCTAGAAAAGTTTCTTCAGAAAACCTAAAACCGTGGATTCCCTGATGGGAAAATCAGGATAGAAAAATCTTACAAGAATGATATAAAGGAGGCCTACAGGAATAGCCTTGTACTGTACATTGTTAAGCATCTTACTGTGTTCCAATTATTCATACTCTTAAAAGAAACTTTTATAGACATTGCTGGGATGATATTTCACATTTTCCCAGGTTCGCTACAGAAACCAATTAGAAACTGTTATTCTAGTGCGACTGAGAAAACATAAAATATTAGGCAGGAAATCTCTGCGGAAGTCACTTTACCAACTTGTATACAGCATTTCCAATGGTATTTTATCACTTCACTGAAATAGCAAGGAGAATACTGTGATGGCAGAACCATACCAGCTCCAATCTTTATCCACTTAGTGGACATGTCGAATTCAGTGATGTCTCATTTTATCATTTCATTGGAAAAAAAATTGTCTGCTTTGGCACACAAAACAATGGTTTAAAGGTAATGACACTACATTTTTTCCTGACATTTTGGGCTTTTAAAAAAAATGCCATGAAATGTATGTTTTTTTTTATAAGCTTTTTTTTTGTAGCACATTTTTCTGACTCCCCCCCCCCCCCCCCTATCGAAGTCTAGGGGAAAAAACGCCTAAAAAACTCCTTACCCACGTAATGCTGCGATTCCAAGGGAGCAAGGAAACAGTTTTAAAATGCCACAAAAAAAAAGTTTTTATAGGACATTGTATGATTTTCTATTCTCCAAAACATCTAGCTACTGTGTTTTGTTTTTTTGCTTCCAAAATATGTTAAAAAAAAAAAAAAAAAAAAAAAAAAAAAAAGAGCGCAGTGTGAAATCACCCTAAACAATATCTCTTTCAGTCATGGCGAAAGGCTTGCGAGGTTGCAGAAGCGGCTCAGCGCAGCCACACAGTATTCAGCTGTGTCTGCTTTTTGATACTGGTGTCCACTTTTAGCACTTCTCTGATCGCCATTGTCGCATATGTAGATGGCGGCAGGGAGAATTCCATCTTCAATGCTCTATATTTTCCTTCTGTGGAATAACAAGCAGACGAGAGGTTTTAGTCATATAAGGTTTTTACTGCACTCTAAAGCTGTGTTACCACGGTACCATCCTTGAAAATATCAAAATATCCTATACACCCCTGAGAAATCAGCTCGCACTCTTGCTTCACCACTCCAGCATTCCCAGTCGGCGTTTGTTTATTTTGCTGCAGCGATGATGTGTCCATCTACCCATGTGAGTCCCTCAGCGTCTTGAACCATAAACCTTTGCAGCAAATTGCTAGAATATGCCACCAATGTCTGATAGGTGTAGGTCCCAGTGTGGCCACCGCTCCATTCACTTCTATGGGGCTGATGGAAATAGACGAGCCAGCGCTCGGCTGTTTTCGTCAGTCCCATAGAAATGAATGGAGGGTGGCTGAACATGCACAATCCGCTCTCCTTAACTTTGCAGGCTCCGTTCTAGAGATACACCCCCAATGTAGGCCTGCAGCAAACGATTATTTTTAGCAAATCAAGTATTCTACAGATTATTTTTACGATTAATACAGTACTCTAATAAGAAAAAATGAATTAATAAACTGTTTTCCTTTATAAAAACTCAGACTGCCTGCCATCAGTCCCCAACAACCTTCGTTCCCCCCTGTGCGATCAGCTACACTATCCATTATCTCCCTTACCCCAGGTGCCATCAGCTCTCCCTTACCCCAGGTGCCATCAGCTCCCCCCCCTCGTCTCATAGTCTCTGCTCCCCCTTGTGTCCTCCTGCCCGACACCTGGAGTGCACAACGTCATTGGTTGCTATGACGCTGTGCACTCCGGGCACCCAGCCATAGTCACGCCCCTACCCTCTCGGTGTGACCAACTTACGGTTCCAGCAGGGGCGCCGCCAACACCATCATTCCACGCTGCTCTGGGGGACCATGGACGTGCTGTGGAGTGTCCGGAGGACCCCTGCTGAAAAGGTGAGTATTCCAAGTGCATTGCAGGCCAGCAGGAGACCACGGAGCGGGAGTAATAGCAGGCGCTTCACTCCCGCTCTGTGGTCACGTGACACAAACGAATCCTCGATGCAAAAATCTTGCATTAAGGATTTTTTTGTGTCGAATCACTCGATTTAATTGAGTACTCGTTTCAGCCCTACCCCAATGTATCAGATGGACCAGTCCTTTTTAGGTCAAGTATTGGCAGAAGTAAACTGCCCCACTGAGTTTACTGACCAATGCATATCTTTTAGACTATAGATTATTTTTGAGGAAGGGTCATTTTTGTATGAAGCATCTGGCATAAAAGTAGGCAGACATACTAACATGTTTGATATGCTTTCTATGCCTAAGCCTTGATATGATATGAATAAAACCTATGAATCGATTATGAATATTGGAGAGTGCCTCTAAATTCCTCTACTGGAGAAACTTGCAGCTCAACAGACAGCAGTTTAAATATTTCACATAGTAGGCTTAAAATGAAATTTGCAATGGAATCATTATAGGTGCCAAACACTCTTTGTTGTTTTTCATGCATATGTAAATGAAAGAAAAAAAATATATAAAAAAACCCCAGGGAGGATTTATGTGGAAACTGCAGCAATATATTTTATTATCATTAGATTACAGAAAAGTACAGATTTGTCCTTCCCTAACTTTTCTCTTGGCTTCAGATATCCGGAGATGAATGGCATAAGATGAGCAGGTTTTTGGGGGAGAGAGAACACTTTTGACTTAGGCCTCATGCACACAACCGTTTTTCGGGTCCGCATCCAAGCCGCAGTTTTTGCGGCTCGGGTGTGGACCCATTCACTTCAATGGGGCCGCAAAAGATGCGGACAGCACTCCGTGCGCTGTCCGCATCCGTTGCTCCGTTCCGAGGCCCCGCAAAAAAAAATATAGCCTGTCCTATTCTTTTCCGTTTTGCGGACAAGAATAGGCATTTCTACAATGGGCCGCCCGTTCCGCAAACTGCAAAAAACAGAACGGTCGTGTGCATGAGGACTTACTCTGTGGAGTGTTGTAAGGCTGCGTTCACACTTCAGTTATTTCCATCAGTGATTATGAGCCAAAACCCATAGTAAAGCCTACACAGAGATAAGGTATAATGGAAAGACCTGCACTTGTTCTGTGTTTTTGACCCACACTTGGCTTTGGCTCACAATAACAATTTATTTTCTTTTTTTCAGAAATGGCCCTCTCTGGATATCTTGAGTGAAGAGGAAATGACGGACATTACAAATGGGGAAGGACCTGTCACCTCTCCTGGCATGTCAGTTTTAGTAACTGCTTGAATTCCCCATGTAACCATTCTGGAGCATCATGTGGTATCACAGCAACATTAGGTCATCGCTAGTCCGAAATGGGTAGACCTGCAGCCAGGGTCACATATTGTGGATCTTACTGATGTACAAAAAAAAAAAAAAAATAAGATTTTTTTTTTCATTGAAGACATTTATTCACAAACTTAGTCATTTCATGTGGAATACAATTATTTACTAAAACAAAAACGTCAGTGGAGTGGTGACAGGTCCTCTAACTTCGGAAGAAAGATTCAGATTATAGATTTAGGCAGCAGAGTGGAAATCAAAGTAAATGAACTACCTACAGGGACCGATGTGATGACACCTATCCACTTCGATAAAGACTTTATTATTCACAGACAAGTAGAAAAAGAACAGTTTAAAATGTGCATACCTGTGTTAAAGACCGGCAACGGTTTTCCTTCCAGCTTCTCTATATCACTCCGAACTAGAGGAACCTTAGGATCGTCATACGCAACTACTTCCCTGCACAAACAGAATGGAGTCTATAGAAACATTTCAGCCAGGGTAGAAATAGCACAGCCTATGTCAAATAGGAGTCTGTCACCTCGTTTTCACGTATTAAAACTACTGGCCGGGTTCTGCTGTACACCTAAACATCATGCTAAATATACCTTTTATTAGCATTTGTGTTGGTTGCTTGCAGTAGAAGACAATCTTTATTCCTTATGCAAATTAGCTCCTACGTGCCCGGGGGGCGTTATTCATTGTGCATGTGCCCAAGTCCTAACCGGTCACAGCTCCTCCCCCTCCCTGTGATGTCACTCTTCGACCTCTGTGAAATGTTGTCTGGTGCATTTCAAACGTCACTGTGGACATTGGCTACACAGCTCCTCCTCTTCTTCCAACAAGACTGTGGTGCCCTGCCTAACAGTGCATGCACATTATAGGCTGTGAAAAAGCAAAGCTTATAAGCTCTGCCTCTGATGCCAGCAGATGTAAGGCAGCTATCCTGTAAGTCCATGCTCGACCCCTTAAATAAGCCTTGAGACATGATTCGGATATTAAATAAGCCAGCACCTCATCTGCAGACAGCTGTTTCAGGGTGACTGCCCTTCATCAGTGCAGAGCAGACAGTACTAGCTTAACTGGGCGAGAGGCCTAGGTCAGGATTTGGGGGGGGGGGGGGTTCTCTCTCTCTCCTTGGGGAGAGGACCATAATTGGCGTCAGGAGACTTATAGGCTGTACATGTTCCTCTGGAAAACTGGGAAGAAGGGATGCTAATGAGCTCTTAACAAGCTCTGCCTCTAATGTCACCACATGTAAGGCAGCTATCCTATAAGTCAATCTTGCTAAGAGCATATTTGCATCCCTTTCTTCCTAGAATTCCAGAGGAGCATATATTGCCTATAAGTCTCCTCACTCTGATTAAGGTGCTCTTTGCAAGGATAGATAGTACACCCCAAATCCTGACCTAGGCCTCTCACCCAGTTAAGCCAGTACTCTCAACACCACAGAGAGCGGGGGAAAGGCGTTATAGTGGAGAGGTCAGAACAGGGGCGGACTGGAAACAAAGTGGCCCTAGAAAATAAAATAAAACTAAAAGTGGCACCATTTTGCAGGCAGGTCCAAATTAACAGAAGGCGAAGCAACACAAGTAGGCGGGGTCAACAAAACCATGGTGCAAAATACCATCCCAGCAGAACCAAATAACACAATATACTGCCCCAAAAGCTGGCCCTCTGTGGTGGCCATCAATAGCTACCATCTTCTGTTCTCCTCCTCCAGTTGTCTATGGAGCAAGGGGCTTAGGAGGTGAGGTGTGGGCCACAGCAGTTGAATTCAGGAGGGCGTGTGCGGTCGCTAGCCGGTTACAGTACCTGAGTCCCACATCGTTAATTACCACTGAGAGCTCATTATCTACCCAGTCAGCAGCAGAAAGGACTTGGGTGGCCCCTCGGGAAGTTTCCCTGTAAGATCTATGGCAAATCCGCCCCTGGGTCAGAAGCTGCAAACTGTTAGGACAGGAGGACTTGGGCACATGCATGATTAATAACACCCCCTCGGCATTTCACAATTAATTTGCAAGTAGAGTAAAGACTGTTTTCTACGGCAAGTAACCAACACAAATGTTAACAAAGGTATTTTCTCTATTCACTTCAATGGGGACAGGAAAATCCGTCCCAATTGCGAACACCCGCAGATTTCAGTGCAGATTGTCTACATAAATCCTGAACGTGTGCATTTACCCTTAAGTTGCTGAATGAAGGTTTCCCTTCACTGATATTAAGTATATATGGTTGAGTAACTTTTACTATACAGTTCTTCATGTACACAACAGTGGACAATGCCTTTATTAAACAGACGTACTTACCAGCTAACGTCTTGGGGTCGTATTAATATTTTCCTGTAAGCTCCAGCTAAGGAGTAATCCTTTACGCGGTGTCTCATGTTATTTATATCCAGTTTGTCAGTAGCCAGCATTTCTTCATAAGCTGCAGCAACTTTATAAAAAAATACATAAGACACAATGAGCCACAATGCATAAATCTAAACATTATTCATCAGAGGACACTATCTATAAGCCTCATTGGCTACAGCAGGAAGGGTGCAGCTTATTTACACAGCAGCGGCCATCTCTCCCGACACCGCAAGTAATTTTATTCCTCCTAAGCATCTCACAAGTGGGTGGGACAATTCACCTTTGTCAAGGGGGAATATCCAACAGTGCTCACAGTGACAGTCTGAGGAGAAAGACACCCCATAGACAAGGGGAAGAGTAAAAATGGTCAATGTAAACATTTTTACCTTTAGTGTCACCTATAGTACACCCCTCACATTCTTGTAAATATTTTATTATATCTTTTCATGGGACAACACTGAAGATCTGACACTTTGATAGAATATAAAAGTAGTCAGTGTACAGCTTGTAAATTTGGTGTGCCTTCAAAATAACACACAGCCATTAATGTCTAAACAAAACTAAAATGTGAGGGGTGTACTCACTTTTGTGAGATACTGTTATATACATATACACACACACACACACACACACACACACACACAGCAGATTAATCAAAATATCGAAAAGAAAAAAATAAAATTGTCTTTGTTGCCATATGTTTTCTTTTCACCTGTAATTGGTGCATGACAGTAGATCCTCCTCTATTGGGACTCAGCTGATCTGGTTTTAATAAAAAGCACTGCTGTCTGGCCATATATCACTATAGTGGATAAATGAAAATTGTACTTACTTTTGTGCTTAGGATATATGACATCAAAGCCTGGAAGTGGCATCACTACGTCATGGATGGTGTAACTGTGGGTATTGCTTTCATCAAGCACGATTGCCGTTGCTGCAAGTGCAAAAATAAAGAAGAAAACAAAATAAATAAATAATAAATAAATACATACATACATACATACATACATACATACATACATATATATATATATATACACACACACACATATACACACATATATGAAAATCCATAGTTTTTACTTCTAAAAGAGGGTGGAGGGTTTGTTTTCACTCTGTTCCAAATTGTGATCTGCCAAAAATGGGGGTGGTGCTGTAGACAGGGCCAGAATTACTCCACCTCCTGGCACATGTGCAGACACCTGCGCCATCTACCTAATCTGTGCATGCACCAGGGAGACAAATAGTCCTGGCCCGGCCACAGCACCTCCTCCATACGACATTCCCAACCACAGACCAGACTGGAAAACTGGTAAAGGATGCGACACGACTGGGTTCCAGAGCGCCTGATCCACATAACTTTGAGACAGCAAGTATGGAAATTTTCTTTGGCAGGCAATATATGATTAATTAAGGTGGCTTACTGGGACCTGGAAAACCCCTTTAAGGCCACATGCAGACGACAGTGTATTTTATGCAGTTTTTCAGCACAGATTTTAGTGAGTTTCCGGAATGAATCTGCTTCATAATCTGCCTGTGTTACATGCAGATTTTGTTTCTGATTTACACTCGATTTCACCCTTTGCATTGCAAAGAGTAAAATCCACAATTACAATCTGCACAAACTGACATTTCAAAAGCCAAACCACAGGTCAATTTAAAATTTTTGCATCATGTAGATGAAATTTTGAAAATCTCATCTACTTAGCTGGTACATGAAAATCTGTGTGGAAAATCCATATGTAATATGCAATGTGTACCCTAAGGAATAAAAGAGTAATTGGTGACTTTAGAATAAGCCATCATATGCGTGTACCCTCCAACCTAGTCTGCCTTTTTAGTGGTGCTGTGTTTTTCCAGCAAAAAATGCCATGGCCAGGTGTTCTTTATGTATTTAAATTTTTATTCACTTGTGTTATGTACTCCTATGAATTAAAACTGATCAGTTACAGACCATGCCTGGTGCAGCTAACATGGGAAAGAAGCATCTGAGCAGAAAAAAGCATTTAATAGACAATCATCTTGGTTCATCTTATACATAAATTGGATTCTCGTGACTGCATGGTTACCGTTTTGCTCCTAAAATTCTAAATGTCAACTTTTAGTATTTTGTAAATCCACCTTTGGATTTTAACACTGCCTGAATCCTTCTGGACATACTGTATTCTCGATCAGATTCAAGCACATCTTTTTAAAACTTTTTTTTTTTTTTACTTTTTATTTAATAACTATTAGCCTCCTTAGGGGCTAGAACCCTTGTCCTATTCACCCTAATAAAGCTCTATCAGGGTGAATAGGACTTCACATTCTACCTGCTGCCCTGTGCATAGTGCACACAGCAGCAGGAAGCCTGGGCCTCAGTTGCTCCTGGTTGCCATGGTAACCGATCGGAGCCCCACGATTACACTGCTGGGGCTCCGATCAGAAGCTGCCACCAATGATTTAATCGTGTGGGGGGGGGGGGGGGGGGGGCCCGCAATTTATATAATACTTAGAAAAGGGGGAGTAGAAGGGAGGGGCTGTGGCCACTGCGCCACCAATGAATATAGTTAATATGCCTGAAGACAAACGTAGCCTGCATGTGCCGGCCATATCCCATACCTGGCCTCTATTACTGCGCGCCGTGATCCGCCGCAATTATCTACGGAATGCGTTCGCGGAGCCATAAGCTTGCGCATGCGCCGTGGATACACTTCAGCGCCTGGAATCGGCCTCACAGGACGCACTGCACATGCGCCAGCTGGCAATGAGGAGTGAATAAATTAGCGGGGAGGTGCTGGGCTCCAGGAGAAGGGGCGCGTCTGGGCTCCAGGTAATTACCATATAAATAAAAGCGATTTTCTAGACAAAGGAGAACACTTAGGGCAGTAATACTAGTATATTTTAATACAAAACGAGCAGACTGATGTGATCAAGGTGACAGAATCCATTTAACTATATTCATTGGTGGCGCAGTGGCCACAGTCCCTCCCCTCCTCCTAGTCTGTTCTCATTGGTGGTCAGTGGCAGTCGCACACAGTGAGGAGAGAGGGACTCCCTCCTTCTCCACTGTGCCGGCTCAGGAGAACATGGTGCGTGCCGAGAGCGGCGCATGCCATGTTCTACTGCGATCTGGCGATATAAACGAAATCTCTATCGTTGGCCAAATTTATATCGCATATCGTCTATATCGCCCACCCCTACTGTCCACTGTTTAGTACTTTTTTGAAAGCTCGAACAGACGCTTCTTATGACAATATTCAAAGTCGAGGCTTCATCTTTTTTGGGGCCGCCATTCCAGACTTGTGTAATGTGCGTTGCACGGTGCTTGAATGGACGTCTGTGATCTCACTATTACGAAGAATACGAGCCACCTCCACTGCCGTGTTTGTCATGCCAGAACTGATAGACCCTGTGATAATCTGACTTGTTGACTCCGATATTTTGCCTGGACGTCCACCTCTTGGCTTTGGAATGGATGGACGGACTTTTATTTCATATTCTTCCAACTGTCATGGCGCTCACATAATGCAGTTTGGCAATTTTCTTGGCCGATATACTGCCATCGATGAGCTGGATGATGCCATCTCTCTTTTCTTGGGAAATCTTCTTCATTGCTGCTCCTGGATTCGAACCAGTGACCTTTCGCTTGGGAATCAACCTTATAAGACACTAAGCTATTAGGGAATGTGAGAACAGGTTGTAATTTCTAGTATACAAGAAGAAAAAAATTGTTCCACCACCAGGAGCAAATCCGTAACAATGCAGATACATGACAAGAATCTGCATAACTAATCATATGCTAAATAGTTGCAGGTCCAATTTATGTATGAGATAGCCAAGATGATAGTCTATAAAATGATAGTAGTGTCACGTTAGAAGTTGTAGTGGATGGTGAGATATGGAGCCTGAAAGTCAAAGTAGTGCTCCTCAGTGTAGTATAAAAAATTCTTATGTAGGCTTGTACTTGATTTATGGAAACAAAACCTAAAACAGTTACTATTTAAATGCTGTCTAACTTCCGCGGACAGCCCAAAATACAATGAAATGCTTGAGGAGAACATGCTTGTTCTATACCAGGGGTAGGCAACCTCCGGCACCCCAGCTGTTGTGAAACTACAACTCCTAGCATGCATACTTACTTTGCTCTTCTCCGAACTTCCATTGAAATAAATAGAGCATGCTGGAAATTGTAGTTTCACAGCAGCTGGAGTGCCGTAGGTTGCTGACCCCTGTTCTAAAAATAGTCTGAAAATTTGAATATTTTCATGAACCAATTGGGAAGCATTAATAAAAAGCCAAAACAAAAAGGCAATGGTACTGAAAAATGAGGCTGTGGATTATTTTGCCACTTTTACACACAGGCCGAATTCACACAAAAGTAAAATGGTGCAAGTCATGCCTCTGTTCTACTGCACAGACAAGAAACTCAGGGCACACACTACTTTGGTCAGTGTGTCATTGCAGAGAACTGTGTGGCGGTTGACAGTTCCATGTACTATGTGGACACATAGACCTAAACTAACGTATTAAAGATCTATGTTTTGGGGTCCTGACACGGACAATTAGGATTGAATAAGTACAGTTCAATTTGGACTTCTAAATTGACAAATGAAAAAAATAAATAAAAAAAAAGAGAAATCTGTTTAATACCTCCTTTGAGCACAAGATCCCCAGGAACAACGTTTAGTCCATATTCCTCGATTCTCTTGCTTACCATATTATTCCATACATAACTCTGATAACTGTGTATATACATGAGCCGGTTGTTCCTAGGAATCTAAACAAAAGCAGTTAAATTTAAGAGATTTATTCACCAAAATTTAAGGCAACCATAACACTGTCAGGACCACAAGCAACACTGGGCCCTGCGTTAATTGGTGCTGTGAAAAACAAGTACTGTACATGCCATCTTTCCCTACTGCACTATATATGGTGAAAATGGATTTTTTTGCTTACCGTAAAATCTCTCTCTCGTTGAATGCACTGGGGGACACTGTACAATGGGTATATGCCCAGCAAACACTAGGATACTGACCCTAGAAATGAGAAGTGTTGGCTCTGCCCAGGTAGGCTATATCCTCTCCACAGGCACTAGGCTAATAAGTTGGGAACAAAAGCAGTAGGAGGGAGGCAAAAAAGAAAAAGAACCCAAAAGAGACTAAAAAAAATAATAATAAAAATAACAGCCTGACAACAGTAACAAAAAAGAAGGGTGGGATCTGTGTCCACCAATGCATTCAACAAGAAAGGAATTTTACAGTAATTACAAATATCCAACTTTCTTGTTAATGACATTGGGGGACACAGCACTGTGGGATGTCCTAAAGCAGTCCCCGAAAGGGGGAAAGACAGCCACATGAGCAGCCAAGCACACTGCTGTCTGCAGAATCTTATGACCAAACTGCCACTGGCAGAGGCCAAGGAATGAATCTGGTTAAAATTAGACAAGTGGGAGCCTGCAGACCTGGGAAGCACAAGCCTGATGCCCAACTACCCAGGAGGCTCTGAATGTATGAGTAGACAAGGCAGTCACTCGAAAGGGAGGATCTTGAACCTTAGCAAGGTAGGCTTCTTTAAAGGGGTTGTCCAGTTTCAGAGCTGAACCCAGACATACCTCCATTTTCACCCTGACATGAGCATTGGAGCAGTTCATGCTCCAATGCTCTCCTTTGCCCTGCGCTAAATCACACAGGGCAAAGGCATTTTCTGGAGTTACGGTGACGTACTCTCCATGGGGCTGCCAGGAAGCCCGGTGACTTCCCCAAACACACTGCCAGCTTCCGCCCAGCAGTGTGTTATTGTAAACAAAAGAGCCCTGCGCGATCTAACGCAGGGCAAGGGAGCGCATCGGAGCAGGAGATGCTCCGATGCTAACATCGGGGGTGCTGCCTGGGTGAAATTATGGGTATGTCCGGATTCAGCTCTGAACCTGGACAACCCCTTTAAAGGGAATCTGTCACCTGGTTTGAGCATATTAAGGTGTTACTATTGCCATGTGCAATAAAATACCTTATTTCTTTCTGTAGTCTTCATTTTTAGTTTCATGGTTTCATTAGCGATAAAATCCACTATTTATGTTATGCAAATGAGTGTCCAAGGTACCCAGAGGGGCGTTATTATCATAATCTGGAGCCCAGGAACTCCCCCGTATAGTGCCCAGCCCGCTTTCCTTTAGAGCATGCTCCGAGCCCAGTGATAAATTTAAAGCTATTGCCCTCAGGAGCTTCCACATAGTGCAGGCAGTCCACGGTACTGCGCCTGCGTGAGATTTCACATAGCGGAGGGGGTCGCGGCAAAGAGTTCGGGTGTGGGCAGTTACTTATGCTGCTTGGGCTCTAAAGGAAGGCGGGCTGGGCACTGTACGTGGGAGTTCCTGGGCTCCAGATTAGGATAATAATGCCCCTCTAGGCACCTTGGACACTCATTTGTATAACATAAATAGTGGATTTTATCACTAATGAAACCATAAAACAAAAAATGAAGACTACAGCAAGAAATAAGGTATTTTATTGTACATGGCAGTAGTAACACCCTAATATGCTCAAACCAGGTGACAGATTCCCTTTAATGGCCGACCAAGCCCATTGGGAGATGGACGTCTAAGGCTACTTTCACACCTGCGTTCAGGTGTCCGCTCGTGAGCTCCGTTTGAAGGGGCTCACGAGCGGCCCTGAACGCAGCCGTCCGGCCCCAATGCATTCTCAGTGGAGGCGGATCCACTGAGAATGCATCCGCCTGCCAGCGCTCAGCCTCCGCTCCGCTCAGTGAGCGGACACCTGAACGCTGCTTGCAGCGTTCGGGTGTCCGCCTGGCCGTGCGGAGGCGAGCGGATACGTCCAGACTTATAATGGAAGTCAATGGGGACGGATCCGCTTGAAGATGACACCATATGGCTCAATCTTCAAGCGGATCCGTTCCCCATTGACTTTCAATGTAAAGTCTGAACGGATCCGCTCAGGCTACTTTCAGACTTAGAAAATTTTCTAAGTTATAATGCAGACGGATCCGTTCTAAACGGATGCAAACGTCTGCATTATCGGAGCGGATCCGTCTGATGAAACATCAGACGGATCCGCTCCGAACGCTAGTGTGAAAGTAGCCTAAGAGGCCAGTAGGCTCTTATGAGGGCCCTCGGTAATAACAAAAAGTGAGTCTGATCAACAAAAAGGCTCAATCAGCAACAGGCAGGTTATGATTGCACAGCATTAAGGCGGTGATGTGACCCCCCCCCCCGGGGATGAGAGGGGTTGGAAGAATGAATGAAAGATGAAGTCTTCATTTATGTAAAAAGGAGGAAACCACTGTGGAAAGAAAAGATAGGACAGGAAGGAGAACTACCTTGTTCTGGTGAAGAACCAGAAAAGGGGACCTACAAGACAGGGCAGCGAGCTCTGAAACCCCGCAAATAGAGGTGACAGCCACCAGAAAGGCCACCTAAAAGAGCAAAAACAAAGAGACCTCCCTTAAAAGGGAACCTGTCACCAGTTTTATGGTGTCCTAACTAAGGGCAACATAAATAAGTGACTGATTCTCTTAGCACAATGCTGGGTCACTTTCTTTAATTGACCCAGTCAATCTGCCAACATCTTGTATTGAAAAGCTCCAGCTGATAATGGATGAGTCATAAATATTCATGAGCTCCTGACTCTCCCCGCCCACCTGCTGCTGAATGACAGTTTGTTTCCATAGGAATCAGCATCAGGTGGGCAGGGGAGTGGTTATAGCTCTGAATTAAATATACGCTGGACTCAATGACATCACGCCGGACTCAAATCAGCTCATTAGCATGCGGCATCTTTGTGTGTATATTATGAGGTAACCATCTGTCACACCAGTAAGTGAATACATCTAAGGCACTTTTTAATAGTTAATGATTGTATATAATTAGTTAGATTATAATCAAATATTCACATGACAGGTTCCCTTTAAGGGTTAAAAAGGAGGAGTTTGAAGGTCATCAAGGACCAGATTTAAGTCCCATTGTTCCATAGCAGGAGGAACGTAGTGTGCCACCCCTTGAAGAAATGTCTTCATCTGAGAGTGAAAGGCTAGGATCTCCTAGAACACAATAGAGAAGGCGGAGATCTGGCCTTTAAGGGACAGCAGATCAAAACCTTTTTCAAGCCTGCACTGTTAGAGCCTAGCAAACTGGGGTTTACGCACCTTCATCATGGTCTGAATGACAGTGTCAGAGAGGCCATGAAAGCTTAAGACCGCAGCGGAGGCTAGCGTAGAAACCAAAGAAAGTGGAAGGTCCAGAGACTAAGGAAGAGAATGGATTGGAGAAGGACTAAGACTCGGGGGGCTAAGGGTGGATGGGCCCTGGGGTAAGGAGAGTCACCCGGAAAAGAGGGAGCCCTGGGGAAACCTGATATAGAGGATGGTTGGAGTGGAAATTACTATTGTGCATCTTCGGAACCTTGGGGACAGGCTGGGGATTGAGACAGCCTAGTCCCTGCAGAAGCCAGGGATTAAGGGAGAATGGTAGTGTAGGGTCTTCGGGCGCTGCAGGATCACCCCTCTAGTAAACTTTCACGAGTGAGGAGAACAATCTTAGGCTGCTTTCACACACAGTTTGATCTCTTTAAGCAGTGACTGCGCCAAAACCAGGAGTAAAGCCTACACACACACACAAATAAAAAGTATAATGGAAACATGAGAATCATTTTGTGTTTCTGACCCGCTCCTGGTTTTGACTCGCACTCTGATAGAAATCGCCAAATCAACAAACACTGACTGTGTGAAAGTGGCAAACAAATCAAAAGCCTGTACAATCCAGAATCAATCCACATGCAGCAGCAAAAATGTTCAGAAAACCTGAAAATGGTTTATGTAAAATCATAAATACTCACTATGCCAAATGCTGTTACAATGTTTTTCAGGCCATACTTTGAAAGTCCACGAAGCAGCTGACCCTCTACACACCGCTTCACAGGCAATTTTCGCAGTGCAGCATCTGGGTCCTTTGTCTTTGCCCACACTTCTCTACACTCAACCAGATATCCCTTTTCAGCTGTAAACACACACATCTTAATGAGAATAATGTTGATCTCTACATAGATATGAGACTTAAAAGAAATCTGTCACCAGAGACCTCCCTATCCAACTGTTTACATAGGCATAGTTCACCTGATTAAAACACTTTCTTGAGGATCTGTGGCTCCATTCTCAAATAATGATACTTTTTCTTAATATGAAAGGCGTTTGGCGCAATAAGGGCATCACTGTTGTTCTCGCTGCACCCAAGCTCTGGTCCTTTCTGTGGTCAGCCCCTGCCTAGACAGGGCCAAGCAGTGGCAAAGCAGCGAGGAAGGGGCTGGCCACAGGAAGGCAGAGATCTTGGGTAAACGAGAGCATAGGTGACTCCTTAATTGTACCAAACACTTAAACTTCATATTAATTTATATTGTGGGTACAAATCATTTCTCCAATTGGTTGTATTTATCCATCTTTTCTCGTTTTTGTTCTACAGCCTGCTGTGCTTCTTATGCACAGCAGGCTGCTCTCAGTGAGTTTAGAGAGAATCTGTCATCTCCTCCCGTCTCCCTGCTAACGACAGCCCCAGTCTGCGATGTGTTTTACAGCTCCTAGGGGCTCTTTCACACGAGCGGATGCCGTGCGGGTAATCCGATGCGTGAAAGCGTGCCAAGCCCCTCTCCGGACAGCAGAAACACGGAGCATTAACATGATTCATAATGCTCTGTGCTTCTCTGTGACCTTTTTACTACAAAATCCCAGTGAGATAAAGTTGTCACCGTGATTTTGTAGTAAAAATGTCACAAAAGCACGGAGCATTTTAAATCATGTTAATGCTCCGTGTCTCTGCTCTCTGGAGCGTGGCTTGGCACTCTTTCACGCATTGGATTACCCGCACGACATCCGCTCATGTGAAAGAGCCCTAATACACATCCCAGGTCTCTGTACTTATTATCAGTCCTGCCACGTCTATTAGGAGCTGTAAAACCCATCCCTGGCTAACAGGCCAGTGCTCGCCAGGGGGCAGGGGAGCGAGCAGTGACTGAGAGACAGGCTGTGCTGTATGCGAGACCATTAGTGATTACTCTTTCACTACACACAATGTAGTATATAGACTGTATTACACAAGCCGGTATTTTGGCCAATGATCGCTAACGAGTGTTCATATGAACGCTCTTTAGCAATCATCTCACAGTTTAAAGGCCCTATTACAGATTATCAGAACAAAGCAGTATTGTGGGTGCGCAACCAAAAATATTAATATGTTAATATGATCACTAACAAGCGTTTGTAGTGACGCTCATTAGCGATTATCTGGAAGAGAAAGACTGCTGACGATTACCCAATGAACAATCATCAGGATCCTTAGACATGTTAAAGGTTTTCTGTCACCAGAATTAACCCTATTAAACTAGCTGACATTAGATGATGTGCTAATGTCAGCTGAACCTAACTGGCCTATTCCTACCTTTATCTATGCCCCCGTTACTCCAGCAATATAACTTTTATAATATGCTAATGAGCCTCTAGGTGCAGGTGGGTCATTGCCCCTGCTCCTAGAGGCTCCGTTCTCCCACCTCTGGCCACGCCCTGCTACACTAGATTGACAGGGCCAGGCAGCGTTAGTCTCCTACTGTCGACCCTGTGCGCTGGGGAAATCTCGCGCCGTTCAGTAATACTGAACGGCGCAGACGCAGTGAGGAAGCCGGCAGCCAACAAGCGCCCTTCACTTACTGCACCTCCGCCGAATACTGAACGGGACGGCGCAGGCGTGAGATTTACACTGCAGACGGGGCTGGCAGTAGGATGCCTGGAGCTGTCAATCTAGTGTAGCAGGGCGTGGCCAGAGGTGGGAGAACGGAGCCTCTAGGAGCAGGGGCAACACCCCCCCTGCACCTAGAGGCTAATTAGCATATTATAAAAAAGTTATATTTCTGGAGTAGGGGGGGCATAGATAAAAGTAGGAATAGGCTAGTTAGGTTCAGCTGACATTAGCACATCGCTAATGTCAGCTAGTTTAATAGGGTTAATTCCGGTGACAAACCCTTAAAAAAAAACGGTCATTGTTTGCCGGCGGCAGATTGTGCTGTCTAATAAGTGCTCCGCTGACGGCAAACCATGAGAATGTATAGGGACGAGCGTTGCATTAGCAATCATTCACTCCTATATTGAGGAGATTACTGCATATAATAGCAGCGGTGTCCTCTGCTAACGAGCAGTTGAATGACGGGAGGGAGCTCTTCCCTCTTGACATTCGTCTGCTACATCTGCACAAAGCCGCCGATTGCCCGATGATTGAGCAAACATTCATTTATCAGGTAATTCAAATATTTTAACATGTTAAAAAAATATTCTTTACAGGCGGCATATTGTGGTGTCTAATCACGACCTGCTGTCTGAAAATAAGTATACTGCATGAGGATGAATGATGGCATAGCTATTGCTCCTCCCCATGCTGCTGCATGTAATAGCAGCGGTCTTCTCTGCTAGCGAGCAGATGATTGTCGGGAGGAACATAGTGCTCACTGCATACACCGCTCTGCCAGATGGTGCTGACTGCATACACAGCTCTGCCATACAGAAAACTGCACAACATGCTTACATAGCCCTGCTTTATATGGTACACATGCTGCACTAAGGAACCTTCATACCCAGCACAGTCCTACACGGACCCTCAGGAGTTCGCTTTACTCCTCCCCCACACGTGGCTGATCACATGACTGTGACATCACCACAGGTCCTGTACACATAATGTGCTGTTTAGTCTGGAGATGTTCCTGTGTGACAGACCTGCCAGGCTGCTGATACAGCGCTCCTGACTAGAAAAAAAACATGTGGAAAAATACCCATGAGTCTTTTTCCAGGGAGTAAAATGGCCTGAGCGGGTGTCTATGACTCTTATACAGGTGTTATTGTGACCTCTGGTAGACGCTGAACAGATGTACTCTGCAGTACATAGCATTGTGTGTCGTCACACTGTACTAATCTGTGTGGGACAAGTGACCGCTCACTGTGCGGACTGCACAAAATACTGTATTCAGAAGAGAGCGCAGGTAGTGAGAGCTGTCAGTAATGAGATCTATATCCTGCTTATAACACCATGGTTCTGAATGTAAATTGCTGCACTAATGTTATCAGCAGAAATATCTATTATGTCTACAATTAATGGACTTTCTACAGAGAGGAAAGTGAGAAATAGATCTGCCGATTACAGGCTGAAGAATACTGTAAGACTCACCATGTTGTGGATTGGAATGAAATGTTACTACCTAGTTACTTGCAAGTTTCAGCAGCCTATATGTAAGTGGCTGCTAGCTGAGCTGTGTAACAGCATGTGGGGGCGGGGCAGCAGAGCTTGTGCTGGTGTATGTGAAACCCAAAGGAACGCCCACAGATTCTCACAGGAGATGTCAGCACTCAGCAAAACTCCTAGAAGAGCATTTCTGAGGGCATGTGAAGCAAAGCTGATACCAGTAAACTAACAAGTGGAATTTTATTATGTGCGTTTATTAATTTTTAATGCACAAAGGTGTCCATAGCCATCGAGAAAAAGTATTGTAACTCTGGAACGGATCCTCGGATCCACAAAATAAAAACAGCCATTTAATCAAGTGAACTACAGCTATGTGTCTATGCAAACACTTGGATAGGGAGGTCACTGGTAACCGATTCCCTTCAAATACAAAGCCTTTAAATAATACCAAATAGCCCCAGCTGGTGTTGAGCCAACTTGTGTTTTCAAGTTCAGCGTACAAGGTTCGGGTTATCTAAGAATTACATTATGGATTCCGCTACCAGAGACCATAACTTATAGACAATAGCCCCGCGGGTGGCCAGACGTGCACAGCATCATAGTAATATATGGTGCTGTGTACTTCCGTGCGCACAATCAATGCCACTCCGGGACATATGGCCTGCTCATGGACCGTTTATCTTGGAGGGCATACGGTCGTGTGCAAGGGCCCTTATAGTGAGCAGTCACATGGCTGTATGTGCTGCAGCCTATGGCTCCTCTTTAGGACTCCGCTTGTAATAACTGTATACTGCAGTGCTTACAATCTTGCTTTCCTTTACTGAGCATCTGCAGCCTTTCCAATAGGACTAAGGCTACTTTCAAACTCGCGTTTGGTGCGGATCCGTCATGGATCTGCACAGACGGATCAGTTCAGATAATACAAATGTCTGCATCCGTTCAGAACGGACCCGTTTGTATTATCTTTTTTTTTTTATCAAATCTTTTTTTATTGATTTTCAATAAGATTTTATGCAAACAACCCAAAAAGGGGAAAACATAATCCCTCCCTCTCTCACCCTCCCCACACCCAGAGTCCCGGGTTCGCGGTTGTAAGAAAGTCCATAGGAGAGGCATCGATGATGGCTTCGTAATATTCCAAGAAGATCTTCAGGATAAGCCATTGCTCGACTTCCCATTGGTTCTCCATTTTCCATATGCAAATCCAGCATCCACGCCAACTATCTCCCAACCTTACTCACAGATCATCATGCAGTAAGTTCCCATCACCATTCAAAGCAACAAGTCTACTACATTAAACCACAACAATATAATGCGATATCCAAAAGGGACCATATTTTTTTCGGATTTCTTATTACTCCCTCGTTTTTGGTATACGGAACTCTCTAGTCTTACTAGCATATGAATCTTATCCACTAAGTTCTGGATAGCCGGGGGGACAGAGGCAATCCAGTGAAACGCAATTAGCTTCCTTGCCTGGTAAAGGATTCTTGTGATCGCTACTCTAAGCTCAGGGGTAACAGGCATCTCCTTGGTATATCCCAGAATACAGATTGTAGGAGTTAGATCAATAGTTATATCAAACACATTACAGACTAAGTTCCCCACATCAGACCAATATCTTCGCAGCCTTGGGCAATTCCACATTAAATGAATTAAATCAGCATTATGTGCGCCACATCTAGGGCAAGTATCCTCCGTCCTATACCCCATTTTGTGTAATAAGACTGGAGTTCTGTACACTCTATGCAGTAATAGCAATTGTGAGACTCTGTGGGCCTCACTTACCGCTACCACCGGGAAATCCTCCAATACCTCCTCCCACTGTTCCATTGTTAAGTCAGTGACATCATGTTGCCATTTGGAATATAGCTGTAGCGGATGGGCCTTGTGTAACGCCTCCATTAAGCTCAGATAGAACGAGGAGATCACCCCTCTTGTATCCCCCAGGGAGGTAATATGAGTAATAATCGGATGTGAATCAGCAGAGACTATTTTCTCCTTACTGTCTTGTGTTTGTACAGCATGTCGTACCTGAAGGTAGACCTAAAATAACGTCTTAGGCAGTCCAAACTTTTGCTGTAACATATTAAAGGATTTAAGACAGTTGTTCTCATATAGCTGACACATTCGATTAAGACCATAGACGTCCCATAATTTCACATTAGTTACCGTGTTTAGCTCTTTGTACAGGTAGTTAGGCCAGATTGGGGTAAATTGTGTATACCCTTGGATTCCTCCAATCTCTTTAGCTTTCCACCACACTGTGTGTATGGTGCGTAAGATATCATATTGCCTACCCTTGTCATAAAAAACTCCGCCCTCCAAAGCTGTCATTACATTCTTAGTATGGATAAGCTGCTGCACAACTCGTCCAGCAGTGCTCAACTTATCTACCTCTCCCCATCCCCGAAGATGCTGTAATTGGGCCGCTATATAATACATCCGTGGGTCAGGGACACTCAACCCCCCCTGGGTTTTGGATCTACACAGCACCGCAAGTTTAATTCGGGGTGTTTTTTTCTTCCAGATAAGGTCTCGGAATATTGCATTAATAGAATGAAATATTCGTAAGGGGATCCAGGGCGGGGAGTTATGTAAAATGTACAAGAGCTGTGGCATATAGATCATTTTTAACAAGTTGGTGCGACCGATGAGTGACAAGGGGAGTCTAATCCACACCTGGATCGTCCGTCTAAATTTATCTAATAGAGGTAATAAATTCAAACGGATAAAATCCTGAGGATCCGCCAATACCTGTATACCCAGATACTTAACCCCTTAAGGACTCGGCCCTATTTCACCTTAAGGACTTGGCCATTTTTTGCAAATCTGACCAGTGTCACTTTAAGTGCTGATAACTTGAAAACGCTTTTACTTAGGCTACTTTCACACTAGCGTTCGGGTGTCCGCTCGTGCGCTCCGTTTGAAGGGGCTCACGAGCGGCCCCGAACGCATCCATCTGGCCCCAATGCATTCTCAGTGGAGGCGGATCCACTGAGAATGCATCCGCCTGCCAGCGCTCAGCCTCCGCTCAGTGAGCGGACACCTGAACGCTGCTTGCAGCGTTCGGGTGTCCGCCTGGCCGTGCGGAGGCGAGCGGATCCGTCCACACTTACAATGTAAGTCAATGGGGACGGATCCGCTTGAAGATGACACCATATGGCTCAATCTTCAAGCGGATCCGTTCCCCATTGACTTACAATGTAAAGTCTGAACGGATCCGCTCAGGCTACTTTCAGACTTAGAAAATTTTCTAAGTTTTAATGCAGACGGATCCGTTCTGAACGGATGCGAACGTCTGCATTATCGGAGCGGATCCGTCTGATGAAACATCAGACGGATCCGCTCCGAACGCTAGTGTGAAAGTAGCCTTACCCAGGCCGTTCTGAGATTGTTTTTTCGTCACATATTGTACTTCATGACACTGCTAAAATTGGGTCAAAAAAAGTAAATTCTTTTTGCATAAAAAAAAAAAATACTAAAAATTTACCAAAAATTTTGAATTAGCAAATTTCCAAGTTTCAATTTCTCTACTTCTATAAATACATAGTAATACCTCCAAAAATAGTTATTACTTTACATTCCCCATATGTCTACTTAATGTTTGGATCATTTTGGGAATGTTACAAGGCTTAGAAGTTTAGAAGCAAATCTTGAAATTTTTCAGAAATTTTCAAAAACCCAATTTTTAGGGACCAGTTCAGGTCTGAAGTCACTTTGCGAGGCTTACATAATAGAAACCACCCCATTCTATAAACTACACCCCTCAAGGTATTCAAAACTGATTTTTTTTAAATATAATCTTTATTGAGATTAAGAATAAGACATATGAAATCTTTTCTTTTCAGTGCAGGCGTCTACTTTTTCACAGGTAAACTATACATGTTACAGATATTGTACATAATAAATAGTATAAACGGTGAATATAGCATTAGCATAAGCCCGCACAGTTGCGTTATGTATTTATGATAATGACATTATCTCCAGTTTTCCTCATTAACCATAATCAATGCTGAACAACCCTCCCTCTCACTTCGTGGTCACTAACCCAATAAAATAAATCAAATCATATCCTAACCCCTAAAATCTAAGGATTGGTCTTTTTCCGTTAGTCAGTCTATCTGTAACTTCCCTAGATTGTTTAGTATCTTCCTTTTCAGGTACCACTCAGTAGATAAAGGGCTTCATTGTTTCTACTAGTTCTTCTTTGTTTAGGGCTATTTTTATGAATACTTCCCATCTGCTGAAGAAAGTTTCAATATACTTTCCTCTATACTGTTCTGCTTCTGCCCTCTCATACATAAAACATGCCTTTGTGTGTATGAAAACACTATTCATTGAAGGCATTATGGGTCTGAGCCATTCCCTAAAAAGACACCTCTTAGCCGCTAATAACAGGAGATGTATAAGCAGGGTTAACTTTTGCCTCTCGGGGGCTACCTGGAATAGTAAAAGCTCTGAGGTGGGTGGGATTTCAACTTTTAGGTGACTCTTAATTTGAGATATGACCAATGCCCAGAATTTTTTCGTCTCCGGGCAAGACCATATGCCATGGTAAAGGTCTGTACCGCCTTCGTGACATTTGGGACACTCCGTAAGCCTGTCTGGGTGGGGCGTCCGAGAGGCAAAACGGAAGCCATATATGGCCTTATGTATCATCCTAAAATACGTCTCCCTCCATCCCTCATTTGGTGTCGCTTTTCTAATTGTATCCCACCCCTTTAGAATGGTCTGTCTTATATCTACTGACGGAAATTCCTTCCCCCATTGTGAAAAAAATGACTTTCAGCTACTTGTCTCCGTTTCATATCTCTTATTCCCCAATAGAACTCTGAAAGCGATTTTTTCCTGAGTCCCCGGCCCATTAATAGATCGAAGTCATTCATTCCCATTTCCCTCGCTAGATTTAAGACTTGTTCAGATAGAAATTCTTTGGCCTGTAGGTACGCCAGTAGATGTTGATTTGGTAGTATTGGGAACCTGTCCTTAAATTCCAAATAAGTAAGGTACCTTCCTTCTTGTGCATCCCACATATCCCTCACCTTATTAATCCCCAGCTCTCTCCATTTTTTGAAGTGCTTAGCCTCTATTCCTGCCGGAAATTCTGGATGTCCCCACAGATTCATATATTTAGATAAAGTGAAGGGTAGTGAAAACATTTTACGCGTTGCTTTCCAGCTCGCTATAGTGTCTTTTATTAAGAGGCTCGTTTTGACCTCCGGGGAAATGGCACAATATTTAGTGTGTAAACAGTGTCGATAAAGACCAAGGGGCAACTAGCTGTTCCTCTAAGGCTGTATTAGTGTAGTAGTTTGTTCTGAATATCCAGTCTACACTGTGTCTTAGAAGACTCACTAAATTGTAGGCTCTTATGTCTGGGAAGTTCAGTCCCCCTAAGTTTTTTGGTAATTGTAGTTTTGCTAGGGAAATTCTGGATTTTTTTCCCACCCATAGGAAAGATCTGAACGCCCTTTCCAATGCTTTAATGTCTTTATGCTCGAGTAGGATAGGGATCGTCTGCATGGGATAAAGGAGTTTAGCTACACACATCATTTTCAGAAGACGACTTCTCCCTCCCAGGGTTAGTGGAAGAGTCATCCATCTTTTAACGTCTGCGAGGATTTTTTTAATTAATGGTGGGTAATTTAGTGTGTATAATGAGTCAGAAGTGTTGCCGATGTTAATTCCTAGGTACTTTATTGATCGGGACGCAATCGGTATGGGTATTCCTAAAGGCCGTGCGTGGTGTTTCGACGTCTGGGAACCAATAAACAGTAGCTCTGATTTATCTGCGTTTACTTTAAACCCCGAAATGGAGCCAAACTCTTCTAGTACTCCAAACAAATGGTGGATGTCTCTGTGTGGGTTTTCTAAGAATACCAGCAGGTAATCTGCGAAAAGTGCATGCTTAATTACTTTTCTGCCTAATTTGCCAATTTTAATTCCCTCCAGGCCCTCGTCTCTCTCAATCTGTCTGGACAAAGGCTCTAGCGCCAGGTTAAAAAGGAGCGGGGAAAGTGGACAACCCTGCCTCATCCCCTTTCCCAGAGGTATGGGGCCAGAGATATATCCTGGCATGAGACTCTGGCTTGTGGGCCTGAGTAGATTCCATTAAGGAAGCTTCTAAATGGGCCAGAAAAGCCCATTTCATCCAACACCTCTCCCATCCATCCCCAGTCCACGTTATCAAATGCTTTTTCTGCATCAATGGTAATTATGGCCGGGGACGGATGGGAGGCAGGCCTGAGTTTTACTTCGTCCAATGCGGTTAGTACTTTTCTTATATTCACCACTGCCGATCTGCCTTGAATAAAACCCACTTGAGCTGGGGATATTAGCTTAGGTAGCAAATTTGACAATCTGCCAGGATTTTAGATATGATTTTAAGAGAGGCATTGATGAGAGAGATTGGGCGGTATGAGGCTGGGTTGGTGGGGTCTCTTCCAGGCTTTGGGATGACCTTAATGTATGCCGTATTCGTTTGTGATGGGATCGGCTCCCCTCTCATGTAGCCTGTATAGATCTGTGAGAGGATCGGGGCAATATCCTGGGCTAGGATTCTAAAGAATTCCCCACTATACCCTTCGGGCCCTGGAGCCTTCTCCAAAGGTAGATTTTTAATATAAATATATAAGGTACAGGGCACTCAAGAGACCGTGACCATGTGGTTAACAAATATATAGTTTTATTTAGATTAAGTCAAATAAAATAAATGCACAATAGATAAATGCTTCTATAATAATATCACTATATTCATGCTATTCAAAAGTCCGCTAACATATAGATTATCATCAAGGCGGACCTCAGTAGTATGACCAGCAAAAAAATGGTATCAAAATAACTAAAAGTTCATCCAATATTATGTGCAGTCTTTAAAAATAGATACCTGAGTATAGTTGATATGGACCAAGAAATCAAATGTCCCGTATTTAGTAGCAGCGGCGTCCCGCCGAAAACAGGTGAATTACTTGCAAGTAAAATAAATTGTAATCGACCAAACCTTGACTTTTGACCACTCTCCGAAATGTGCCTCTGGTTTCTGCAGCACTTGTAAAATCAGGAGATTGCAGGCGGCTCTGTAAATCGCTATCCAAGCCTATAGACCTCCGCTTTTAAATCGAAATTGCGCAATGGTATAATGACGGAAAATTTCGTCGGTAAAGGTCCACTTCTGCATATTGGTCAGTCTCCGGTACTTCGGTCTTTCAGCACAAAATTTGGGGGGTGTCGCACCAGACGCGTTTCGGGGTCTAGCTATTTGCCCCTTCCTCAGTGGTATGCTTCACCCCTTCCAAAGCCCCTCTTTTATACTCAAACTTGTGTGATTTCATTGGTCTCTGTTTCAACATCAGGTCAGGTTCATTAATTGCTCAGGTGTACTAACGATGCACACCTGAGCAATTAATGAACCTGACCTGATGTTGAAACAGAGACCAATGAAATCACACAAGTTTGAGTATAAAAGAGGGGCTTTGGAAGGGGTGAAGAATACCACTGAGGAAGGGGCAAATAGCTAGACCCCGAAACGCGTCTGGTGCGACACCCCCCAAATTTTGTACTGAAAGACCGAAGTACCGGAGACCAATATACAGAAGCGGACCTTTACCGACAAATTTTTCCGTCATTATACCATTGCGCAATTTCGATTTAAAAGCGGAGGTCTATAGGCTTGGATAGCGATTTACAGAGCCGCCTGCAATCTCCTGATTTTACAAGTGCTGCAGAAACCAGAGGCACATTTCGGAGAGTGGTCAAAAGTCAAGGTTTGGTCGATTACAATTTATTTTACTTGCAAGTAATTCACCTGTTTTCGGCGGGACGCCACTGCTACTAAATACGGGACATTTGATTTCTTGGTCCATATCAACTATACTCAGGTATCTATTTTTAAAGACTGCACATAATATTGGATGAACTTTTAGTTATTTTGATACCATTTTTTTGCTGGTCATACTACTGAGGTCCGCCTTGATGATAATCTATATGTTAGCGGACTTTTGAATAGCATGAATATAGTGATATTATTATAGAAGCATTTATCTATTGTGTATTTTATTGCATTTATTTTATTTGACTTAATCTAAATAAAACTATATATTTGTTAACCACATAGTCACGGTCTCTTGAGTGCCCTGTACCTTATATATTTCTCATAATCCTTCTATTGAGTGAGTGGTCTCAATTTACAGGAGCACCTTTTGGTTTCCATTTCTTCTAGTGCGATATCTTATTTATTTAATTAAGATTTTTAATATATGCTGCGACTGTCTCCGTGGAGATCGGGGCATTTAGAATCTCTCTGTCTTCGTCAATGGGATTTTATTTAGCCAATCTCTACCACCTCCTCTCTGAAAAGAATTGGCTGCGTACAAGTCCGCGTAGAATTTCCTCAGTATTTTATTTATCTCTTCCGGGTGTGAGATCGTTTTCCCATTTTTTCCCTTAAGGGATTGGATGGAAGAATTCAGTCTCTGTCCTTTTGCTAATCTAGCTAGTAACCTGCCTGCTTTGTTGCCATAGCGGTATAGATGTGCCTCCCATCTAGTCATCGCAAGGCTATCCCACTTTGAGTCAATCCTCATAATCTGCTTTGGCCTTCTGCCATTTAATACGAGAGTCATGGCTAGGGGTAGATTGGAAGAAAGTATAGGCCCGTTTTAGGTCACCACTTATCTTTTCCTTTATCGCCTACCGAACATGTACGCCATAATCCGTCCCCTTATTACAGACTTTCCCGCATCCCATAGCAGCTGGTGATTATCGATGTCCTTGTTATCTTGTACATACTGTAACCACTAACCCCTTAGGAAATTTTTTAATTCCTCATCTTTAAATAATGCGGTTGGGAACCGCCAAAGGAAGTCAGTACCTCGGGGAGCATCTCTTTTTAAAGTAATCGTCACCGGGGAGTGATCTGAAATGATCATATCCTCAATGTGTGGATCTGAAAAGTGTGCTGACCCTGACTTGTCGCATAGTATATAGTCCAACCGTGACAACGATTGGTGAGCATGTGAATAGTGTGTATATTCCCTCCCTTCTGGGTTTCGGATCCTCCACAAATCTATCAGATCAGTGTCAGTCATGAGTTGCATTAGTCTGTTATCTATGTTCCCTTTTTTACCTTTCCTCCCCGGATCCCTTTTCCTATCTTCCTCTCCATTCACTACAGCATTCATGTCACCTGCAAGTATCCTTAGTTTCATCAGGTCTTTGGAGATATCACTAGCTAATGCACTAAAAAAAGGTCCGTCATACTCATTTGGGCCATAGACATTCAAAATACTGGTATCTCTTCCCCTGTCCATTAGATGTAATTTGGAAACCCTTCCCTGGTTATCATGAGTGTGACCTATTACTTTATAAGGTATTCCCTTTTTTAGCAGTGTCAGCACGCCTGCCTTTCTTCCTACCACCCCCGATCCATACACTTCCCCCACCCAATATTTTTTCATCCTCACAAAATCCTCATTTGAGAGATGGGTCTCTTGTAAAAGAGCAATATCTGCTCCCAGTTGTTTGAGGTGTTTCAGAATCAGCCGGCGTTTGTTAGGGGCCCTCAGTCCCTTGACGTTCCAAGAGACAATTTTGACACGGCTATCCATAGGGGTAATTTACAGCTTTTAGATGCCCTTTGTGACCACTAGTGAGAAACCGGTATCCCCTCCCTTTCCCTTCCCCAACTTTAAACAACCCTATAACCTGAAGTTGTTCTGGCAACGTTCCAACCCAGGGTGAGCTGCACCCTATAACTAACCATTGCTCTAAACCTCTAAGAAATAACTGAGCTCTGGCTTCACTTTTTTCCAACACTAGAGAAACCTGTGTGAAAAAAAAAAAAAAACTGCTTAAAGGGTTTCTATCACTTCGTTTCACCTATTTAGCTTTCAGACACTAGCGATCCGCTAGTGTCTGCTTTATCTAACCATCCTAATATAAGAGCTTATTGTCCTGCCGTTTAGCTAAAAAAATAACTTATATAGATATGCAAATGAGCCTCTAGGTGCTATGGGGGCGTGATTAGCACCTAGAGGCTCCGTCTACCTTAACAAAACTGCCGCCGCCCAGCGCGTCCCTCCAGCCCGCCCATCTCCAGCTGAAGCGATCCTCTCCGTGCGCGTCTCTGTTCTGCGCATGCGCAGTGAATGTCTGATCGCTTCCCTGCTCAGACATCTCCACTGCGCCTGTTCCTCGGAGCACTATGACGTCATCGGCGCAGGCGCAGTGGAGATGTCTGAGCAGGGAAGCGATCAGACATTCACTGCGCATAACAGAGACGCGCACGGAGAGGATCGCATTCCGGAGGAGATGGGCGGGCTGGAGGGACGCGCTGGGCGGCGGCAGTTTGTTAAGGTAGACGGAGCCTCTAGGTGCTAATCACGCCCCCATAGCACCTAGAGGCTCATTTGCATATCTATATAAGTTATTTTTTTAGCTAAACGGCAGGACAATAAGCTCTTATATTAGGATGGTTAGATAAAGCAGACACTAGCGGATCGCTAGTGTCTGAAAGCTAAATAGGTGAAACGAAGTGATAGAAACCCTTTAAATCTCTTTCCTTCTCCGTCCTAGACACCTAAGCTCATTGCTTAAATGACAGTAATCCCCTTACTATTGATATGCCCCCATTCTCTGTATCCCACTTAGTAATCAATGAGGGGTGATATTGCCTCCTCCCTCCTCCTTTGCTATCCTGAACTGTGTCCCTGTGGAATACCTAGCCTGTACACAGCAAGCATAATGCATAGGTATACAATGACAGCGAACTCATAATGTCCTCTCTCCGCTTGTGGTGTACAATGTCCTGCTCAGCTTAGGTAACCGTATCAGTGGTTCACACTCTTTAGTAGTCGGGATCGTCCATTATAACAATAAAACAGTTTCCAACTTCCCCTGTTAAAACAGGGAGATCAACTATAACATTTATAACATCAGCCCCACTATACTTATCAGTCCCGTAGACATGTGAGGGAGTCCATCACTCCGCGCCTGGGTCTACGCTCTGTAATCCTCTCAGATTCCTCGATCCTGGTGAGCTTTGACGAGGAGAGGCCGCCTCCAGGTGTTCCGATGAGGACTCAGGTTCTCTTTCTTTGTAAGTGATGGCTGGTAGCCTTTTCATCATTTTGTGGATATCTTGTAGAGCGATTACCGCCTCCTCCGGGTCTGTATACGACTCCGTTTTGTTGTCAGGGAAAAAGACCCGCAAGGTCGCTGGGAATAGTAGAGAGAATCTGACCTGATTCTTGAACAACATAGAACAGAGTGGGGTAAAGGCCCTTCTGCTTTTGGTCACTTCCGCAGAGAAGTCCCCAAAGATCAGCACACGGTGGCTTCTTATGGTAATGGCTCTTCCATTTTGTTTAAACGCTATTAATATGGCCGCCTTGTCTGCATAGTTTAGATATTAAACGATTACTTGGCGTGCCCTGTTGTTGTTTCGGGGGGCGTTCGGAGCCTTTTCACGCTTTTCAGTCTCATATGGCGGATTAAGTGGGCCAACTCTATGCGCTCTTTCAACTTTGCAGCTGGACGCGAGACCCAAAGCCCTTTCACGGGCGCAAATGATCTCCAGCTCCTTGGCCTGTACAGTTTCAGGGAGGCCCACTATACGCAAGTTGCTCCTTCGAGAGCGGTTCTCTAAGTCGTCTACTTTATCCCATAATTTGGCATTTTCCGACAGAGCTCGCTGCAACTGTTGCGTACCTCCCCATAATCGCATTTCACCGCCGCCATTTTCATCTCCAGCATTTCCAGCCACGTGTCATGTTGCGCGACCTCTGCTTTTAGGTCGTTGAACGACTGCACCACCGTGGAAGACAGCGTTTCTTGTAGGTCTGGTAAAATACGTGTTGCCACTTCCACCGCAAGGTATTTGTAGTCAATATTAATTTTTTCCTCCTGCGGGGTTTGGGTATAGACATCCTCCTTCCTCTCTCTGTTTGCCAGTGTTGATGCCTCTTCATCCGGTGGCTGCGCCATAGTGTTGTCAGTTCGCGCCTTCCCAGGCTTCATCTGTTTTTTCTTGGATTTGCTCCCCATTTGGACAACGTATCGGTCCATAGACTGATTGTGCACCGAAGCGGTGTTGTGCGTGTCCGGTCTATATCGCTGACCAGGTCGTTTGGAGGAGATTTGCACGGCAAGCAGTGTTGCTCAGGACGGAGCTCTCAATGCATGCTTCTCTTCATGTCGGCGCCGGAACCGGAAGCCCTCAAAACTGATTTTACAAACTTTGTTATCCCTTTAGGTGTTCCACAAGAAATAATGGAAAATAGAGATACAATTTAAAAAAAATTTGGCAGATTTTCCATTTTAATAATTTTTTTCCAGGGTTAACAGCCAAACCAAACTCAATATTTATGGCCCTGATTCTGTAGTTTACAGAAACACCCCATATGTGGTCGTAAACTACTGTACGGGCCCACGGCAGGGCGCAGAAGGAAAGGAATGCCATATGGTTTTTGGAAGGCAGATTTTGCTGGACTGTTTTTTCTGACACCATGTCCCATTTGAAGCCCCCCTGATGCACCCCTAGAGTAGAAACTCCATAAAAGTGACCCCATCTAAGAAACTACACCCCTCAAGGTCTTCAAAACGGATTTTTCAAACGTCGTTAACCCTTTAGGTGTTCCACAAGAGTTATTGGCAAATGGAGATGAAATTTCTGAATTTCCATTTTTTAGCAAATTTTCCATTTTAATCCATTTTTCCCAGTAACAAAGCAAGGGTTAACAGCCAAACCAAACTCAATATTTATGGCCCCGATTCTGTAGTTTACAGAAACACCCCATATGTGGTCGTAAACAGCTGTACGGGCACACGGCAGGGCGCAGAAGGAAAGGAATGCCATACGGTTTTTGGAAGGCAGATTTTGCTGGACTGTTTTTCTTTACACCATGTCCCATTTGAAGCCCCCCTAGAGTAGAACCTCCAAAAAAATGGCCCCATTTTAGAAACTACGGGATAGGGTGGCAGTATTGTTGGTACTAGTTTAGGGTACATACGATTTTTGGCTGCTCTATATTACACTTTTTGTGCGGCAAGATAACAAGAAATAGCTGTTTTGGCACCGTTTTTATTTTTTGTTATTTACAACATTCATCTGACAGGTTAGATCATGTGATATCTTTATAGACCAGGTTGTCACGGATGCGGCGATACCTAATATGTATACTTATGTAAGTTTTACACAACGATTTCTTTTTTGAAGCAAAAAAAATAATAATCATGTTTTAGTGTTTCCATAGTCTGAGAGCCATATTTTTTTCAGTTTTTGGGTGATTACCTTGGGTAGGGTATGATTTTTGCGGGATGAGATGACGGTTTTATTGGCACTATTTTGGGGTGCGTGTGACTTTTTGATCGCTTGCTATTACACTTTTTGTGATGTAAGGTGACAAAAAATGGTTTATTTAGCACAGTTTTTATTTTACATTTTTTACGGTGTTCATCTGAGGGGTTAGGTCATGTGATATTTTTATAGAGCCGGTCGATACGGACGCAGCGATACATAAATAAAAAATAAAAAAGTATACATATTAGGTAAGTTTTACACAATGATTTCATTTTTTAAGCAAAAAAAAAAAATCATGTTTTAGTGTCTCCATATTCTGAGCCATATATATATTTTCTTTGGGCGATTGTCTCAGGTAGGGGCTCATTTTTTTTTTAACTTTATTTGGGGAAAATGACGTTTTTGGTTATTTTTACTTGAAACTTAATTTTTTGGGGGGAAAACTTTATTTTTAAAACTTTTTTTTTCACTTTATTTTTTGTCCCACTTTGGGACTTGAACTTTTGGGGGTCTAATCCAATGCATTCCAATACTTCTGTATTGGAATGCATTGGCTGTATGAGTAATACTGTGTGTATTACTCATACAGCTTCCGGCCTGTATCTCACAGGCTCTTCACCGGAAGGCGGCGTGCTGCCTTCCATGCCTTCGTGTTCCCCCCCACAGCCCCATGGGGACCCGATGGCACCGCCGACTACCGCCGCCCGCACAATAAAAAGCCGCAGGTCTGAATTGACCTGCGGTTTGTGGCGATCGCCGACACGGGGGGGTCACGGGACCCCCCCCCCGCGTATTTAGCCGTGGTGCCTGCTCAATGATTTGAGCAGGAATAGTGTTCCGATCACCGCCAGCCGGTGATCGGAACAACACATGACGTACTGGTACGTCATGGGTCCTTAAGGAATCGGGAAACATGCCGTACCGTTATGCGTCCCTAAGGGGTTAAAGGAGGGTACAACCTGCAAACCCGCAGTAAAACTATGATCTGTCTGTGTAGTATTTCCCAAAGGCATTAGCATTGACTTTGCCCAATTAATAGTCAAGCCAGAGAGAAACCCAAAATCATTAATGATTTGCATAGCTGCTGGCAGAGAGGAAGTCCAGTCATCAAGAAATAACAAAAGGTCGTTCGCCTAGAGAGCGACCTTTTCCGTTACTGAACCACAAGTGATACCCTTCATCACCTCTGCCTTTCGGAGAGCCTCTGCCAAAGGTTCCACAGCGATTGCGAATAATAGCGGTGAAAGAGGACACCCCTGTCTAGTCCCCCTGTGCAATTCAAAGTCAGAGTCAGAAAGATTGCCATTCACCTGTAGTCTAGCAGTAGGGCATGCATATAGTAACTGGACCCAATAAACCCTGACCCGAATCCCATGGCCTTTAGTACAGTAATGAGATATCACCATTCCACACTGTCGAATGCTTTGGCCGCGTCCAGAGACTTGACCGTCGCATCCGACGCATGGATTTGGCCCACCTGAATATTCAGGTACAGTCGTCTAACATTCACTGCCGTTGACATGTTGGGTATGAAACCGGCTTGATCAGAGTGGATTACAGATTTAATCACAAGGTTCAAACGGTTAGCCAATACCTTCGCCAACAGTTTGATGTCCACCTGCAATAAGGAAATGGGTCAGTTTGTATTATCTTTAACATAGCCAAGGCGGATCAGTTTTGAACACAATTGAAACTCAATGGAGGACGGATCCGTTTTCTATTGTTTCATAGAAAACGGATCCGTCTCTATTGACTTAAATTGTGTCAGAACGGATCCATTTGGCTCAGTTTCGTCAGACGGACACCAAAACGCTGCAAGCAGAATGGAGACTGAACGGAGGCAAACTGATGCATTCTGAGCTGATCCTTTTCCATTGAGAATGCATTAGGGAAAAAACTGGTCCGTTCTGGACCGCTTGTGAACGGATCTCACAAACGGAAAGCCAGTGTGAAAGTAGCTTAACTAATAACTTACTACAGATAAAATGCATGGCCTATACATTCAAATAGGATATTGTTCATGGGAAAATCTCTTTAATATACAGCCAGTAAATGTGCAAGTAGCAGATGATGGAAGATGGAAGATGGAAGTGATTTATGGCTGCATTACCAGATTGCACAGTCTGGGGGACTAAGTGGTGAGTAGATGTTCTTTTGGTATTTTATCACATTTGGAGTTTTCTTATAACTCAGACAAGATAGAACTACTGTATGCAGCTAAATAATCATTTGTACTGTGCATTCTCCAGCTATTCCTACCCTGGCTTTGTCTAATCTCTAAAGCAGGGGTCAGCAACCTTTGTCACTCCAGCTGTTGTGATACTACAACTCTCAGCCTGCTCCTTTCACTTCTGTGGGAATAAAGAGAACAGCCAAGTGTGCATGATAGGAGATGTAGTTTCATGACACCTAAAGTGCTGGATGTTGCTGACCCCTGCTCTAAAGTAATGTAAATCAGGACACTAAAGGGCGATGTGATGCAGGCAGAGGGGAGGTCGTATTGAAGGAGATGGGCGGGAGACTCATCATGACTAACGCCCCAATAACTGCATCAGCTACCTTTAATACAATACTTAAAGGGTTTATCCATCACCAATGTAAAAAATGAAAATCAGACATCATATAGTACATGACAGTCTCTAACAAAGCTAGAACCAGCCCTGTACCTCATGTGCATCCAGAGATCTCCCCATTCATTGCCCTGCGAGATTTATATCAAGAATGACAGCTCAAGAAGAGTGTCTTTTCTGCTGCAGCTAAGAACCTTTTATCTTCATTCAGCAGGACCTGCGCTGACGTCAGCGCGCTCACCACGTGGTGAGCGCCATGATGTCAGCAATGGTCCTTTTGCAGGTCTTTCAAGAAGAACAAAGAAGACGATGCGGGCTGCGCGATCAAGTGGATGAGGAGAGTTATGTTTTTATTATTTTTTAACCCTCAATTGACATACTTCGTATTCTGTATTAAAGAATGCTATTATTTTCCATTATAACTATGTTATAATGGAAAATAATAAAATCTACAGAACACCTAACCCAAACCCGAACTTCAGTGATGAAGTCCGGGTTTGGGTCTGGGTACCACATTCAGCTTTTTCTCACGTGCGTGCAAAACACATTGCACTCGTGCGGAAAAAACTGAACGGAATGCAATTGCAGTCAAAACTGACTGAAATTGCGTGCCTACTCGCACGATTTTCTCTGAACGCACCTGCATCACATCCGGCCCTCACCCGCGACACCTATGTGAAGGGGGCCTTAGTGGCTATACATTGCTAATTTAATTGATTATTGTCACCAGTAGCAAGGTTAAATTCAGTAAGAAAAAAAACAAATTTAATTTATTTTCAAATCTGTAAATATCTGGCACTGCACATAGATTGTAGTGTCTGAGCCAATTGTGTTTAATCACTTGGCATAGTCACTTTGGCTATGAACACATGTAGCGGCAGCCGAAATACCATTGATAAGCCGATATTTAATGACTGCAAAATTACGACAGTAATACCGCAAGTTTAAAGGGTTGCTAGATGGCCGCTAGCACATCCGCAATACCCAGTCCCCATAGCTCTGTGTGCTTTTATTGTGTAAAAAAAAAAATGATTTGATACATATGCAAATTAACATAAAAGAGTCATATCTTACTTGTGTGACCAGAGAAGAGTCATATTTTCAAGCTCTGACTCATCTCAGGTTAATTAGCATATGTATCAAATCGTTTTTTTTTACACAATAAAAGCACACAGAGCTATGGGGACTGGGTATTGCGGATGTGCTAGCGGCCATCTAGTAACCCATGTCCTCAGCTCTATACCCAAAATCCAGGTGACAGGTTCCCTTTAAGTGTTAGCCAGACAGACATTAACATGATTTCTCATGAGAGCACAGTTTCTCTGTGATCTTTAAAACAAATTGAATACAGTAACCACAAAATGCTTATTCCCGCATCATAAAAAGATGTCACTAGAATATGCCGTCACTTTATGATTGTTCTGGGATACCCACCCCACGATCATGAGAATGAACAGTCTACAGTGCAGCAGCCCCTTTACGGTGTTTCCCTGCACAGCGGTGTTCCTATTCACTTGAACGGTGCAGTGCTGGGACGCAGCTTTACAGTGAAGAAGCCACAGCGCTGAATCCGTGTCCCTTCATTTTCAAGATCAAGGGTGTCCCATTGTTTGTGAAGTGATGGCATATTCTTATGATATGCAATCAATCACTTTATGGGATGGGGAACCATAGAAGGAGCTGTCCAGGGTTATAGAGAAAAAAAAAAAAGAAATGGATGTATTGTACCAAAAAAGTGATACGCCTTTCCACAGGTTGTGTGTGGTATTGTAGCTCAGCCACATCATTTCAGTGGAACGTAGCTACCCTACCAGACAACCCATGACATGTGATGCCTTGTTTCTGAAGGAAATCAAACATGTTCTTCCAAACCTGTAAACCCTTTAAGATTACATTTTAAAAATGCTTGCTCATACCTCCAGGCCTTGGTTTCAGGATCAGATCTATCATTTCATTCCAGTTACTCTGAAGAATTGCCCTAAAATTTTTAAAAAAAATAATAAAAAGAAGGAGCTCAGAACTGCAGTTTCTAAAGCAAAATATGTAGGTAGCAAATGTTGTAACTTACCTTCCCACCTGGTAAGTAGGAACAGCAGTAGTTCCAAACCTTTGCATACCATAATAATTTATGAATCCAATATCACTGAGAGAGCTCATGGCTTGTTCCACTTGTTCGTGTGTTCCTGTAATATTTCTGCCAAAACAAGTTAAATATTTAAACTCATGGTTGCGTTTTAATATTGCGTCCCCCAAACCACAGATCTGCAAAATACAGACACCTATTATGCTCAATCTCACTCCCATTACTAGAAATGACTATTCGTGTCTGCAATACGAACTATACGCAATAAACTATCTTTAATTTACAGACACTCCATTCTTCTTATCAGATGATTCGTCCATGTAGAGATTTGCCTTTGTGCACCTCTTGCTGTCATTCCACTTAGTCACTGTGCTCACAACTACCAGGTCTTGCCACGTTTAACCCCTTAGTGACTACCAATAGGCCTTTTCACGGCGGCCCAGTCTAAGCACTACACGGGTCCCCCATGCAGCAGAGAGCTGGTACTGCGGCGATCGCGGGGTGCCGATGTGTGTATAGGCTGGCTGGGACCTAGTGTAGGCCCCAAGACTGTCTTGAGTGTACTCCAGCAGGCTGCGCCATAAGGCGCAGCCTGCTGGGGTTAAATTCAACAGCTCAAAACCATGTGGAAAAACAAAAAAAACACAAACATGTCAACCAGACATTCATGGAATAGCTAACCTTAAAACAACTGTAAAATGATTGCCTTGAAGTTCACCCAATTTCAGCTGATTCTTCTGGTATGTAAAGTTTCCCAATTTGAAGTTCATTAAACATTTGTTTAAATGGGCCAGTCTCTGTGCTGTTATTCTGTAAAAGAAATATATTGCATGCACTATTCAATATCATATTATAAAACAAATCCATTTAAGTGCTGAGGGATCTCTCTGCAGAGGGCTGTAGCATAACTGGATTTGTATGATCAATTACACTGTCATGTCATCTGGCCAGTCCTTTCAACAAAGAAAATAGTTCTTTCCTTACACCTTTCTATGTCACCATAAGCTACTTTTAGTTTTTGCCCTGCAATGGACATTTTCTAGGTATCATTCTTGGGTACACGTCACCCGATTCTCTCCAATCTTGCCGGTTGAGGCGGGAGTGCAGCTGGTGACTGTGCAGCTAGAGTCTGCCGCTGTTCCTACACAACCACTTTGATGTAGTAGTACATTAAGGTGACTCAACTACTTACTTAAGAACAGCAATTGCTTGAACAGTGATAGCTCTTTTGTCCTTGGTCCCCATGTAAGAAAATATGTTGGGTTTAACCCTGCGGCAAAATGGAACAATGTGATAGCACATAAGACTTTCATTTTACTCTACTGGTACAGATCATGTTGCAATAAATATGGCCTCACAGTCACATACGAATTGTAATGAAACTACCATCTGCACTTTTTAGTAGTTTATTACAATGCTTATAAAAGCAAAACTGCTGACAGCTCTCAGTAGAGGGCAGGAGACAGGAGTTAATACACAACTCTATCCCTGACTTTAATGCTGAAAAAGAAATCAAGTGTACACCGAAAGAGAGCCCATAGGCTGCCAGGCTTCAGGCTCCATGTATGAGAGGTACCACAGCCATCACTCACAGCAGATGGGAGGAGCTGTGGAGCGGCTCATACACGGAGCGTGAAGCATTGCAGCTTGCGGGCACACCGCCAGTGCACTTGCGGGTGCGGTGCAAGTGGGATCCAAATTTTATTTTTTCAGCACTACGGTTGTGCATTACCTCCTGCCCTACCTATAGCTACCAGCAGCCCTGCATCGAGAAATATGCTAGCAGACTCTCTTTAACATGTAAAATCTCAGATACCATATATTCTAAGCTTTTACCACCAAATACCTAAAAGGGACAGTACGGGCCCCTGTAAGGGGATACAGTTTTGTCCATTTAGTGGCTAAATCTTCAAACATTCAAATCCTTTGGAAAATGGTTGCTACCAGCCCTGAAAATTTTAAAAGGCACAGACCTTAAAAATTTGGAGAGCACATTAATGGCATCCATCGTGTCCTTGTTTTCCTTGTACAGCACAAAATGGCAAAAGCTCCCCCTGGATTTTGGCCAGGAATGTTTACGTGGATCTTAAAATAGAGAAAAAAAAGATATATTGGAAGATAAAAAAAAAACTTCATGTGGTAACCTTACATTGACCTTTAGGGAAAGGATAGGATACCCAGTGTATTGGAAAGTAGACTAATGCAATCAAATAAAAACCACAAGGGTCTATTAAAAGTACACAAAATATGGAAAACTTGCACAATTTTTGACAAAGAAATGGCACTGTTTTTATCTCGCCAGTTAAAAGTGCGTGTTGGCATTTCCATTTGTTTTCAGGGGCATGAAACGCCAGCTTTGCTTACCTGAAAGCGTTCTGACCTCTGTCCGAGTGTATAGCATTAAGAGCACAAGAAAGTAAGGTTTAAATTCTACGTCTTTTCAATGTTTATTGGGGGTGGACATGCAAAGGTAACTATGGCTGCATGGTCATTCCACTTTCTTAGGATACAATGGCTTCCAGCAAATGCGTGGCAGGTCGCAATGGTCTTAGAAGCAGGAACAGGCTGTGAGAGAATGAACCCTTTCTAAAACAGTCAGGAACTTTAATTCTCAAGACGTCCTGTGGCTTATTGTTAAAGGATAATGCACAGTCATCTGTATTTTACTGAAATGGTGATCAAGGTATGGTGGCTCACTCTGTATGCGGCTATGGAAATGGGTGCTGCTAAGTCTGTTATGACTCACCCAGTCATAAATGGAATAACGTATGAGAGTATATAGAAAGACTGAGCACTCACCAGCTGGGCCAATGGAAGACCAAGAACAAGTGTATATATTATATAAATGATATTGTTATATAATATATACACTTGTTCTTGGTCTTCCATTGGCCCAGCTGGTGAGTGCTCAGTCTTTCTATATACTCTTTTACTGAAATGGGTTTGCTTTATAGTTTTCAGACTAGGATAAAAACTTTCAAATCTATTCACACCACATTTAAAATGGCATCTGTCATTAGGTTGGTACCTATGAAACTGGCTGACCTGTTGCATCTGCACTTGGCAGCTGAAGGCATCTGTGCTGGTCCCATGTTCATATGTGCCCGCAATGATGCTTTAGTATATGCAAATGAGCCTCTAGGAGCAATGGGGGCGTTACCATTACACCTAGAGGCTCAGCTTCCTCTGCAACTGCCAGTCACTCTGCACTTTAACAGGACCAGGCAGTGAAAACATCACCACACCTGCCTGGTCCTGTCAATCAAAGTGGAGAGGGCGCAGCCAGACATGCATGTTAAACGCAATTTCCAAGGGGTATAGTAATTGCTGTCTCTCCTCCTGTGGTGAAACAGCTACTGGAGGGCAGGTCCGCCAAAGGCCCGATATCCAGACTATATAAATTTATACTTGACGCCAATGCCCCCTCAACCCCATTGGTGGTAAAAGGAAAATGGGAAGAAGATATGGGGACAATATCTCAAGAACAATGGACTGATGTTCTGGCCTTAACTACTAGTCTTACACTCAACAAATCTCAGAGACTGTCCCAGCTATATCTAATACACAGAGAGTGTATAGAACCCCAAAATTTATATTTAAAATAGGCGCACGACCAGACTCCACTTGCCCTCACTGTGGAGCAACAGAAGCGACATTGCTTCATATGGTGTGGAATTGCCAAAAATTGGGAAAATATTGGGAAGATATACGTGAAATCATAGCCGTAACGACTCAGATAAGATTACCTAATGATCCCAGAGTCTGTGTATTGGGTATACTGAATTCTCCAGGAATAGACGATAAAACGTCCCTATGTATGCACAGAATGCTGTTTCAGGCGAGGGTTTTAATGGCTAAACATTGGATACGGGGAAATCCACCCAAAATGTCCAAACAAATTCCTGTCAATGTGGAGGGGCTGGTTGGAAGCTGGGAATTTGGCTTCATTAGCACTGACAAGAGATTGCATAAGAGGGCAACTATACCTACTGGGCCACTTACCTTAACACAAGCGGTCTACTGGGGAAGGTCGCATACTCGCTTTAGTATCAGTTCTTATTGAAATGGCCTTTTTGAGATATGATTAATAAATAAAAATGATGTAATTATCTCTGCAGGATCAAGCAAAGGGGGGAGGTTGGTTGGTAGGATGTTAAGTAGTTATTTAGCATTTTTGTAACGTCTTGTATCTTAACAATATCAAGTTTCTGTCTATGTAACTTATATTACGGCGACTCGATGTTACTATAGTGATGGGTCCATTATTTTGTTGGGAACTTGATGGATAGACTGACGGGATCTTGTTATTGTATACAAATCTTTATTTTGTTAATAACTTAATTGATAATCAATAAAAATGATTCTGATTTTAAAAAAAAAAAAAAAAAAAAAAAAAGAGAAGAGGAGGTCGCAGCCATTGGAGGAAAAGCAGAGCATCTAGGTGTAATGGCAACGCCCCCGTTGCTCCTAGAAGCTCATTTGCATGTATTAAAGACACCATTTTTCTCAGCAATGCGGGCACATATGAACATGGGACCAACACAGATGCCTTCAGCTGCCAAGTGCACATGTAACAGGTCAGCCAGTTTCATAGGTACAAATCTGCTGACACATGCCCTTTAAGAGAATCCATCCCGTTGCTTCTATTAATATACAGGTGCATGCTGCCTTCACAGCAGGAAATCCTAAATGATGTGACAAGTGGGCTAGGAAGATGAATGCATAAAAGTGCTTCACTCACAATGCAAATAAATACCTAGCAAAGTTTTACGCAGGAAAAGTACGTGGGTGAGGGTGCCATGCACATACCCGTAATAAACTGCTATTCCGCATCTTCCTGTGTCGCCGGCACATTTACACAGGCCAATTATCATGAGCAAGTGCTCCTACAAGCTTACGTTCCTGATAACTGGCCTGTGTAAAAGCACCCTTAGGTGCTAGACTGAAGTCATTTTCCACAGTACTTTTAGGAAACCGAGCCAGCTACGGCAATCTGGTCCTCTGTAAAGGGACTTGCAATTGCTTAAAATTAGCCAGTTAGTAAAGGGGTTATCATTACTACACCTATGGAAGAGAAGACATGCATATCACAAATGCAAGACTTCTACACTTCCCAAGGAACGATGGCAATTATATTTATCAATGAAAAACTGATGGTAGTTTAGAAGAGTGCAACACTACTTGCTTGCATGCAAAACATCTCATGCTTAAGGCATGCAGAGTCACATCATTCATTCTTATGGTCTTGCTGATTGCAAGTTCAGGTACTAAGCAATAGCAGGACAGTGTGAAGCTGTACTACCAGAGAAAGAGATCGCCTGTATGTTACCAGATACACAAAACAAATTCTTAGTTAAAATGCAGAGGCCTATATATATTTTGACAAAAACAAAGGGAATACAAAAGTAGATTTAAATGCGCGTGGCAAAGAGAATGTAAAAAAATGCCATATTAAAAGGGGTTGCCCAATAGTTTTTAGAATTCTCGGCAGAGCAGACAGGCTTATAAGTCCCATCAGACAGGACTGGAAGTGGTGACCCCACATCCATCAAGTAAGTGACCACTCTGAGTGGTTATGTGAATGATTGAAACCCTGGGATCCCGACATGCACTGCTGAAAGAAGGGACCCGAGATTTTTAAATACTGCTAGACAACTCCTTTAAAAAAAATTTACAGCACCCAGCTGGCTAATTCACATATCACAAAGTACCATGTTAAGCAACTATCTTTAATTAAAGTGGTTTTCCCATCCCAGACAATGGGGGCATATGGCCACGCAAGCATGGTGCACTCCCATTCATTTCCATGGGGATTCTCAAAATACGGCCGGCTTTGTTTCAGAGATAGGTGCGGAGCAGTGATTATGCCCCCATTGTCTGAGATGGGAATACCCCTTTAAGGCATGAAGCAATACCCTTACTTATTTACTGACTACAACAAAACCTGCGTAGATGGTTCGTCCAACCATACCGGTTTCTATCTGCCTCCTACATCTTGCTAACCTTCTGTGGAGGACAGAGTGAGGTCACAGACCAAGTTGTAGTAGTGCCTTTTTGGTACCATAAATGTACTATGACTTTATTCACAAAAACATGGTCCTGGGGACATTAGCCGCCACATCCCAGGCTGTCTACACAGTGACACAAGCCCCTACAATCACCCAAACAAGGTGCACTATGGTAGACATTTGGGGCAGAACCTCCAATTTCTGAAGCAGATTTGCATTTGTACATGTTGCGGATCCACACGCACATTTAGCCCCTTTCAATGGGGATAATCAATGTATGACCACAGTATCCACAAACAAACTGTGGAGAGAATGGAATTTTATTTCCTCTTACTGTGGCTTTTAAATCTGCATCATATGAACAATGGCGTGGATCCCCATTAGAATCACTAGGACGCTGGTATGAAGCAGTGTTTGATGTGGATCTTGGGGTGGAAAATTAATCCTTACAAAAATTGTCCGGTGTAGAAAGCAAAGAATGATTAACAAAGAATACAAATATTATCCACTGCTCACAGAAAAATATCTCCACTGAATTCATAGAGGTTTATAATTTTACTTATCAAGAGGAAGTGAACAGAATCAAAAGGGACAAATGTAGGACTTTAAAGGGGTTGTCCAGTATCCTATATTGACCATCCTCAGGATAGGTCATCAATATCAGATCGTCGGGGGGGGGTCTGCCTCACGGCAGTTCAACTGTTTAAAGAGAAAACAGCACTGCATTCTCTTCACCGATTACCTGCTCGCCATCGGAGCGGTGAGCAGGTCTAACGACAGCTACGCCGTCCCATTCACTTCAATGGGAAGGAGCGGTTACACTCCGTCTGCTATAGGTCATCAATATAGGAAATGGGACACCCTCTTAATGAAACTGTCAAAGAAAAAAAACTGTCTTTGCTGTCCATAGCAACCAAATCACAGCTTTCATTTCATATTCTTTAAAAATGAAATCGGTGCTGTGAATGGTTAAAGGGGTTATCCCATCTTTTGAAGTCTGCCTAATTGTGTAGTTTTTGACACCAGTATCAACTTACCCAATAGAAGTTATTAGAAATTCGTCCTCCCTTCTTATATATTTGACCTTCTTTTGTAGCCTTGTTTACTGCCGGTCGTTATAGGTTACGGCCACTCCAGCAACATTGGAGCATTTGCCGCAGCCCGACCTGACTCTCGGGCTTGCGCATTTTCGCGCCTGCGCGGTGGATTCCTTTAGTTCGTCCTGTGTTTTTTTTTGCAGAGAACTCTCTGCGCCTGCTAGTTCTCCTGTGCTTGTAGCTGCAGCGGCTGAGCGAATGATTTCCTGCTCACACGGGAGCGTGCACGCCAAACAAGGAGGCGGAGTCAGTAAACGCCCCCTGACTGAGCAGTTTCTCGAACAAGAGAGAGCAGCCACGGCATGGAAATGAGAAGGTGGGATAACCCCTTTAAAGGATAACTGTCATTTTTTTTTTGTTAAAGTGTAGGGCAAGTGATAGGTAACAATTTTACAATAGACTTTATTTAGCCAAAACGTTTACTTTTGGTAGAAAACTGGGGCTGAAATGGCCCTTTGCAGCACTCTTCAAAAGAGCGTTGCTAAGGGCCATCCGTCTCCGATTAGAAAAGACGGGCTGTGCAGCCAGATGCTATGCTTCTGCCTCCCGTGCTTCCCTGGGAGACAGAAGGCTGGGCACAGGAGTCTTAGGAGTTAAAATCATATTTAGCATGGCTGGATCTTAACAAGGTTCTAAGTAGAGCTTCAACATGCAACAAGAAGAAATGAGTGAGACAAAACATTTTTTGAGCATTCAATTAATTGAAAACAACGAATAAACTGAAACAGGCTGTTTTTCAGCTGATCAAAAGTTTAGGACCAAACCTCCAAAAAAAACAAAAAAAAACAAAAAAAAAAAAAACTAAACCCCCCCCCCCCAAAAACAGAAATCCAACTTCCAAACATGAACTCAGTAATGAGTAGCTCCGCCGTTATTGTTTATCACTTCCAAAATTCATTTCGGCATGCTTGATGAAAGCGTTTCCATGAGGTGAGTGGGAACATTTCGCCAAGTGGTGAAGACGGCCGCACGAAGGCCATCTACTGTCTGGAACTGTTGTCCATTTTTGTAAACTTCCCTTGCCATCCATCCACAAAGGTTCTCAATTGGATTTAGATCAGGGGAACACGCAGGATGGGCCAAAAGAGTGATGTTATTCTCCTGGAAGAAGTCCCTTGTCCTGCGGGCATTGTGTACTGTAGCGTTGTCCTGTTGAAAAACCCAGTCGTTACCACACAGACGAGGGCCCTCAGTCATGAGGAATGCTCTCTGCAACATCTGGACATAGCCAGCGGCCGTTTGACGCACCTGCACTTCCTGAAGCTCCATTGTTCCACTGAAGGAAAAAGCACCCCAGACCATTATGGCGCCCCCTCCACTATGGCGCGTAGAAAACATCTCAGGTGGGATCGGCTTGTCATGCCAGTAACGTTGGAAACCATCAAGGTTAATTTTTTTCTCATCAAAGAATAAAACTTTCTTCCACCTTTGAATGTCCCATGTTTGGTGCTCTCTTGCAAAGTCCAAACGAGCAGTTCTGTGGAGTTCAAGGAGACGAGGTCTTTGAAGACTTTTTTTGGTTTCTGAAGCCCTTCGGTCTCAGATGCCGTCTGATGGTTATGGGGCTGCAGTCAGCACCAGCACCAGTAAGGGCCTTAATTTGGGTTGAGAATCGTCCAGTGTCTTGACGGACAGCCAACTGGATCCTCCGGCTCAGTGCGGATGAAATTTTTGGGGGTCTTCCACTTGACTTTTTTGTTCCAAAACCCTCAGGAACATTTAAGAAATTCCAAGTCTTACTGCATCCCACCTCAGCAGCGATTGAGCGTTGTGAGAGACCCTGCTTGTGCAGTTCAACAACCCGACCACGTTCAAAAAGGGAGAGATTTTTTGCCTTTGCCATCACAACGTGTGACTACCTGACAGAAAATGACAATGAATCCACATCTTTGCACAGATTTGGCCTTTTAAAAGGCATGTGGCCCTAAAATTTGGATCAGCTTAAAAACAGCCTGTTTCAGTTTAATCATTATTTTCAATTAATTGAATGCTCAAAAAATGTTTTGTCTCACTCATTTCTTCCTGTTGCATGTTGAAGCTCTAATTGGAACCTTGTTAAGATCCAACAATGTAAAATAAGATTTTTTGCCATTTTTCAAGTGGTCTTAAACTTTTGATCAGGACTGTATTATCACAGGGATCGCAGGTCAGTGAATGTAACAGAGCATTCGATTGCAAAGAAAGGGAGAATATAAAATGTAATTTTAACTCCTAAGACTCCTGTGCCCAGCCTTCTGTCTCCCAGGGAAGCACGGGAGGCAGAAGCATAGCGTCTGGCTGCACAGCCCGTCTTTTCTAATCGGAGACGGATGGCCCTTAGCAACGCTCTTTTGAAGAGTGCTGCTAAGGGCCATTTCAGTCCCAGTTTTCTACCAAAAATAAACGTTTTGGCTAATAAAAGTCTATTGCAAAATTGTTACCCATCACTTGCCCTACACTTTAGCAAAAATAAAAATAACAGTTATCCTTTAACTATGGGCAACAAATGACAGATGTCCTCTAAAAGTAAGTTTAGCAGTAAAACTATAATAAAGACTGAGACAGATCAATCATTAAAAGGGATATTCTGGCTGTTAAAAGTTATCCTCTATCCACAGGACAGAGGGACAGCTCTTAGGGTCCATTCACACGTCCATATGCGTTTCGCGGATCTGCATTTTGCGGACCACACATCGGCGGCACTCTCATAGAAAATGCCTTTTCTTGTCTGCAATTGCGGACAAGAATAGGACATGTTCTATTTTTTTGGCGGAACGGAAGTGCAGATTAGGACAGTACATTCCGGCCCCATTGAAAACGAATGGGTCCGCACCTGTTCCGCAAAATTGCAGAATGGATGAGGACCCATTTTGCGGACGTGTGAATGGACCCTTAGATTAGTGGGGGTCCTACCGCTGGGACTCCCACTGATCATGTACCTTCTACCTCTCAGAGCCCTCCAAAATGAACGGAGAGGCAGGTTGGGAATGCAAACTGTACTCGGCTGTCTCTGGAACTCCTCTAGAGATGAATGGAGTGGCAGTGAACATACTCGACAGGCCACGCTGTTCATTTTGACTGCGTCGAGGGGTACAGGGTACCCGTTCTTGGGGTTAGCGTAGATCCCAGCGGTAGGACTTCCACCGATCTAATAGGTCACTTTTAACAACTGGAAAACCCGTTAAATACTATGTTTACAGTTCGTTCAGCAAAATCCCTAAATCTTGCTTCATACAAAATCAAAAAGATCTAAGCATAACTGAATAGAAACATTCCCTAATGACATTTTGGAAAATCTTATGCTTGTATACAGAATGCATGCAGACTAATATATTTTTTTCAGTACCAAACCACAAGATCTGATTCACACGATCAGATTCCAGGCATGTGTCCTTAGGATACCGAAGGGTTTTTCTTTTTTGTGTTTCCATTTTTCTTTTCTATCTTCCTTGAGCATAACTTCTTTATATTATCTTTCACATAGCTGTATGGGGGGCTTATTTTTTGTGGGACAAGTTGTACTTTCTAATGTCACCATTTATTATGGCATACAATGTAGCGGGAAGCGCAATTACTCAAATTTTACGGGTTTTTGGCGTTACGTTTGCGGAAAAACTGACCCATGCCCTTTATTCTCTGGGTCAGTATGATTACAACGATACCCCATACGTATAGAGTGTTTATGTCTAAATAGTGTAAAAATTTATTTAAACGTTACATTTTTTATTTTTTTTACACACCAAACGTTACATTTTTTAAAATATAATACAGAAAGAGTGTGATTTAAACTTTTATATATTTAACAGTTTTTTTTTTTTACTTTTTTGTGATGATTTTAAAGCTCGTTTTGAGTGTACAAAATCTATTTTTTATTTTAAAATATTCATGTATTTTTAAAATGCATTTATTACTGACTATTGCTCATTTCTTATATATTGGCCTGCCACTAATGAAAAATTAATGCAACACTGGATGGAAATAAATCTTGTGACGAAGCTTGTCGAAACAATGCCACAGCGAATGTGTGCTGTAATCAAAGCTAAAGGCTTTTTTTTGGTGGCAACTTTTTTTTTGGACAGGCAGTGTATATTGTCGGGACTGCTCTGCACACCCATGGGAGTTCTCTTCATTATGATAGTGCGACACAGCAGCCTGGACTATGTATTTCAGCTTTGAGCCCTGAGGAGCAGGGGAAAAAGGGTCAAAAATAAAAAAAATAGCGATTTGGACTCCTTATCCGCAGTACTACTTATATAGTACTGCAGATAATCTAAGATCACGACAAATTCCCTTTAGTTTTTCAGTTATGTTAGACAACTCATTTAAATCATATACGGTAGTTCTTTATGGCTCTGAATTGGGGTCCATTCACACGTCCGCAAATGGGTCCACATACGTTCCGCAATTTTGCGGAACGGGTGCGGACCCATTCATTCTCTATGGGGACGGAATGGATGCGGAAAGCACACAGTGTGCTGTCCGCATCCGCGGAGCGCGGCCCCGATCTTTAGGTCCGCAGCTCCGCAAAAGATAGAACATGTCCTATTCTTGTCCGCAGCTGCGGACAAGAATAGGCATTTCTATAGGTGTGACGGGCGGGTGTGTTGCGGATCCGCAACACACCACGGACGTGTGAATGGAGCCTTATACTGGTCAGTGTTATACTGACAGGTAGCATAGGAGGCTCTGCTTTAGGTGGGGCCTTCCAGGATCATGTTCATGGCAGACCTCCGGGCCTCTTTCTGTAAAATCACTTAGGTGTTGAGGTCTGTTGAGATCTTGAGGACCACAACAATTGTATGTCAAAGTGCGAGCAGGTATTAAAAAGGTGCTGTCTTAATCCAGCAAGTGGCATTTTTCATGTAGAGAAAGGTAAAACAAGGCACTTACTAATGTATTGTGATTGTCCATATTGCTTCCTTTGCTGGCTAGATTAATTTTTTCATCACATTATACACTGCTTGTTTTCATGGTTACGACCACCTTGCAATCCAGTCAAGTGCTGGCCTATGCACACTCCTGCGGTTCCAGCCACTAGAAAGACCAGCGCTTTTTCCTACATTGTGCAGGCACGGCCACCGCTTCTGGATTACAGGGTTGTCGTAACCATGGAAACGAGCAATGTATAATGTGAGAAAAAATTAATCCAGCCAGCAAAGGAAGCAATATGGGCAATCACAATACATTAGTAAGTGCCTTGTATTAACTTTATCTACATTATAAATACCATTTGCAGAAGTGAGACAACCCCTTGAAAATATTTTTCCAAATTTTTACCATTCAAATCGTATGAATACCTATAGTGTTTTCACTTATACGTCCTGTTAGTATTTGTAGTTTATACAGCAATTACCAGAGATGCTATAAAAGGAAATCCTGTCAGAGGAATTTTAACATGATTTAACCACCTCAGCTCCCCGAGCTTAAACACCCTTAATGACCAGACCACTTTTTACACTTCTGCACTACCCTACTTTCACCGTTTATTGCTTGGTCATACAACTTACCACCCAAATGAATTTTACCTCCTTTTCTTCTCACTAATAGAGCTTTCATTTGGTGGTATTTCATTGCTGCTGACATTTTTACTTTTTTGTTATTAATCGAAATTGACCGAATTTCTTAAAAGAAAAATGAAATTTTTCACTTTCTGTTGTAAATAATTTTTTTAAAACCTACATTTCTATATACATTTTTCTCTAAGTTTATTGTTCTACATGTCTTTGATAAAAAAAAATGCAATAAGTGTACATTTATTGGTTTGCGCAAAAGTTATAGCGTTTACAAACTATGGTACAAAAATGTGAATTTCCGCATTTTGAAGCAGCTCTGACTTTCTGAGCACCTGTCATGTTTCCTGAGGTTCTACAATGGCCAGACAGTACAAACACCCCACAAATGACCCCATTTCGGAAAGTAGACACTTTAAGGTATTCGATGGTGGGCATAGTGAGTTCATAGAAGTTTTTATTTTTTGTCACAAGTTAGCGGAAATTTTTTATTTTAAGTCTCATATTCCACTAACTTGTGACAAAAAATAAAAACTTCCATGAACTCACTATGCCCATTACGAAATACCTTGGGGTGTCTTCTTTCCAAAATGGGGTCACTTGTGGGGTATTTATACTGCCCTGGCATTTTAGGGGACCAAAAGCGTGAGAAGAAGTCTGGAATCCAAATGCCTAAAAAATGCCCTGTGAAATCCTAAAGGTGCTCTTTAGAATTTGGGCCCCTTTGGGCACCTAGGCTGCAAGAAAGTGTCACACATGTGGTATCGCCGTACTCAGAAGAAGTAGGGCAATGTGTTTTGTGGTGTATTTTTACATATACCCATGCTGGGTGAGAGGAATATCTCTGTAAATTGACAACTTTGTATCATTTTTTTTTAAAGTTGTCAGTTACAGAGATATTTCTCTCACACAGCATGGGTATATGTAAAAATACACCCCAAAACACATTGCCCTACTTCTCCTGAGTACGGCGATACCACATGTGTGACACTTTTTTGCAGCCTAGGTGCGCAAAGGGGCCCAAATTCCAATGAGAATCTTTACGATTTCACAGGGCATTGTTTTTACGCATTTGGATTCCAAACTACTTCTCACGCTTTAGGTCCCCTAAAATGCCAGGGCAGTATAAATACCCCACAAGTGACCCCATTTTGGAAAGAAGACACCCCAAGGTATTCCGTGAGGGGCATGGCGGGTTCCTATAATATTTTTTTTTTTTGGCACAAGTTTGCGGAATTTTTTTTTCTTTTTTCCTCTTACAAAGTCTCATATTCCACTAACTTGTGACAAAAAATAAAATTTTACATGAACTCGCCATGCCCCTCACGAAATACCTTAGGGTGTCTTCTTTCCAAAATGGGGTCACATGTGGGGTATTTATACTGCCCTGCCATTTTAGGGGCCCTAAAGCGTGAGAAGAAGTCTGGAATATAAATGTCTAAAAAAATTTACGCGTTTGGATTCCGTGAGGGGTATGGTGAGTTCATGTGAGATTTTATTTTTTGTCACAAGTTAGTGGAATATGAGACTTTGTAAGAAAAAAAAAAAGAAAAAAAATTTCCGACAAAAAATAAATAAATCTTCTATGAACTCGCCATGCCCCTCAAAAGTGATCTTTTTATAGCGCCGCAGCGATTTTACGGTGTTTTTGCAGTGATCAGAAAAAAAAAAAAATTCTGGCACTGTGGTGGGGCGGACTGAACGCAAGTGTGCGCACAAGATCAGGCCTGATCAGGCGAACACTGCGTTTTTTTGTAGAGCCTATAGAACATGTCCTATTCTTGTCCGCAATTGCGAACAAGAAAAAGCATTTTCTATATAGTTCTGGCAATGTGCGGATCCGCAAAATGCGGAAAGCACATTGCCGATGTCCGTGTTTTGCGGATCCGTGGATCCGCAAAACACATACGGGCGCCTGAATGGAGCTATACAGAGGGGTGATCAGGGAGTCTAATATGGGGTGATCAGGGGTTAATAAGTGACAGGATGGGGGGGGGGGGGGGGGGGGGTGTAGTGTAGTGGTGTTTGGTGCTACTTTACAGAGCTGCCTGTGTCCTCTGGTGGTCGATCCAAGCAAAAGGGACCACCAGAGGACCAGGTAGCAGGTATATTAATTAGACGCTGTTAACAAAACAGCGTCTAATATACCTTTCAAGGGTAAAAAAAAAAAAAAAAAATCGGATCTACAGCCTGCCAGCGAATGATCGCCGCTGGCAGGCTGTAGATCAGCTTGTTTACCTGCAGTTCCTGTGAACGCGCGCTCCTGTGTGCGCACGTTCACAGGAAATCTCGCGTATATGCGTCTAGGAGGAATGAATCGACCGCCTCAGGAACGAAATCCTGCGTTAGGCGGTCCGGAGGCGGTTAAATTACAAAGATTACACCATTTAATTCAATGTAATATTTGCTTTGCGCCCAAAAATACCCTCAACTTAAGGCCTCTTGCACACAATTTTTTTTTTTTTCCTGTTTACGTTCCGTTTTTTTTGCATCCTGTATACGGAACTATGCATTTCAACATTTCAATGGATCCGCTAAAAAACCAAGGTACTCCTTATGCCTTCCATTTCCGTATTTCTGTTCAAAGATAGAACATGTCCTATTATTGTCCGCATAACGGACAAGGATAGTACTGTTCTATCAGGGGAATCAGTTTTTTTGCAGACTGCAAAATACTGAAAAAGCCATACGGTCGTGTGCAAGAGGCCTAAAGGTAATGTGTCATCAGAAAATGACCTACCGGTATTTAAATTACATTTTATATTAAACATTTCTTACAGAATTTTTGGTGATGTTCCTAAAAAATAAGGAAAAATTATTTTTCCTTGTTAATATCTACTTAAAAACCCTAAAATCCTGCAGTTTTCCACTAAGCCTAATAGGCGCCACACCTTGTTCTGTACAGATCATTTTACGCCAGTCATCTCATCTTACAAGCTAAATTACAATGACCGATATCACCTACATATAAATAACACAGGATCCATCATTCAAAGTAGTACTCCATACTAACCTCTACAGGTCACAGGGCATGTCTACAAAGCTCTACCATAGAGCGCAATCTTTAGTTTTTATCAACACCATGAGCATTTTATTTATTTTTTTAAAGGCAAAATCAACCAAAAAAACTGATTCGGTCATTTTGATTTTCTCAATGGCCCCCCACTTTTTTCATCCCACATTTGAGGTTTGAACATGTAATCTCTAGTTTGCATATACCATAGACTACAATAGTGTACCAGTGCAGTCTGTAGTAAAATACCTATGTTTCTATCGAGCCTAAGGGCTCAATAGGAACCTTACTATGGTAGACCTGAAAGCTTTCAGAAAGCTCTCGGCTTCTACAGTAACTGAAGAGCTCCCACAATATCATTGGGGAGGGGGGGGGCGGGGGAAGGGTGGTTTTGGAGCCACTTGTCAATGGGAACATCCGACTCCTGTAACAACTGCTCAGATGGGTTAAAAGTTTTTGATCGGCGTTACTACCGATCACAGACTCTGCCAGCACATAATTGCTGTTTACAGTGTCCACTCATCTCCTTAGCAGGTACCATCTTTTAGTACCTTAAATCTGCAATATGTGTACAGCAATGTTTTTGGTCACTAAATAATAACATTTGTCACCAATTCACAACTCAGGTGATAAATGTTAGATTAATGTGGTCCCAACAGACAGGTCTTTGCCAATGGCTAGAATGGGGAAACCTTGAGCACTGGCAGCAGCATGCTCAGGCACTGTTCTGACCAATTCCATCTCACCATGGCCATTTTATTAAGACAAGGCGGGTCCCCATGCAAGTTATGGTTAAGGGTTGGACACCAACTATTATAAAGTTATCACCTATCTTGTGGATGTTCTTGGAAGACAAATATGTTTTGACCCCGACGCTGGCCCACCCTGTGCACACACACTGAAATGCAAATATTTATAACTGCACTTGTAGATAAAGCATATGCTCTGCATAACCAGTACATTTTAAACCTCCAGAATCCAGCACTAGCATACTGTTTGACATTTCACACACAGTAAAGGAATGATAAAGTCGTGCATTCTCTGGCTGATGTATGGAAGGGAGGGACTATTGAAATGTCTCATGGAGATACGATCTTACTTGATAAAGCCTTTTTGCCAGCTGCATGGTAGGCTACAATATATTTCTTTCCATCTCGATCCTCAGTTTTGGTTTCCAGTCCAGGGAATAAGCCTTTTACAGCCTGATGAATAATTGTCCTCTTTTGTTTGCTGTCATCAACAACCTGAAAATATAATTGGACAGAAAAAATCAGTGCAACCACTAGAAAGTGGAACTAAGTTTCCAAAAGAAAAGGAGGGCTAAGGTGAATTAAAGAGAACCTGTAAAAAAAATATCCAAAAACAGACCCTCTTTTTTAGGGGACAAAAATATTTCTCCGAAGTAGGGAGACCAGGCAAATTATTAGCAAGTGTAATATCTAACCAGGACCCCAAAAAAGAAATATCAAGGATTCAGACAGCACAGGGTGTAATTATTGACAAGCCAGATTTTTTTCTGAGCTCTATCATAACACCATTGTGAGAGAAAGAACCGACGCATGCTTGGACTCTATTAGGGCTCTTTCACACTTGCGTTCTTTTCTTCCGGCATAGAGTTCCGTTGTCAGGGCTCTATGCCGGAAGAATCCTGATCAGGATTATCCCCATGCATTCTGAATGGAGAGAAATCCGTTCAGGATGCATCAGGGTGCCTTCAGTTCCGGAACGGAACGTTTTTTGGCCGGAGAAAATACCGCAGCATGCTGCGCTTTTTGCTCCGGCCAAAAATCCGGAACACTTGCCGCAAGGCCGGATCCGGAATTAATGCCCATTGAAAGGCATTAATCTGGATCCGGCCTTAAGCTAAACGTCGTTTCGGTGCATTGCCGGAACCGACGTTTAGCTTTTTCTGAATGGTTACCATGGCTTCCAGGACGCTAAAGTCCTGTCAGCCATGGTAAAGTGTAGTGGGGAGCGGGGGAGCAGTATACTTACCGTCCGTGCGGCTCCCCGGGCGCTCCAGAGTGACGTCAGGGCGCCCCACGCTCATGGATGACGTGATCGCATGGACACGTCATCCATGCGCATGGGCCATGCGCATGGGGCGCCCTGACGTCATTCTGGAGCGACCCGGGAGCCGCACGGACGGTAAGTATACTGCTCCCCCGCTCCCCACTACTACTATGGCAGCCAGGACTTTAATAGCGTCCTGGGTGCCATAGTAACACTGAACGCATTTTGAAGACGGATCCGTCTTCAAATGCTTTCAGTTCACTTGCGTTTTTCCAGATCCGGCGTGTAATTCCAGCAAATGGAGTACACGCCGGATCCGGACAACGCAAGTGTGAAAGAGCCCTTAGTCTCCCTACGGTCTCGCAGGATCAAAGGGAGGCGCTTGAGAGAGAGATATCTCTCCAGGAGCTAGAAGAGGCGCTTAGGGCAAGTTTAAGGAATTCCTCTCCAGGTTTGGATGGTTTTCCTTATGAGCTGTATAAAAAATGTGGGGAACTTATCTTGCCACGTTTACTTCAAGTCTTCATTGAATCTTGTAGGGACGGTAAACGTCCTGAATCAATGACAGATGCAGTTTTTATACTAATCCCTAAAAAAAGAAAAAAACCCTTAGAGATGGAGTCCTACAGACCAATATCCCTTCTTAATACCGATCTAAAACTAATAGCAAAAGTGCTCGCTACAAGACTTTCTAGAGTCATAGCCACAATTGTCCACCCTGATCAAAACGGCTTTATTCCAAACAAGGGCACTCATCATAATCTTCATAGACTGTTTGCTAATATGCAGGTAGTGGGCGAGGGGTCCTGCTCCATCCGGTCGTTGGGACGCAATGAAGGCCTTCGACAGGGTGGAAAGGGACTTTTTGTGGAGAACTATGGCAAGGATGGGCTTTGGAGAACGGTTTATTGGTATGATTCGGCTTTTATATGATTACCCTGTGGCAAGACTAAATATTAACTGTAGTCTAACCTCAACTTTTACACTGTCCAGGGGTACCAGTCAGGGATGCCCTCTTTCCCCACTCCTATTTGATATATACTGTACATTGAACCCTTGGCCGCTAGTGTGAGGCAAGACAACTTAATCGAAGGATTCGAGGTTACAGGAGTGGAGGATCGTATTTCTCTATATGCAGATGATGTACTATTCTTTATAGACCATACTAATAAGACTCTTCCAAGAATTATTCAGGTAATCAATACGTTTGCGAAGGTTTCTGGATTTGATATTAACTGGGCAAAAACTACTTTGATGTTACTAGATAAATTTGATCTCTCTGCTCAGGGGTCTTTAAGTTTGATTACCGTTTCTGAATCTATTGTGTATTTGGGTGAGAAGATCTCCCCTAAAATAGAAGAGTACACGCAGTTAACTATCTCCCCTGTAATTACTAAAATTAGAGCTAAGATTTCGGACTGAAACAGACTTCCCATATCTAGAGCCAATAGAACTTCCCTAGTTAAAATGGTAATCTTAACCCAATTCCTATATGTCATTCGAAACTCACGTATCTGGATCGAAGAGAAGTTTTTTAGATTGATGGAGAGACTTATTAATGATTTACTCTGGGGAAGGAAGCGAGTAAGGTTAAAGTTGGAGTATCTTTATAAACCAATGGAGTTGGGAGGGTTAAACCTCCCATATTTCATCGATGCATAATTGTGGTTGTGGAATGAGTGGGAAATAAATTCTCTTTGTAAGACCCTAGTAAACACCTCATTATACGATAATATATTTACCTTATTGGAATCCGGACAGTTGACTACGGGAGATTATAACTATAGGATGAGTAGAACACTTTTCTCTAAGGCCTGGGACACGATTAGAAAATGGTTGGGGATTAAGGGATCTTTACTATGCACTCCCCTCTGGTACAACTATCACTTGAAGGAACTACTCGAAATTTCTGGGGATCACTTTTGGAAAAAAAAAAATATATATATATATTTTTAACACAAGTGCTGGAAAAGGAAGAAATTCTCCCTTTACCTTTGATAGTACAAAAAGAACATGGAAGGTTTAAGTTGGTTTAGGTATTGTCACCTAAGATCAGCACTGTCAAATGTTAAAGGGGTATTCTCATCACGCAGTTTCATACTTACCTGCTCCCGGCGCGCTGTCCACTACCTGGTTTCGGCAGGGGGCGGGCTCCATCTTGATTGAAGTCTTCTCCCGGCCGCGCAGCGCACTGGACTGAACGCGCACGCCGCCGCGCATGCTCCCTGGTGACTTCTTCCTGGCAAGTATACTATACTGGCCAGGAAGAAATCACCATAGCGCATGCGCGGCCTCGGCGTGCGCTTTCGGGGCTGCGCGCGGCCGGCCTGGAGAAGAGAAGAAGTCGTCTGCGCAAGCGCGGCCACCGCGATTCCTGAGAAGAGCGGTGGCCGTAACCAGGGGAGACGGAAGACAACAGTCAGGTAAGTATATGGTGATTTTCTTCTAAGGGGTGGGAATTACCGGTAGCTAATTAAATATATTTAGAAAAATTATCACTGTTAAATCATTAACAGATTTAACAGTGATCATTAAGATGGGAATACCCCTTTAAAGATAAATCAAGATTGATAATTGATTCATGTACACTGAAGAAGATATGATGAGTAGGTCATGTGGTAATGTGAAGATTTCTTATTTTTATAGGATTATTAAGTAAGTCGCTGTTTGGGAGCTTAGTCTCCACTGGCCAAAAAACCTGGGAGGCTGACTTCCTTAATAGCACTACACTAGACTGGGAAAATATATTTGGTAACTTAAAGGGGTTCTGCACTTTCAATTAACTGATGATCTATCCTCTGGATAGATCATCAGCTTCTGATCAGCTGTTTGAGAAAGCAGCGGTGCTCCAGCAGCGCCACGGCCTTCTCACTGTTTACCGCCGGCCCACTGACGTCACGACTAGTATCAACTAGTGTGGGCGGGCCTAAGCTCTGTTCACTTGAATGGAGCTTAGCCCCGCCCACGCTAGTTGATACTAGTCGTGACGTCAGTGGGCCGGCGGTAAACAGTGAGCAGGCCACGGCGCTGCTGGAGCGCCGCTGCCTTCTCAAACAGCTGATCGGCGGGGGTCCCGGGTGTCGGACCCCTGCTGATCAGAAGCTGATGATGTATCCAGAGGATAGATCATCAGTTAAATAAAAGTGCAGAACCACTTTAAGATTCGCATCTCATAACTTTAATCACGTAGTAGTCCAATTTAATATTAAACACAGAACATATATCACGCGATTTGGTTGAATAAATGTGGGTTGAAGGACAATTCTAATTGTCCAAGATGTAATTTACCTGAAGCCGATTTCTGGCAGATGTTTTGGTCTTGTTCAGAGATAGGAGTTTATTGGAATTTAATTTCTGAATATATACTACAAAAATTAGGGATACGGATCACAATGTCTCCACAACTTTGCATATTAAATGATACCTCCATAATGAACTGCACTAAGGATTCTAGGGTACCTCTCACCAGAATATTGTTTATGGCTCATCTTCTGATTGCAAGAGTATGGTTCTCACGAAACTCCCCAAACTTAACTGCGTGGGTGAGCTTGGTAATTTCTGTGGTTTTCTGTGGAAATTTTGCTGATAAAGATTATAAAAAAAAAAAAAAAAAAAAAAAAAAAAAAGGAGGGTGATATGACCCCCTATTTCCAAGATTAAAGGTGCTCATCTGAGGTGGTTGTGTGCAACACAAGTGAGGCATATTTGACTAGCCCTCAGGGCTCAAGGATACAGTTACCAGAAATCCACCATCTGAAGCCAGAGAAAAAAAGTGAAAAAAACAAAAACAAAAAAAACCTGTGCACTTTCAAACCAATACTCCATATGATCCAATGTAGATAAAAGGACATCCATCTTAATTTGATGCCGCAGAAAGTCCAACAGACAACGTGTTTTGGGGTTAAAACCTCAATCAGGTCAAATGTAAATATAAAACAAACACAATACAGCTGAACATATATACACACACAAGTGGGAGAGTCAAAGTGCAACTCCATCCCACCACTTGTTCTCAAACACATCTCAAATTGTAATGAAAAGAAAATGTAGAATGTAAAGAAAAAAATAAAATAAAAATAAATCACCCTTGTATACCTGTACATATCAGATTCTGTGTTTGCTTTAGATATGAGTTTTAGCTATGTCACAGCTCATGACAAATAATTCCGGTTGCTGTAAAATACTAGTGTCAATCTTTATTTCCTATGTTACTATTACTTTGCCATTTCAGTCCCCAATGTTGTGCCCATTGTGTGCCAGCGTGAAAAGTCAACTCTCTTATTAGGCCTCATGCACATGAACGCTGTTTTGGTCCGCAAAAAATGCGGCCTCATTCACTTCAATGGGGTCGCAAAAGATGCAGACCGCACTCTGTGTGCTGTCCACATCAGTTGTGCCGTTGCGTGGCCCCGCAAAAAAAATAAATAAAAAAATTGGGGCATTTCTATTATGGGCGCCCGTTCTGTTACGCAAATTGCGGAAGGCCCACGGGCGGCATCCGTGTTTTGAAGATCTGCAATTTGCTGACCGTAAAACCCAGCACGGTCGTGTGCATGACGCCTTATACAGCGTTTCCTGAGTTTAGAAACACCCTACATGTGGCTCGTGAGTAAAAGAGCACCATGCGCATTTGAGGTCCAATGTAGTGATTTACACCACTTGTGCTAAAACTATAGAGAAGTAACCCCATTTTGGAAACTCTCAAGGCATTATGGGGTGGAGTGAGCATTTTGATGTCACAGATATTTTGCAGAAATTAAAGCGCAGCAGACTGCACAATTGCTATTTTCCCACTGCTATGCCAAGCTCATGATGAGACTCACATCGCATTACTTGAATTCACAAGCAGGTTCTACCCGGTATGGAAATGTCATAAATGTGGATGTTAGCTGCCGTATAGGCACATGGTAGGGTTCACAAGGGAAGGAGCACCATTTAGCTTTTGGTGCAAGGATTTTGCTGGAATGGTTTTTGGGTGCCACTGTACCTGTACTCAAGGGGGAACCAAGTTTTGGAAACTACACCGATTAGGTTATTTATCAAGGGGTGGAGTAAGCATTTTGATGCTCCAGGAAATTTGCTGAAATAAATGAGCAAAATAAAAATTCTTTGGCATTTTAGTGCCCAATATCCTGTGCCCAGCTTGTGCCATCTGAGACACAGCACATGTCAGTGCCATCTGAGTTTTAGCCAGTTTATGCCTAGCTAAGATAGAGGTCTGATAGGAATATTAGTATTAGTAGTGTATCCCATGAGGACATTTGCTGTTAGGAGGCAGCGCACTGTGTATATTAACAGAGCGCACCAACTGAGCACTTTGACGCCATAAGAAAAGGCAAGTGAGATTAAACAGCTACAGGCAAGGAGTGCCCCCTAGTGGATTCACCTAACAATCTGACCGACTGTGACTATCGATACATACAAAGCAGGCATAGCTGATTATTTTAAATATAGAGTTCTAGTTATTTTAAAGGACAAGGATTAAATGTTAAATTTTATATCTAGTAACACGTGTCAACCTAGGGACATTAACGGTCTTAGTGACCAATTGTAAATAAAAAGCCATCTGAGACACAGCACATGTCAAATTGTTAGGAAGACTCTGATTGCTGTTTGGGTACATTGCAGGGTTCAGAAGGGAAAGACCACCTTTTGGCTTTTGCAGGGCAGATTCTGATGGATTGGATTACGGGGCACCATGTTGCTTTCGGACAGCCTCAAAGTACCAGTACAGCCATATGTTTTGTGAGGACATATTTTTTCAGGGTTAATTTACTGTTATCATTGGTTCTATCTTGGTTGGTCATGGGCCAGTCTGTTAACAGGTAAATGTTTGAAGTTTGGTACCCATGGAAACAATCTGAATAGCACTCCTTTGCTGGTAAACTAGGAACCTAAGCTGCAGCAACAAGTGAGAGGGCAGTCCAGCATATAGAGCAGAAGCTGATTAACAATTAGAAGCAACTGTGCAACTGGACAGAGCAAGAAGATAAGGGGAGTGCTGGTGAGGGCAAATATGGGGGCATAGTAGTAGTTTGATTAATAAAGTTCCCAATAGAAGTAGCAGGGCAGCAATGGACATGGGCCGCCAATGTACAACAGAAGTATTTCTGTTATGACCTGTGACATTGATTTAGATGAGTTTTAGCCAACACAGAATCTGATACGTACAGGTACACAGGAGTGATCTTTTAACAATTGTGTACCATTTGGGGCCTCAGATATTCTTGAATCAGAACAAGTGGTGGGATGGTGTTGCACTTAGAACCTTTTGTGGGCAGCAACTCCTGCACTTGTGGGTATATACATCCTTCGTATTTAGTTTGTTTTACACGTCTATTTGACCTGATGATGGGCGGTTTAACCCCGAAACGAGTCGTCTCAGACTTTCTGAAGAATCAGATACAAACAGATGTCCATTTATCTACATTTGGTCATGTGGAGTATTGGCTTTAAAGCACACCATTGCTTGATCCCTTTTAAATCACTTTTTCTCTGGTTAAAAAGGAACCCATCACCTGCACTATGCTACCCTCACTAAGACGTCATACGTTACAAAAGGGCGCTAGGTCACTGCCGCGGCCTGCTACTGGCTGCACCCCTTTCATCAACAAATGTTGATTTCTGCAGGCAGGGGAAATGCAAAGATAGCGTAGAGCGATTCAGGAGGAAACTGGTATCGGAAACCAGGTAAGTAATGTCAATATGACGGGTCCAGGCATTGTAGGTGGGGTTATTCACTCTTGGAGAACCTCTTTAAGCTAGTGTTCTCTTACATAGCCATGCAAATGCTGAAGCTGTGCAACAGAAAATCAATATAGGGAGTTGCGTTTATTTCTGCAAATCAATGACTGTAGCAGTGAAATGAACAGAAGTTTCATGCTGATGCATGCAACAACCGCACTTAATAAAAGTAAACGTGAAAATAATTAATATAAAAATAATAATCAGGATAGGAAAAATTTGTGTCACTTGAGCCAACAGTTGCATTAGCCAATTAAGTTGCTCCAAACTTATATGATCTACTTCTTAAATGGAGTTTCCTTTTAGGTCTCATGCACACGGCAATTTGCTGTCCCTGATGCATGGACACCATCCGTGCAGCTGCCGCAGACGGATCCAGACCCATTCAACTTGAATGGGTTTGTGATCCGTCCACAGCACAAAAAAAAACAAAAAACAGAACACGTTCTATTTTTTTGCAGTGCAGAGGCACGAAGAGAAACCCCACGTCTCCATTCCACACCGCACCTTCCAGATTGCAGACCCATTCAAGACTATGGGCCCACATCCATGATGCGGTGCACAAGCGGCCGATGCCTGTATATTGTAGCCTTAGGCTGCAATTCTCATTCCTTCAATTATCTTCAGATCCCTGATATTCAGTTTACAACCCGTTCCTAGTTTCAGAATTTACACAGCACAGCACCTGGCTCTATGTTGCATTGGGTTCGGGTCAGTTAAACCCACAGCAAGGCCACGGTAGACTCATAGTGACAACATTACCTCTATAGATACATTGGATTCTTTATTTTTAAAGAGCTGAAGGTCTTCCAAACGCTTCTTTTCATCCTCTGATAAGACTGAATAAATGTCTTCTGATGGATCCTATAAAGAGAAAAAACATCAATTTACTAAGAAAGACAAAAAATTTATTAAGCAAACATAAAAATATTGAGATTTACCTCATCATCTGCTGGAACAGATAAATCATTCAAGTAAGTGATCTTTCCATCTTTTCCGATTTCATGTACAACAAAATCGGAATATCTAAAAAAGAAATTAAATAATATATAAGCATTAGGATGAATCTGAAATTTTATTTTCAAAATCATACGGCTATTCTTATTTTCTCTGCTTAAAGGGAACCTGTCACCGGGATTTTGTGTATAGAGCTGAGGACATGGGTTGCCAGATGGCCGCTAGCACATCCACAATATCCAGTCTCCATAGCTCTGTGTGCTTTTATTGTGTAAAAAAACGATTTGATACATATGCAAATGAACCTGAGATGAGTCCTGTCCCTGACTCATCTCACATACAGGACTCATCTCAGGTTAATTTGCATATGTATCAAATCGTTTTTTTTTACACAATAAAAGCACACAGAGCTATGGGGTCTGGATATTGAGGATGTGCTAGCGGCCATCTAGCAACCCATGTCCTCAGCTCTATACACAAAATCCCGGTGACAGGTTCCCTTTAAATAGTATCTTCATCTATGGCACAAATTATGACAGTAAACAGGACAACTCAAGGGGTCTCTATGGGATTTTGATATTGATGGCTGATCTTCAGGACTCCAGCACTTGGCTCATGCTCCTCAAAATGATTTTAAGAAAATGACTGGACCTGCATATTTCAGTTAGGGTCTCCCTAATTCCCTTGAGCAATTCTTAAAATGCAACAATCCTTTTGTATTAATTGACTAATAAGGACCAAAAAGCAGGATTCTGATTAAAGGGGTTGTCCGGGTTCAGAGCTGAAGCCAGATATATCCCCATTTTCACCCAGACTGCTCCCCTGATATGAGCATTTCATGCACCAATGCTCTCTTTTGTCCTGCACTAAATTGCACAGGGAAAAGGCTTTTTTTTGGAGATCCGGTGATGTACCGGGCTGTCCATAAAGACTGCTAGGAGAAGGCTCCCGCCTAGCAGTTAGCCCAGTGACATCAGCGGCACTAATGGGGGGGGGGGGGGCTTTAGTGCTGCCCTAGCCTCTGACGTCACCAGGAACACTTTTAGGCGGAAGCCTTGATCTAGCAGTATAAAAAATATATAAACAGCCCTTGCCCTGAGCAATCCAGAGTAGGGCAAAGGAGAGCAATGGAGGCTCCGATGCTCATATTAGGGGGGCTACCTGGCTGAAAATCGGGATAACCCCTTTAATAGTTGAGCAATTATAACGGTGCGTGATATAAAGAAATTTTAGAGGGCCACTAAACCAGGAAAACAAGAAAAACACTGGCAATAACCTGCTAAGGAAAGCTTGTCTTTAGCTCTTTCTGCATGGATACCTGCAAGCAGCTACAGATCATGAAGTGCCCCCTTCCCCCCAGCCCCTCCATCTTCGGCTGGGGACTAGCATTGTGCATTTGCGAAAGCTCACAGACAAAACAGGAATGGGAGCAGCTTAACATACCATTTACTTCAATGGAAAGTCAGAGCACGGTGGAAACTGCAAAACCTCCCCTTGTATATTACAGGCATACCATACAGTACCAGGGCACTGACACTACAGAAGTGCTACCCAGCTCTCCCAGGTACCTGAATGTCAAGGTGGCCTATACAAGCAGGAGGGATTTCTCAGTCTGCCTAGGTAAATAGGACATTCATCAGTGTTGGAAGCTAACTTACAAGTCTTGTGGATCTCTACACACTATCTAGAGACTGTTACTATTATATTCTGTAAGTAACCCAGCTTTCCCAGCTGGAAAATACAAATCTGCCTAGCTGTGGCACTATTCAGGAGTCAGGACCGGAATTTATCTTGGTAGATTTAGTATTCTGCAATCTCCATTACAGTTTCATATGGTGTAAACCCCGCTTTCCCAGGATCCTGAAAGGCAAATCTGCATTGCTATGGCGCTATTTAGGAGTGAGGAGTGGGATTTATCTTGGAAGATTTAATATTCTGCATTCTCTATTACAGCTCCACAAAGTTTTAAGCCCGCTATCCCAGGACACAAAAAGGCAAATCTGTGCAGCTATGGCTGTTTTTGAGAGTGGGGAGAAGGATTTATATAGGTAGATTTAGTATTTGTCAGTCCCTATTACAGATCCAAATAATATGTTACCCAACTTTCCCATAACTATTCTACAGTATAAAGGATTTGTCAGTAGGATTTCTTATTCAGCTTTTCCCCTTATTGGGGATTTACCAGTTCATAGATAGGCTAATCTGGCATTCTGCAGCCTGGAAAAGCTGGGTAACAATCTCTGTGAGGCCATGTTGGGGGCATATTGGCGATATAAATACAAAGCTATCCTGATGTGAATCTATCACATGGCACAAGGCCAACATAATCTGTTGTCACCAATGCATGTCTACAGTCGTCACCCAGCTTTTTCTCGACCCTGAATGGCAAGTTGGTCTAGCTTTATGACAGGATTTGTCATTACATAATTAGGAAAATGTGGAATTCAGCAGCCTGGGAAAGCTGGGTAACCGCCTCTGCAGAGATGTAAAAGAGGCCACACATGACATACTAATTCTGTATACACTACATCCATAAATACAATACCAGGATAACCGTGGGTATATACTATATATGTAGTTTGATCTCCAGCATAACTCACATGCTCCCCAGGTTTTAAAAGCTGCTGAAAGACTGATCTGCACAACTATGCACTGAAGGGAAGAATGATCACTGCAGAACTAAGCAGATGTATGTATTATTGGCACGGTTACCAAATTTATTTTTTACATTTGGCAACCATCCAACAAAATGGCCATGCTCACTGTGCAGACTAAACCCAGCCTCATCCTCCTAAATGTCCTGGTTCACATGCACTAGCATCAAAGGGGGAGAGAAGTCATGGCTGCAGCCTGAGAGAACAACGTGCTGCTTTTCTACTTTATTTTCTATTGTCTGCAACTGTGATATCTGATGACACAAGAGCAAATACAGACACATAAGGAGATTATGTTCCAGCTTGTTGGCTGTTCTTTTGTTTGGATTCTGAGTTTAGTGTCCCTTTAAGCTCACTTTTGGACAAGTAGAGGCACGATCACATAGCTGGCAGTATAAGAGTAGCTGAAAAGAAGTTTAAAAAGTTTCTACTATAGTGTACACAAATGTTACCAATTGATACTACATGCCAACAAAATTTAAGAGGTATTCCAGAATTTTAATATGGATGGCCTAACCTCAGGATGGGTCTTCAATTCCAAAACCCCGCACATCCAGTAACCCCAAGTAGCACCAAAACTAAACAGCTCTGTTCATTTTGTATTGGACAAAGCTGGTTACTGCAGCTGTGCTCCCACTGAAATAGATGACGGCAGCACTGCATTAACCAGCTCCATCCCCTACACAATGGGCAGAGCTGTAGTTCTGGCGCCACAATGCTTGGGAAAAGCTGGGAGGCAGGGGTGTAGGATCAAATATCGACGGCCTATCCAAGAACAGACCTTTAATATATTTCAAGTTCCAAAAGTGACAAAGCCCCAATGGACATACGGTGAAGCAATGATATTACCTTTCCTTCAGGATTCCAGAGAAGCCTTCATGAGAACTGACAAATTTAATGATCCCAACGTCAAGTTCAGTCAACCCATATTTCATCATGTCGGCAAAGCTTTCAGGGTCCCCATCACCAGGCTCCCCCTCCAAGAGTTCATCTTCTCCTTCACTCCCATCATCCTCCTCTGCTTTTGAGAGTTGAGCTTCAGCAATAATTTCTGTTTCTATGGCTTTTTTGGTTTTGAGAACAGTTCCCTGAAGCGTGCCATCAGATTCAGCAGTAAAATCAATGTCTGAAAGTCTTTGCTTCTTGGTTTCATCTGTGGGGAGGTCTTCAGATGTAAGGTGGCGTTTCAGTGAAATGGTTGTCATTTCAACAGACTCCATATTTCGGAAGGCACTGTGGAACTTTTTACTTAAATCTGATGGATAGAAGAAAAATAGATCTTTACAAAGTAAATGAACCTTTAAAAATAATGAGATGCCAAACTTAATGGGGTTACTCTGGAAGTAATATTGATGAACTATCCTCTGGATATCAGATCAGCGGGATCAGACACCCGGGACCCCCACCGATCAGCTATTAGAAGAGGCCAGGCGCTCTTTCCAGGCCATGTGACGTCAGCGTACATTGGCCGTGTGGTCGATTTGCAGCTCAGCCTTATTCAAGCGTTTGGGGCCGAGCTTCGATATCAAGCACATCTGCTATACAATGTAAAGTGCTCAGCTTGGTACGGTAAGAGCCCACCGCATTCCTAAGACAGCCGACTGGCAGGGGTGCCAGGACCCAGACCCCCCCACTGATGTGATATTGATGACCTATCCTGTGGACAGGTCCTCAACATTATTTTCCAGAGCCCTGTTCACATCTGTGTTGTGGTTTCTGCTTAAAACAGATATGGCACTGTAAAGCACCGCCACCAAAAAAACCCCAATGACTTGTAACAGGATCTAACTTGTGTCATGGTGTCTGTCATTTTGATGCAAAAAAACGCTGCATTAACCCCTTCAGAAACCTAAAATTTTTCACCGACAGCCTAATTTTGCAAATCTGACATTTGTCACTTTATATGATAACAACCATGGAACGCTTTAACTTATCCAAGCCATTCTAAGATTGTTTTCTTGTGCCATATTGTATTTCAAATTACTGGCGAATGATATGTTTTACCTTTATTTATAAAAAATAAAAAAAACTTACAGAAAATGTGATTTTCTCCGCTTTTAAGACAGCTCCCCTTATATGAAATGCTCCGATGCTCTTTTCCCTGCGCAGAGCAAAGGCTTTTTTTTGGAGATCCGGTGACGCACCGCGCTCTCCATGGGAAAAGCTAGGCCTATCAGTCGCGGTGACGTCACCGAACACACTGCGGGGCGGAAGCCTCCGTCTAGCAGTGTGAAAACTATAAACAAACAGACCTTGCCCTGCGCTATACAGCGAAATGCTCCAGTGCTCATATTAGGGGGGCTGTCTGGGTGAAAGTGGGGCTATGTCCAGGTTCAGCCCTGAACCCAGACTACCCCTTTAAGGACCAATTCAGTTTCTAAGTGACTTTGAGGGGCTTATATAATAGAAACACTCAAATTACCCCATTTTAGAAATAACACCCCTCAAACTATTGAAAACTGATTTTACATATTTTGTTAACCCTTTATATGTTTCACAAGAATTAAAGGAAAATGGAGGTGAAGTTTCAAAATGTCACTTTTTTGCAGATTATCCATTTTAAGCAATTTTTCCTGTTACACAGCAAGGGTTAACAGCAAAACAACCCTCAACATTTATTACCCTGATTCTGCAGCTTACAGAAACACCCCATATGTGGTCTCAGAAGGAAAGGGGCGCCATATGCTTTTTGCTTGAATGGTTTTCAAGCGCCATGTCACATTTGTAGAGTCCCTAAGGCAGGGATCAGCAACTTTCAGCACTCCAGCTGTGGTGAAACTACGACTCCCAGCATGCACACTTTCTTAATCGTTTTCAGAATTCCCACAGAAGTGAATGGAGCATCCTGGGAGTTGTCATTTTACATCTAGAGTGCTGAAGGTTGCTGACCCTTGCCCTAAGGTGGAAACCCCATTTTGGAAACGACATACCTCAAGGAATTCATGTAGGGAAGCACTGAGCACTTTGACCCCACAAGCATTTCACAGAATTTGGGAACACCTGGCTATGAAAATGAAAAATTTCAATTTTTTTCCAATAAAAAGTTGCTTTAGGACTCTTTCACACTTGCGTTGTCCGGATCAGTCGTGCACTCCATTTGCCGGAGGTGCCCGCCGGATCCGGAAAAACGCAAGTGAACTGAAAGCATTTGAAAATGCGTTCAGTGTTACTATGGCAGCCAGGACGCTATTAAAGTCCTGGCTGCCATAGTAGTAGTGGGGAGCGGTATACTTACAGTCCGTGCGGCTCCCGGGGCGCTCCAGAATGACGTCAGAGCGCCCCATGCGCATGGATGACGTGTCCATGCGATCACGTCATCCATGCGCGTGAGGCGCCCTGACGTCACTCTAGAGCGCCCGGGGAGCCGCACGGACGGTAAGTATACTGCTCCCCCGCTCCCCACTACACTTTACCATGGCTGCCAGGACTTTAGCGTCTTGGCAGCCATGGTAACCATTCAAAAAAAGCTAAACGTCGGATCCGGCAATGCGCCGAAACAACGTTTAGCTTAAGGCCGGCTCCGGATTAATGCCTTTCAATGGGCATTAATTCCGGATCCGGCCTTGCGGCAAGTGTTCAGGATTTTTGGCCGGAGCAAAAAGCGCAGCATGCTGCGGTATTTTCTCCGGCCAAAAAACGTTCCGTTCCGGAACTGAAGACATCCTGATGCATCCTGAACGGATTTCTCTCCATTCAGAATGCATGGGGATAATCCTGATCAGGATTCTTCCGGCATAGAGCCCCGACGACGGAACTGTATGCCGGAAGACAAGAACGCAAGTGTGAAAGAGCCCTAAGGCCCAGATTTCAAATTTTTACAAAAGGCAAAACAAAAATCATGCCACAATTTGTTACTCATTTTCTCCTAAATACAGCAACACCCTATATGTGGTAGTAACCTGCTGTTTGGGCACACAGCAAGGTGCAGAAGAGAAAGAGCACCTTGTACTGCCTAATACATGCTGTATTGTACTGCGTTGGAACTGCCAGTTTTACACCGACACACCTTGTGGGCTGGTCCTGATAGGCCTGCCTAGCTGACAGGCTCGAGGCCTTTGTAGGGGCCTTGGGCTGCCTTAGCAACCATCGGCACCCCATGATTGCATCATGGGAGCAGATGGGTAGAGAGAGGGAGCTCCCTACCTTTGTAACCCATTAGATGCAGCAATCAGCAATGACCGCGGCATCAAAGGGGTTAATCCGGCGAATAGAGTTGGGGCCCTGTCGCTGATCAAGCACTCACAGCTCCTGTCCAGCCCGATCTTGGAGTGAAACGCTGCGAGCGCTGCCAGTACTCAGTGTCTCTGGGCCTGTGCTGCATTGTCCTGACTGCTTACAGCCCCAGGATGTAGTGTGCGCACCTTGACCTGACGCTACATGCAGTCATGTGACAGAGCGGGCCGGAGAAGACATGGGAGGGTGCCTGCTGCAGAGACCGCCGGGACCTGGAGAGGACAGTGAGTGCGGATGCGATGCGTTTTTTTACGGATGGTTGCTAAGAGATGTTGTTTATATACCTTCAGTTTTTTTTATCACGCGTAATGAAAAACGCATTAAAATCGCATTGCACTCGCACAATAAAAACTGAACACGATTGCAGACAAAACCGACTGTTTGCAAAATCCTGCATTTTTTCACTTAAACGCATTCACAATGCATCCGGACACGCTCGTCTGCAAGGGGCCTAAGGCTCTTGTCAAAATCCTAAATCTACATGAAATCCCCCTCCTATGGCCCTTATGCACACAACCTTATTTTGTTTCCTTGTCTGTTCCGTTTTTTTTGCTGATAGGATGCAGACCTATTCATTTCAATGGGTCCGCAAAAAATGCGGACAGCACACCATGTGCTGTCCGCATCAGTATGTCCGTTCCGTAGCCCCGCAAAAAAAAAAAATAGTGCATATCCTATATCCATATATCTAGTTTGCGGACAAGGATAGGAATTATTACAATGGATCCACACAAAAAAAAAAAAAAAACAGATGCCATCTGTTTTTTTTGTGGATCCGCAATTTGCAGACCACAAAACACATATGGTCGCGTGCATGAGGCCTATATCTGTGGTTTCCACAACCCCATTCATATGCAGTTCTGGCTGCATGCGGAAATAAGGTTTAGGCCTCATGCACACAACAGTTGTTTTTTGCATCCGCTTTTTTTGAAGGATCCGTTTTTTCCACAGATCCCTTGTAATAAATGCCTATCCTTGTCCCCAAATGTGAAAAAAGTAGGACATGCACTATTTTATTTGCTGAAGGGAAACACGGACAACGGACGCAGAACACAAACTGATTAACTATCAGCATTTTTTTGCTGACCCATTGAAATGAATGGGTCCCCATGCTATCCGCAAAAAAAAACGGAACTGAGGCCGAGAAAAACAACTGCCATCATATGCATGAGGCCTCATCCTGCTTATTTCATATGGAAACACCGAGGATTAGCCTCATTAAATGATCCTGATACCAATCTGCCATCACAGCAAATCTGTAGCCAAAATCTGAGGTCATAGACTCCAATTTCTGTCATGCAAAAAACGGAATGTGAATCCAACGTGTACGCTCTGGGATGGCCTAGTATATGAGACACACAGTATACAGGCAAAGAGGATCCCAAGTGTCCCATGTGATCACATGTATTGTGCGTCTCCCAACTGCAGGACTCGCCTATCGCCATACAGTACATGTGAAACCAAGCAGTCACGACAGCAGTACCAGTACACGGCGACACGGCACCTGTACACAGTCCAGCACCGTCACAGGCCCCGCATTGTCTGCACAGCACTGACCTGTCACCGGCCCTGGGGGCTGGAAGCGGCCAACGTACAGCACGTGTCCGCCAAGAAAATAACGTAGCCGGGAGGCGACCACGCGCATGAGCCCCTCACTGCACTTAGGAGAGCAGCCTTCTCGCCCGCCACCACCTGACCTCCAGTCCTCCCAGCCACAAACAAACGAGTCTCGAGGCAAGAGCGCCCCCTACGCTCTCGGCTCCAGTTGTACTCCGAGGAGGCAGCGGTTGCCTAGGAGAGGTGTCAGAGGAGGGAGCGGGTGACGCAGTCTGTAGAAAGCAGCGCGTTGTACGGCGCGATCTTATTCATCTCATGGAAGCTGAGGGCTGCGCCTGCGTGGACAGAGCCCCGGCCGGCACCGGCAGCAGCGCGCAGGACAAGGGGGAGATGAGCTCGGGGAAGGGTAAGACACTGAACCGGCATGCTGCCCTTCTTACCCCGCAGGCGGCCGGCCGGCACTGTGCTCCTAATGAACGGGTCTTGTCTGTTTCTTCTCCAGTGCTGGCCATGCAGGCCCGGAAGAGGAGGCCGAAGGGGAAAGAAGGAGAAGGCTCGGAAAAAGTGAGTACCTCTCAGCAGGGAAGAGGATGGTCGCCCTGGGAGCATCCCCTCACAGGCACCAGTTCAGACAGCCCCATACTGCTTGTGTCCTGATTCCAGGTAGTGTGGTGACCATCCCTTATACAGGCAGCGGATTGGTGTTGTGTAGGATGTACTGCAGCACTGGCCATGGGGCAGTGACATCTCTGTCCCGCTGCAGCCAATCACTGGCCTCAGCAGTCATGTGCAAGCATCACCACTGAGGCCATTAATTGACTATAGCGGTCAAGTGGATGGAAGCAAAGTCTGGTGGTCATCCGTCACTGGAGCGGGCAGGGCGGTTAACCGGTCAGGAGTGGCTGTTTTTTATCTTCTAGCTAGTTTAGTGTTCTTAGATTCTCAGAGAAAACCATGAGTCTGTCCACCTGGCTGAATACCCCAATGTAGTATAAATGGCATTGTCACCTGGAGCCACCTGTAACTAGAAGTCATTGAAAGCTGGGTGACCGTCGGTGTGCTCGTGTCATGCCTATATTCCCCATCTGTCAGATTGTGCTCTAGTAATAGTAGTATATCATGTAGGGCTGCATAACGGGTCACACAGGGTGTTTGGGGCGGCTGATTGATCTCATACTGGCAGCATGGGGCGTAACTACAGCCATAGCACTTGCCATGGGCTCCAGAAGTTGGGGTAGGGGGGCAATCTGGTGCAGGAACATTGTACCGGTTTTGCTATAATGTGGATATATGATGCTATTATACATGTCTTTGAATTTTGCTGGTTTAAAGGGGTTATCCAAGCCTGGAATTCCCCCCATATGCCCGGGCGCCCTCACACTGATTCTACTAAGGGTACTTTCACACTAGCGTTAAAGTTTCCGGTATTGAGTTCCGTCACAGGGGCTCAATACCGGAAAAAAAAACGCTTCAGTTTTATCCTAATGCATTCTGAATAGAGAGCATTCCGTTCAGGATGCATCAGTTCAGTTCAGTCACTCTTACGGTATTTGGCCGGAGAAAATACCGCAGCATGCTGCAGTATTTTCTCCGTCCAAAATTCCGGAACACTTGCTGGAATGCTGGATCCAGCATTATTTTCCATTGAATTGCATTAGTGCCAAGTGTTCCGGCAAAACGGATTCGGTTTTCCGGTCTTGCGTATGCGCAGACCTTTAAAATGCAAAAAATAAATACCATCCGTTTTCCGGATGACACCTGAGAGACTATCAGGTGTTTCAATGCATTTGTTAGACGGATCCGTCTACAAATGCTATCTGTTTACACACGGATTTCCGGATTCGTCAGCCAGTTTCGACGACGGAACTGCCTGCCGCATCTTCACAACGCAAGTGTGAAAGTACCCTTACCTAGCTCCCTGCGTCGCTCCTGGTCGCCACACGGCCACCGCTGCTTCTCCTTGTGCGTTGATTAAAATATCCGTGTCGGGGGGCAGGCGGGTGGCGGCGGTGAGTTTCCCTAGCATCCCACCAACACCGGATGTTGTCATCCATGCATGGGGAGAAGCAGGCGGGGACCAGGAGCGGCGCAGGGAGCCAGGTAAGTAGAATAGGGGGGGGGGGGGGGGGGGGGGGTATTTCCAGGCTGAGATAACCCCTTTAACTAGGTGGTGGGGGCCCTATGTTATTTATGCTATGGGGCCCTGTGAATTCTAGTTCTGCCCTGTCTGGCAGCTATGTCCGTTTATTATTCCATCATCTCCAGCTGATGGAACTGAAACAGCAGAATATCACAACCCAAGAGGATGAGCCGAGATCTGTGCATTTCATGGAGTAGTCCTACTTTCCTTACACTTAAGGCTCGTTCACATGAACGTTTTTGCGTTGCGTTATACGGGGCCGTGTTTTGAGATCCTTATACAGAACCATTCATTTCAATGCTTCTGCAAAAAAACGGAATGTACTCCAGTATGCATTCCGTTCCGTATTTCCGTTGTTCTGTTCAAAGATAGAACATGTCCTATTATTGCCCGCAAAATCACGTTCCGTGGCACCATTCAAGTCAATGGGTCCGCAAAAAAAACAGAACACATACGGAATGTACTCCGTATGTCTTCCGTATCCGTTCCGGTTTTTGCGGGCAGCCATCTATTGAAAATTTTATGCCCAGCTCAATTTTTTTAAATGTAATTACTGTATACTGAATATGGAATGGAACCGGAAACACTACTGAAACGAAAAAACGGATCTGTTAAAAAACATCCCGCAAAACACTGAAAACGTTTCCGTTCTGTTTTTTGTGTTCATTTCAATGGATCCAGCAAAAAAAAACGGAATGTACTCCGTATGCCTTCCATTTCCATATTTCCGTTTTTCTGTTCCGTTCAAAGATAGAACATGGCCTATTATTGTCCGCATAAACGGACAAGGATAGTACTGTTCTATCAGGGTCAAGCTGTTCCGTTCTGCAAAAAGCGGAATGCACACGGACGTCATCCGTATTTTTTGCGGATCCGCTTTTTGTGGACCGCAAAATACATACGGTCGTGTACATGAGGCCTTAGGCCCCTTTTACACGGGGCGAGTAGTCCGCGCGGGTGAAATGCGTGAGGTGAACGCATTGCACCCGCACTGAATCCGGACCCATTCATTTCTATGGGCTGTGCACACGAGCGGTGATTTTTCACGCATCACTTGTGCGTTGCGTGAAAATCGCAGCATGCTCTATATTTCTGCGTTTTTCACGCAAGGCAGGCCCCATAGAAGTGAATGGGGCCGCGTGAAAATCGCAAGCATCCGCAAGCAAGTGCAGATGTGGTGCGATTTTCACGCATGGTTGCTAGGTGACGATCGGGGCTGGGGACCAATCTGTAACATGGTTATAAAGGAAAATAATAGCATTCTGAATACAGAATGCAAAGTAAAATAGTGATGGAGGGGTTAAAAAAAAAAATTATAATTAACTCCCCGAGTCCACTTGATCGCGTAGTTGCGGATCTCTGTCTTCTTCTGTAATGTTGAGCTGCCGGCTAAGGACCTGTGGTGACGTCACAAGACATGGTCCCTCACCATGGTGATGAACCATGTGATTGGACCATGTGATGATCAAAGGTGCTATTCCTGTGCACAGCAAAGAAGACAGAAGAGATGCCGGCTGCGCGATCAAGTGGATTAAGGTGAGTTAAATTATTATTATCTTTTTAACCCCTCCAGCGCTATTTAACTATGCATTCTGTGTTCAGAATGCTATTATTTTCCCTTATAACCATGTTATAAGGGAAAATAATACAATCTACAGAACACCGATCCCAAGCCCGAACTTCTGTGAAGAAGTTTGGGTACCAAACATGCCGATTTTTCTCACGCGCGTGCAAAATGCATTACAGTGTTTTGCACTCGTGCGGAGAAAATCCGCGCATTTTCCCCGCAACGCACGAGCATCTTATCCGGGCAAAAAACATGACGCCCGTGTGAAATGAGGCCTTCATACATGTTGCACTGCCGTAGGATGGGCTTCATTTATGAGGCGCAGGTCTAGCTATAAATTAGGAGCATCATAGTCCTCGCTCCTAGATTGAAATCTGCCCCAACCACTGACTGGAATAGATTTGAATCCTCATTTACGGCAGGAAACTGGTAGAAACGTTAGTGAAGTTGTCGTGACTGATGGCCTGCCACCGCCACTCGCCAGTGGGAGAGCACATGTAAAAATAAATTTAGGCACAGGGGGCATTTAAAAAGGTTGCAAAACGGGGCTTCTTTACACTAAAAACTGACATAAGGCCCCTAATTGGTATCGCCATGTCCAAACTGGTAAAGGGGTTGTGTCATGATTAATGTGAAAAATGAATATCAGATGTCATATAGTACATAAGGATCTCTAACAGAAGTAGAACCAGCCCTGTACCTCACATGGGTCCGGAGATCTCCCCATTCATAGCTGTAATTGCTCTGCCAGATTATCTTCAGTCTGGCAGCTCAGTTTCCTCCTTGTACCTGCCACACGGGCGTCGCGGATGAGGGCCGGATGTGATGCAGGTGCGTTCAGGGAAAATCGTGCGAGTAGGCGTATTCCATTGTTCCGTTTTTTTTCTGTGCGAGTGCAATGCGTTTTGCACGCGCGTGAGAAAAAACTGAATGTGGTACCCAGACCCGAACCCGGACTTCTTCACTGAAGTTCGGGTTTGGGTTCAGTATTCTGTAGATTTTATTATTTTCCATTATAACATGGAATACAGAATGCTTACTAAAATGTGGCTTGAGGGGTTAAAAATAAATAAAAATTAACTCACCTCATCCTCTTGTTTGCGCAGTCTGCCATCTTCTTTTTTTAGACCTGCAAAAGGACCTTGATGACGTAATCGCGTTCACCACGTGGATCTTCTATCTTCATTCAGAAGGACGTCACCGCGCTCACTATTGATTACGTCATCAAAGGTCCTTTGGCAGGTCCTGACAGAAAAGTAATACAGTGAATCGACTTTAATGGGGTCCGGGATTGCTCATCCCTATCATCTCCTAGCAACCATGCGTGGAAAATCGGCAGCGCCATCCGCACTCCGCGTGAACAACGCAGAATATAGAACACGCTGAGATTTTCAGGCAACGCAAATGTGATGCGTGAAAATCATCGCTCATCTGAACAGGGCCCCATTGATGTCAATAGGTCCCTTGTGTCAGTGCGGGTGCAATGCCTTCAGCACCTCACCATTGCACCCGCTTGCGGAATTCTCACCCGTGTGAAAGGGGCCTAACAGGAGATTTAAACTGAGGCGTGTTCAACCAGCTCTGTAAGATGGACAAAAAAAAAAGCTGGCGCTATACAGATACATTTTATTGAATAACTCACTGGCTATACAAAATTTTTAATTACGATACATGCAGTTACAAAAGTATTCAGATCCAGGTGCTGGTTTGTTTCATGACACAACTAGTCTCACATCTGCGGCTATCCTCTCTGCCAGGCTGTTGGCCAGACAAATACCATTGTGTGCAAGGTTTTCTTGTCCAGCTGATTCCCGCCATATTTGCTGGGTAGCGGCTGAACCTTTGCCAGATCCCTTTTAGTCAATGGTGTCTAGCGGGCAGGTGGCAGTATCCAGTAATGCCGGATCCGGAGAACTCTAGCAGCTGTTTTCCTATCGGAGAGCTCTGCCGCTGATGTGAAACTAGCCTAGATAGAAAAATATTTATTTTGCTTGGTGAATGCCGTAATGGGAAAAATAAAATCGAAATTCGCGATTCACAAAGATTTGTTGCAGACATTTCTGTGACTGTCCCATTCACCTGAGCGGAGCTTGCAGAAATCCATGTGCTTGCTCCAGAAACAACACGTTTGCTGTGTGTGACTATATGTAAAGTAGGGATCAACCGATTATCGGTTTTACCGATATTATCGGCCGATATTCAGGATTTTGACCGTTATCGGTATCTGCATCTATTTTACCGATATTCCGATAACGTATGGGGAACACAGATCGAGCGGCTCTCAGCGCTCTCTGTGTTCCCTCAGCAGCACAGGGGAGAAGGAAGCAGTGTCTCCCTCCCCCTGTGATGCTGCTGCCGCCAATGAGAGGAGAGAAGACAAGAGGAGGGGATGTTGACTTATTCATTCAAATTGAACAGGAGGCGGGAGCTAGCTGCAGAATCACATAGCCGACTCCCGACCTCTATGAGCGGTAGCTGCGATCCGCAGTAGTTAACCCCTCAGGTGCCGCGGATCGCAGCTACCGCTCATAGAGGTCGGGAGCCGGCTATGTGATTCTGCAGCCAGCTCCCGCCTCCTGTATATGAATAAATGAGAGATTTATCTTCATTGGTGGCGCAGTGTGGTCCCCCAGTATTAATCATTGGTGGCGCAGTGCGCCCCACACCCCCCCCCCTGTATTAAAAACATTGGTGGCGCAGTGCGTCCCCCCACCCAACCCCCCCCCCCCCAGTATTAATCATTGGTGGCAGTGGCCACAGGGTCCCCTCTCCCCTCCTCCTCCGATAGGAGCCCCAGCTGTGTAAGCCTGGGGCTCCCATCAGTTACCATGGCAGTCAGAACACTACTGAAGCCCTGGCTGCCATGGTAAGCTCCATGCTGCTGTGTGCACAAAGCACAGAGCAGCAGGGACAGTGTGAGCTCCTATTCACCCTGATAGATCTCTATCAGGGTGAATAGGACAAGGGTTCTAGTCCCTAAGGGGGTTAAAAGTTAGTAAAAAATAAACACCAAAATATTAAGTATAAAAAAAGAAAGATTTACAAAAAAAAACAACTACACCTTAACAATAAAAATATTCATTTTCAGCAGATGTGTGTAGGATTTTTTATTTTTTTCAAAAATGAAATTTCACAGAATATCGGTATAAATTATCGGCTATCGGCCTGAAAGTTCTCAAATTATCAGTATCGGCCCTAAAAAATCAATATCGGTCGATCCCTAATGTAAAGGTGAATTCACATGTGGCATATACACCTCAGAATCCCCGTATCCTACATGTAGACTTATCCCTGGGCCGCCGTGGATATAGCTTTTGAAAAGGGTGAAATCCCTGTGCCAAATCTGCCTCCAAAGCCACAATAGTGGATTTTGATGTGAATTTGACGCCACGTGTAAATCCACCCTAATTAGGTGAGGTACATTGTGGACAGTGCTGTTATAGACACATATAGAATATGGCAGCAGGAGAGAGGAAGCCCGAAACGCCAGACCCCATCTGCCGAGTCTCATGCTTATATAGCGCACCGCATATGTAAGGCGCCACATGCACTGCTTCTCATTAGTGCACAAACCCTATCATGTCAGTTCACACTTATGTTGATCAGTTATTGTGAGCCAAAGCCAGTGGTGAGGCCTACTCGGAGATCAGGTGGAATGGGAAGATCTGCACCTGTTCTGTGTTTTTGACCTGCACCCGGTTTTGGTTCACAATAAGGCCTCATGCACATGATCGTTCCGTTTTTTTGCGGTCGTTTTTTCCCGTGTGCCTTCTGCAATTTACGGAAAAGTCGGCCCATTGTTGAAATGCCTATTCTTGTACGCAAAACGGACAAGAATAGGACATGTTATATATTTTTTTTTTTGTGGGGCTACGGAACGGAGCAACGGATGCGGACTGTACACGGAGTGCTGTCCGCATCTTTTGCAGCCCCATTGAAATGAATAGGTCCGCACCCGAGCCGCAAAAACTGCGGCTCAGATGCGGACCCGAACAACGGTCACGTGCATGAGGCCTTACTGATGGAAATAACTGACCAAATAACTGAAGTGTGAACTCAGCCTAAGGGCTCATGGACACAAACGGGTTTTTGGTCCGCATCTGAATTTTTTGCAGGTCAGATGTGGAATCGTTCACTTCAATGGGGCCGTAAAAATGCGGACATCACACCACGTGATGTCCGCATTCGTATGTCTGTCCTGTAGCATCCGCAAAAATAGAGAACACGTCCTATTCTTGTCCACGATACGGACAATGATAGAACTGTTCTATAGAGGGCAGGGCGTTTCGGTTTGCAAAATGCGGAAAGCACATGGCCAGGATCTGCAATTTGTGGACTGCAAAACGAGAAGCGGAAAGGGTGCCGTCACACTCTGCTTTCACGACTGAAAATCGGTTCCATTCATTTGAAAGGGGCTGCACGTATATGGATTTTTGCAAGCCACATTCAGGTGAATGGAACAGATTTTTATTCATAGAAATTCCTGCAACAAAATCTGCAGCGTGTGAAGGCTCCCTAAGGCCCCTTTCACACGGGCGTTGCGGGAAAATGTGCAAGTGCTTTACGGGAACACCCGCGATTTTTCAGCGCGAGTGCAAAACATTGTAATGCGTTTTGCACTCGCGTGAGAAAAATCACGCATGTTTGGTACCCAAACCCGAACTTCTTCACAGAAGTTCGGGCTTGGGATCGGTGTTCTGTAGATTGTATTATTTTCCCTTATAACATGGTTATAAGGGAAAATAATAGCATTCTGAATACAGAATGCTTAGTAAAACAGCGCTGGAGGGGTTAAAAATAAATAAATAATAATTTAACTCATCTTAATCCACTTGATCGCGATGCCGGCATCTCCTTCTGTCTCCTTTGTTGAATAGGACCTGTGGTGAGCATTAAGTACAGGAACAGGACCTTTGATGACGTCACTCCGGTCATCACATGATCCATCACCATGGTAAAAGATCATGTGACGTACCATGTGATGACCGGAGTGACGTCATCAAAGGTCCTGTTCCTGTATTTAATGCTCACCACAGGTCCTGTTCAACAAAGGAGACAGAAGGAGATGCCGGCATCGCGATCAAGTGGATTAAGGTGAGTTAAAATATATATATTTTTTTTAACCCCTCCAGCGCTGTTTTACTATGCATTCTGTAGACAGAATGCTATTATTTTCCCTTATAACCATGTTATAAGGGAAAATAATAATGATCGGGTCTCCATCCTGATCGTCTCCTAGCAACCGTGCGTGAAAATCGCACCGCATCCGCACTTGCCTGCGGATGCTTGCGATTTTCACGCAACCCCATTCACTTCTATGGGGCCTGCGTTGCGTGAAAAACGCAAAATATAGAGCATGCTGCGATTTTCACGCAACGCACAAGTGATGTGTGAAAATCACCGCTCATCTGAACAGCCTCATAGAAATGAATGGGTCGGTTTTCAGTGCGGGTGCAATGCGTACAACTCGCACATCGCATCCGCGCGGAATACTCGCTCGTGTGAAAGGGGCCTTAGAGTGATTTTCTCAGCTCTGGGATGGTTAAACAGGAAATCTGTGCCAAAAACACTGTTTTCATGTGGATTTTATTCATATGGCCTTAGAATAACTGTACACGGTTTAGATTTTCGTGCAGATAATCGTCAGCATAACATAGAATACAAAGTGAATGACATTTGCCAAATCTCATGTATTGTACACGGTGTGTATTTTGTACACGTTAAACTGTGGGGCCGCTTTTAAAATCGGCAGCATGTCAACTGTTTGTGCGGATCCCATAGACTTCAATGGGGTTATTAGGGTAGGTTGACACAGAGCAAGTTCGCTATCGAAAACCGGGCTAAATCTGCGCTGAAACCGCCTTGCATTGTTTTCAGCCTGTGGTTTTCAAGACTGCGCCAAGAATGTACAAGTCCATTCTTGGCACAGTTATCACATGGATCCCACGCAAAGCCACAGCGGGAGCCTGCTCGCGATCTCGCTCCGTCCAATGCAGCGGTTCAGCATGAAAACCCACAGCAGAAAATTCTGCCATGGGATTTGCGGAGAATTTTCTCATGGACAAAATCCTCCGTTTGACCCTACCCTTAAAATACGCACAAAATCTGCGATCAATAGTGCAGATTTATGTTCTGATTTTGTATTTTTTTTTTATTTTTATGCAGAATTTCTGCTTACGGATCTGCAATCTTACAAATCTCCAGTAGCAGGCCTCAATGGGAACGAGCCACCCCGGCATCGCTGGTGACCCTAGGGAGGCTTGTTCTCGTCGCGGCCTGCTATCGGCTGCCCCATCACTTTAGAATAAGGCAGTTTTGATTTATGGTGGTATTTGGTAAGTGATATAACCACAATATCTGTTGGGCGGGATACATTTATATTAGTTTGGCCCTTTCATCTTTTGCCCATTCCGATTGGCAATCAGTGATATGGCAGGTCAGTCATCACTAGGGATCGGCATGGGGGAGATGGATCATAGGCAGGAGATGTGCCTAATTTATGACAGGTGCAGAGCTTGGGTGCTGTAGATTTTTGTCTTCATTTACACAAGAAAGCTGACTTAAATGAATATAAATGTGCTGGGCCCCCTGGCCTTGCCCCTTTATCGCTCCAGACCCTTTTCGGGAAAGTGACGAGAGTGGCGTAGAAGTGGCACGTGAGGTTTGCAACTTTTTTTTTACTCCAGAAAAGTGGCGTGGGGGGGAATAATAATTTTGCTTGTTTTTTCTGATGTGTTGGCTGCCACGTAGAGTAGTGTAAACTGGGCATGACATAACCCCTCCCCCCTCCGGTATATACTAGGGATCGACCGATATTGATTTTTTAGGGCCGATACCGATAATTTGTGAACTTTCAGGCCGATAGCCGATAATTTATACCGATATTCTGGGAATTTTCATTTTTGATAAAATAAAAAAATTCCTACACAAATCTGCTGAAAATTAATATGTTTATTGTTAATGTGTATTTTTTTTGTTTATTGTTAATGTGTATTTTTTTTTTATAAATCTTTTTCATTTATACTTAATATTTTTGTGGTTTTTTTTTTACTAACTTTTAACCCCCTTAGGGACTAGAACCTTTGTCCTATTCACCCTGATAGATCTCTATCAGGGTGAATAGGATCTCACACAGTCCCTGCTGCTCTGTGCATAGTGCACACAGCAGCATGGAGCTGAACATGGCAGCCAGGGCTTCAATAGCGTCCTGGCTGCCATGGTAACCGATGGGAGCCACAGGCTTACACAGCTGGGGCTCCGATCGGAGGAGCAGGGGAGAGGGGATCCTGTGGCCACTGCCACCAATGATTAATACTGGGTTGGGGTGGGGGTGGGGGCGCACTGCGCCACCAATGTTTTTAGTATTGGCCGGGATTGGGATGGGGGTGGGGGGCGCACTGCGCCACCAATGATTAATACTGGGGGGCTTGGGGGGGGCGCACTGCGCCACCAATGAAGATAAGTCTATCGATCATTCATATACAGGAGGCGGGAGCTGGCTGCAGAATCACATAGCCGGCTCCCGACCTCTATCAGCGGTAGCTGCGATCCGCGGCACCTGAGGAGTTAACTACCGCGGACCGCAGCTATTGCTCATAGAGGTCGGGAGCCGGCTATGTGATTCTGCAGCCAGCTCCCGCCTCCTGTATATATGAATGAATGAAAGGCTTATCTTCATTGGTGGCGCAGCGGCCACAGCCCCTCCCCTCCTCTTATGTTCTATCCCCTCATTGGCGGCAGCAGCAGCACAGGGGGAGGAGACACTGCTTCCTTCTCCCCTGTGCTGCGGAGGGAACACAGAGAGCGCTGTCAGCAGCGCGTTCTGTGTTCCCAAAACGTTATCGGTATATCGGCAAAATAGATGCCGATACCGATAACGTTCAAAATCCTCAATATCGGCCGATAATATCGGCCAAACCGATAATCGGTCGATCCCTAGTATATACTATACACAGCTGCTTATACCAGGGGGCAGCAACCTCTGGCGCTCCAGCTGTTCTGAAACTACAACTTCCAAAATGCTCCATTCACTGCTATGGGAATTAGAGCATGGTGCATGCTTGGAGTTGTAGTGCTGAAGGTTGCTGATCCCGAGTACAAGCAGCTGTGTATAGTATATGTTGGGGGGGGGGGGGGGGGGGGCTTTCAGTTTATGCCATGACCAGTTTACAGGCTAAAGCTCCACCTATCGTTTACCTGGATGACAGGAGCTTATTTTCTCAACCATCCTATTTTATATGCAAGTACATAAGCTTGTTTTATAATTTATGATCCTTTCATTATGCCGTAAGTGAGGTGTGACGGAGGTGTCATCAGCTACCTGTAAAAGTTTTATGCTATACTATGGCATGCTTAACCCTATCCTAGCTGAAGATCAGGCAAAATGTTTGTAGCCTCAATTTTATAAAAAAATATATAATTTAATCCACATGACCACAATAATGGAGTAAAATAAGCCTTTCTAGACAAAAGTGTTAGGTTTAAAAATGCGCCAAATTTCCAAGCCTATAAGGTCTCCCTCTTGAAATATATGCTCCAAGCCGCCAAAACGGTCATCCCCCGCCACTGGAAGTCACCTCCGCCCCCCCCCCCCCCCCCCCCCACTGATTGGTTTGAGGAAATTGCTCTCCACCAAAGAATGGAGGACCTCCTCTGCGTTTCCCCATTGGCTGTTGCCCGTTTTGTGAAGACGTGGAGCCCATGGGAGACGTTTCACACCTCCAGTGAGTTCCGGGCTGCACACCTGTAACCAGCGCTCGTGTCTGTTCCCCACCCTCTTCCTTCCCCTTTTTTTCCCTCGTGTGTCCCCCCTGCTGTCTTCATTGTATGCTCCTTCTCCCAATGCCTTTTCTTTACTGAATATGTTCTTGATACAGGGGCAGTCCCCCTGAGGTTCTCTGTCTTTGAAACTGATATTTGCTGTTCTCGACTTCTTGCCACATGCTGTATGTTCAGATACGCTTTATTGCTTTTGTCCTATTTACCTTGGAAAATTTAATAAAACTTTGAATGAGAAAAAAATGCGCCAAATTTAACAAGAAATGTGTGCCAGTTAATAAATTTGGTGCAAAGTACGCCGATGCAGGCCCAAGCAAAAAAGACTTCTGGGGTCATTTTATAAAACTGGTGTAAAGTAGAACTGGCTTAGTTGCCCATAGCAACCAATCAGTTTCTACCTTTTATTTCTCACAGCTCATTTGGAAAATGAAAGGTGGAATCTGATTGGTTGCTATGGGCAACTAAGCCAGTTCTACTTTACACCCATTTGATAAATGACCTCGTTCATAGACCACCCTCCTGATAAATTCCCTTCTTTGTTTTTATCATTGTCCATGAATTGGTAAAGTATTTTGTCATTTTGTACATTTCGGCTCCATCGACACATTTATTAATAGTGGGTTCTGTAAGACACTGCAGACTGGCTGCACGAGAATTCGAAGAGGCAAATCTTTTGTGGACGCATCGGCAAATAGAAGAAAACGGTCAGACATTCCTCATGCCGCTTCAGTGGAAGGGTTGGTCATTGCTCGCTCCTACACCGCAGTGAGATTACAGAGGTGTGTTTGTATTACAGAGGTGTGTAGGTGCAAGTGCAAGAGAATTTGCTTTTATGTGTGGGCTCAGACAGCAGCTGGCATTTCCTGAAGAACTGGCATTTCCTGAAGAACTGGCATTTCCTGAAGAACTGGCATTTCCTGAAGAACTGGCATTTCCTTAAGAACTGGCATTTCCTTAAGAGAATGAGTTGGTTTCTAAGACTATTTATTGTCTTGGAGGTTATACCTGGACAGGTGCAAGCATGCTCTGGTTCTTCTGTTTCCCCTCATTGTAGTTGGTTTTCGATTTCGTGTATATAGCATTAAATGATTGAAATCAGTGGCCATTTCTTATATTTTTTTATGATTTTATCACGATTTTAAATCACTAGTCAGTAAGGCTTGATTTAAATCATCGTTTTCTACATAAAGACTAATTCTTGCTAGTATAACTTATAATATGCAAGTAGATGAAGATTTTTAGAATGACAACTTTTCATATTAGTTTGATTAGGTTGATTCTGTATTCATATGTTTGTAGAAGTTAGGATTAAGGTATTTTTCTCAACTCTGTTCATGTTATAACATTTTTGCTGTGAAGAAGAGGCATGTGATCTCTGCTGAGTCAAATTCAGTTTTGAGAACTGCAAAAGTAAACCAAGCATCTGTGATAATATCTTGTAGGCAGAGAAACTGCCTAATAATCTTACAAAAACCTCTGGAAGAGCATGAAATTGTGAATGGATAATGGAATTTATTTACCAAAAAAATTACACATATAGAAACCTAGAATGTGTCGGCAGATAAGAACCATTTGGCCCATCTAGTCTGCCCAATATACTGAGTACTATGTATAGCCCCTGGCCCTATCTTATATGAAGGATGGCCGTATGCCTATCCCATGCATGCTTAAACTCCTTCACTGTATTTGCAGCTACCACTTCTGCAGGAAGGCTATTCCATGCATCCACTACTCTCTCAGTAAAGTAATACTTCCTGATATTACTTTTAAATCTTTACCCCTCTAATTTAAAACTATGTCCTCTTCTAGCAGTTTTTCTTCTTTTAAATATTCTCTCCTCTTTTACCGAGTTGATTCCCTTTATGTATTTAAAAGTTTCTATCATATCCCCTCTGTCTCGTCTTTCTTCCAAGCTATACATGTTAAGGTCCTTTAATCTTTCCTGGTAAGTTTTATCCTGCAATCCATGTACCAGTTTAGTAGCTCTTCTCTGAACTCTCTCCAAAGTATCAATATCCTTCTGGAGATATGGTCTCCAGTACTGCGCACAATACTCCAAATGAGGTCTGACTAGTGCTCTGTAGAGCGGCATGAGCACCTCCCTCTTTCTACTGGTAATGTCTCTCCCTATACACCCAAGCATTCTGCTAGCATTTCCTGCTGCTCTATGACATTGTCTGCCTACCTTTAAGTCTTCTGAAATAATGACCCCTAAACCCCTTTCCTCAGATACTGAGGTTAGGACTGTATCACAGATTTTTTTTTTTTTTTTCAAACTGTTTTTATTAAGTTTTCAAATATTTAAAGAATAAACATACAAACAAAGGCACTGTCGCACTGCTACCATTGGTATCCATTCTTACAAGTGCAAAGTAATTTACCAGTTGTAGTGTCCATGAACATACAGAGGCTGACAAAAACCCAACTAAGCTGTCAGTATTAGCCGTCTGCCTCCGTGGGATACAATAGCAGCCATTCCCGAGAGAGCCTTAATATTATAGACTGATATGATCCCTAGTGTGCTTCCGGGGTAGATGCCCTGATATTGTCTCATTCCTATTGTACTTTGTAGTAGTGAATTAGAGAACGACACAGACAAATAAAGAAAAGACTAGAACAAAAGCGGAGATGCTCGGGAGTGTTTGGGCTCAATGATCCCCCCCCCCCCCCCCCCAATTCAGGATAGTAGAACCAGTTCTTCGCCAGCTGTCATCTGTTGCAGAAACCACGTGGTCCCCGAAAAGCATTAGTGTATGGCCTTACGGATATGTAACGGCAGTATATTAAGAAAGCTTTCCCACACCTGAAAGAAATGTTCTACTTTTTTGTCTTTTTGGTGTGACGCCTCCACCCAGTCCATGCGCATGATATAAGATAGTTTCTCCAAGAATAATTTAAAAGGGGGAATTGTGGGCTGTAACCAGACTTGCAAAATTGCCTTGGTGCCCACCGCTGCCACAAAGTGTAGCAGTTTCCTACATCCCGGGGTGCAGTTGTATTTGTCCTTATCCAAATAACCGAACAGCGCCCAAAGTGGGTCGCGTGGGGTAAAATTGGTCAAGTGTGTGTTAGTGAAGGTGATGATTTTGTCCTGTGTCACTGATTTTATATTCTGCTCTTGGGTTTTTACGCCCCAGGTGCATTATCTTGCACTTATCAACATAAAATTTTAGTTGCCCGATTTTTGACCATTCCTCTAGTTTTCCTAAATCCTTTTCCATTTGGTGTATCCCTCCAGGAACATCAACCCTGTTACAAATCTTTGTGTCATCAGCAAAAAGACACATCTTACCATCGAGGCCTTCTGCAATTTCGCTGATAAAGATATTAAACAATATGGGTCCCAGAACAGATCCCTGAGGTACCCCACTGGTAACAAGACCATGGTCTGAATATACTCCATTGACTGCAACCCTCTGTTGTCTGTCCCTCAGCCACTGCCTAATCCATTCAACAATATGGGAGTCCACGTACAGTCTTATTCTACATAATTAAAAAACTAATCTTTATTTCATGATGGAATAACCTTCGGATGGTAATATATTTTCCTCAAAAAGCATTTTATAAAAAAAAAAGGCTTTTTTTTTTTTTTTTTTTTTTTTTTAATCATTGATTTTTATCCACCCTGGATTTTATTAATATGACATGTATATGTTTTTTTTTTTTTTTTTTTTATATTATATATACTTTTTAGACACAATGGTAACTCTCAGATTTTGTTCATGGCAACTACTATTAAGTCTACTTTCACACTGGCGTTTTGGCTTTCCGTTTCTGAGATCCGTTCAGGGCTCTCACAAGCGGTCCAAAACGGATCAGTTTTGCCCTAATGCATTCTAAATGGAAAAGGATCCGCTCAGAATGCATCAGTTTGCCTCCGCTTAGTCTCCATTCTGCCCTGGAGGCAGACACCATAACGCTGCCTGCAGCGTTTTTCCGTCGTTCATGGGATGCGGAGCGAGACGGATCCGTCCTGACACACAATGTAAGTCAATGGGTACAGATCCGTTTTCTCTGACACAATAGAAAACTGATTCATCTCCCATTGACTTTTAATAGAGTTCATGACTGATCCGTCTTGACTATGTTACAGATAATACAACCGGATCCGTTCATGACGGATAAATGCGGTTGTATTATTGTAACGGATCTGTTTTAGCAGATCCATGACGGATCCGCCCAAAACGTAAGTGTGAAAGTAGCCTAAGATTTCAAAGGGGCTTTCCAGGTTCCTGATATTTATGACTTATCCTCAGGACATGTTGCTTATATCCGACAACCTGCAGCCTCCGGCGCTGTTACTAGCACTTTGAATAGAACAGTAACCACAGCTCCGTTCAAAGTGTAGTGGTCGCGGCAGGTTACTGCATCTCTGCTCCCATTGAAATGAATGAGAGCTAAGCTGCAGTAACCGGCACAACCACTACACTTTGAACGGAGCTGTGCTTACTGTTCTATTCAAAGTGCTAGTTCCAGCGCCGGAGCCTGCAGGGCACAGCTGGTTAAGGGGGTGCAGGGTGTTGAGCCCTTACTAATCGGATATTGATGGCCTATACTGAAGATTGGTCATCAATATCAGGAGCCTGGAAAAACACTTTCATTATTTTCGTCATCACTGCCTGCCCTTTCCTGTTGTCAGTGGAAGGACATTGCCCTGAAAATACAACTAATGTTGCATGGTACAGTGTGCAAGCATTTTTTAAATCTTTATTATCTAAATGTTGAGTTGTTTTAAAAGGGGACAAGGCCACACTTATCCATGTACATATGCAGAAAACCTTTAAATACCGAGTATACACTTAAAGGGTTGTCTGGTTTACTGATATTGATGACCTGTCCTCAGTAAATCAGCAGGGGCCCGACTGTGGGCACTCCTGCCGATCCACTGTTTGAATGGGGCCATAGCACTTGCAAATCTTTATTTATTTTTTTATTTTTTTTGTGATGACCTGCACGCCTTTGACATTGTAGTGCCGGTGCGGTGAAATTTGGATCCTGTGTTATCTACATAGAGGTGATATCTTTCATTGTAATTCTGCCTGTGATGATAAAGGAAATCAGGACCTATTATTAGGCCTGGGTGGTCTCTGTTATCCTGGCCTGGGTTCAAAACACATGAAATGGCAAGAGATGCTTGTTCAGCCAGTCACCCGCCATGGCAGAGACATGTCTCGGACAGTGATTAGCTGAGTAGACATTTTCTGCGTGTCACGCCAGGTAAATGGATGTGAAGACCAGCACAGACCCTTGTAGGCGGGGTGGGATTGGTTAGGTGAGTAATACTTATTTTTTTTAAACTAGTTCTGACCCATATATAAAAACATTTAATCCCATTGAACAACTGCTTTAAAGGGATTGTTCACCCCAGGGACCTTTTCAACAGACTTCTCTTCATGGCCGGATATGCTGTGGTGATCATACTTGCCTGATCCCCGCCGCTGGGTTCCCACTCCATTGCTGCCCTGCCCAATAAGTAGGCCCTGGGTCTCACTGAGTCAGCATCTGGTTTGACGCAAGTCATGTGACCACTGCAGCCAATGACTGCACGGGTCATGTGACCCAGTGACATGACGCATGGGTGATATGTGACAACTGTGGCCAGTCATTTGCTGCAGCGGTTACTTGACCCGCAGAAAACAGGATGTTGATGCAGGGGCACTCGAGAGCTTGTGGGGCAGAGATGGAGACGGAACCTAGTGACAGGAATCGGGTAAGTATAATTATCAACTGTGGAACCTACCATGCTGGGAGGCCTGTAGAAAGGGTCCCCAGGGGTGAACAACCCCTTTTAAATATTCAGAATCAAACAGCAACATAATGGATGTAGATGATTTGTTTCCCATGGCTCAGTAGTGAATTCTGAACATACTCAACTGGTGACCTTTGCTTCCGTTAGGGTACAGCCATCTGACAGCACAATTGTGGTGGCTGTAGCCTTATAATTGAAGACTTAGGCTTCGTTGAAACCTCTGTGAAGCAGACCTGGTAGGCTGTTTCAGTAGAGAACCGCTTGCCAGATTTCCCAGATCTGGCATTGCCAGATTCTCTAGAGCAGGCATCCTCAAACTGCGGCCCTCCAGCTGTTGTAAAACTACAACTCCCACAATGCCCTGCTGTAGGCTGTTCGGGCATGCTGGGAGTCAGGGTGGATTTGATTTAAATCACGATTTAAATCACTAGTCAGTAAGGCTTGATTTAAATCATAGTTTTTTACATAAAGATTCATATTTGGACAATTTTTCTGTTGTACTTGGGAAGGAGAAAAATAATAATTACCTTAATAATAACAATTTAAATAGGATTTATTCAACTGAAACAATAACATTACAGCATGTTATTTGCTTCAAACATCCATGTTTGTTAACTAATTTGGCTAAAGAAAATATATATATTTTAAGAAACTTAGACTGTCAGCCCAGCCTACACAAGAAAAGCTTAATAATGTCCTCTGTAGCTCACTCGTCATCTTCATCTTCTTTGTTCATAATCTGGAACAGAAAAACAAGCTTTCCTGCTTTATCGGGATCCAAACGATTTCTCAATTTAGAATGAACGAGTCCAAAGGAAGAGAATATTCTTTCAACGCCCGCAGAAGGAGCTACTGCTGTTAAAAGTGAAATCATTACTTGAACAGTCTCTAAATCCAAGTGCTTAAGTGACTTCCACCAGTTCACTGGTGTGACTTTCTTTTAAAATATCATTTTGCACGCATGCCTGCCTTACCGATAGGTAAAGGAACTTCATTAAAATATTGCCAACCTGGGTCTCTTTTATGGCCTGCTGCCATTTAGTTTTTTCCCACCAAGGAAAGAATGTGATAACCCTCAGGTCATACACACAAAAAGATCCAAAGACTTGTCTGTCTGTGGCTGTGCAGTACTGTGCTCAGAAAGTTTCACTTTGATTTTGTAGTACTCCTTGTCTGCTTGCCTTTTCCTCCTTACACTTAGTTTCACTTTCTACTTGTGCAGATCTATTCCACTCCAAACAATCAGAAAAATATTGTTTATATTCTATTCACTGAACTTTAAACTTAGCACTGAAGGGGTTGATTCTGTATTTATAGGTTTGTAGAAGTTAGGATTAAGATCTTTTTCTCAACTCTTTTCATGTTATAAATTCAGTTTTGAGAACTCCAAAATTAAACCAAGCATCTGTGATATCTTGTAGGCAGAGAAACTACCCAGTAATCTTTCAAAAACCTCTGGAAGAGCATGACTGTGAATGGATTAATGGAATTTAACAAAAAATTTAACATATACAGCCTTATTCTACATAGTTAAAAAAGTAATCTTTATTTCATAATGAAATAACCTTTGGATGGTAATATATTTTCCTCAAAAAGCATTTTATATTAAAAAATCTGATTTAAATAAAAAAAATCAGATTTTTATTTCGATTTAAAAAAATAAATAAAATATCATTGATTTTTTTTATCCACCCTGCTGGGAGTTGTAGTTTTGCAACAGCTGGAGGGCCGCAGTTTGAGGATGCCTGCTCTAGACCCTTCTAATTGAATACTTAGGCTTCGTTCACAACTCTGTTATGCAGATCCGGCAGATTTTCCCTGATCTGGCATTGCTGGATTCTCTAGTTGACCACTGGATCCCCATTGACTGTAATGAGGTCCATCGGTGATCTGGCTGCTTTCTTGCATAAATGCTGGGTTTCGAATGGACAGAAGTTACATGCGACAGTTTTTTGTCTGGCCGACCGAGCATTTGTGCCTGTCAGGCAGCTGGATTTGCTTGCCAGAGATGTGACTGATGCCTCAGACTAGTTTCATACTAGTGCCAAACTATTCTTGTAGAGGAACAGCCTGCTGGAGTTCATTGCATCCGGCATAGCCGTAAACTACCGGAGGACCCGCAGACCCCATTGACTATAATGGGACTCGGGCGGGGATCTGGCTTGTTTCTGGAAATAGTGGCGAGATTCGGCCGGACAAATACTGCTGTAACCAGTGTTTTTTGTCTGGCCGAATCCTGGCACTAATTCCCGAACAGGCCGGATTCCCGCCGGGTCCCATTATAGTTAATGGGCTCTGACGGGTAAAAGTTAAATCCGGCTATACCGGATACGAGACTACTCCTCTACCTGAACAGCCTGCTGCAACAGTTTAGTGCTAGTGTGAAAATTGTGCAATTCATGTGGGGTTGAGCTGTGGTAGTACAGTACTGTACTAGACACAGATACATTTGTATACGTGTGTACAGTTGTCCATTAAACGCACACATACAGTCATGTGAAAAAATTAGGACACCCTTTGAAAGCATGTGGTTTTTTGTAACATTTTTAATAAATGGTTATTTCATCTCCGTTTCAACAATACAGAGAGATTAAAGTAATCCAACTAAACAAAGAAAACTGAAGAAAAGTCTTTTCAAGATCTTCTGTAAATGTCATTCTACAAAAATGCCTATTCTAACTGAGGAAAAAGATAGGACACCCTCACATGTATTCCCTCTTAAATTGGCTCAGATCTCACACAGGTATATCACACCAGGTGCACATAATTAGTAGATCGTTACTCTGCATGTTGAATGAGGCTTGCCCTATTTAAACCTCAGACATTTAGTTTGGTGTGCTCCTGACTGTTGAAGTGAGAGTGAGCACCATGGTGAGAGCAAAAGAGCTGTCAGAGGACTTCAGAAAAAAGATTGTAGCAGCCTATGAGTCTGGGAAGGGATTTAAAAAGATCTCAAAAGATTTTGAAATCAGCCATTCCACTGTCCGGAAGATAGTCTACAAGTGGAGGGCTTTCAAAACAACTGCCAACATGCCCAGGACTGGTCGCCCCAGCAAGTTCACCCCAAGAGCAGACCGCAAGATGCTAAAAGAGGTATCCAAAAACCCTAAAGTGTCATCTCGAGAACTACAGCAGGCTCTGGCTACTGTTGATGTAGAAGTACATGCCTCTACAATCAGAAAGAGACTGTACAAGTTTAACTTGCATGGGAGGTGTGCAAGGAGGAAACCTTTGCTTTCCAAGAGAAACATCGAGGCCAGACTGACATTTGCCAGCGATAAAGTTGACAAAGACCAGGACTTCTGGAATAATGTTCTTTGGACAGATGAGTCCAAAATTGAATTATTTGGACACAACAGCAGAGGACATGTTTGGCGTAAACCAAACACAGCATTCCAAGAAAAGAACCTCATACCAACTGTGAAGCATGGAGGTGGAAGTGTCATGGTTTGGGGCTGCTTTGCTGCAGCAGGACCTGGTCAGCTCACCATCATAGAATCCACGATGAATTCTACTGTGTATCAGAAGGTGCTTGAAGAACATGTGAGACCATCAGTTAGAAAATTAAAGCTGAAGCGGAACTGGACCATGCAACATGACAATGACCCAAAACATACTAGTAAATCAACCAAAGATTGGCTGAAAAAGAAGAAATGGAGAGTCCTGGAATGGCCAAGTCAAAGTCCAGATTTGAATCCCATTGAGATGCTGTGGGGTGACTTGAAAAGGGCTGTACGTGCAAGAAAACCTACCCCCCCCCCCCCCCCCCCCCCCCCCCCCCCCCCCCCCCCCCCCCCCCCCCCCCCCCCCCCCCCCCCCCCCCCCCATCTCAGCTGAAAAAGTTCTGCATTGAGGAGTGGGGTAAAATTTCCTCAGACCGAATTCGAAGACTGGTAGATGGCTACAAGAACCGTCTCACTGCAGTTATTTCAGCCAAAGGAGGTAACACTCGCTATTAGGGGCAAGGGTGTCCTATCTTTTTCCTCAGTTAGAATAGGCATTTTTGTAGAATGACATTTACAGAAGATCTTGAAAAGACTTTTCTTCAGTTTTCTTTGTTTAGTCGGATTACTTTAATCTCTGTATTGTTGAAACGGAGATGAAATAACCATTTATTAAAAATGTTACAAAAAACCACATGCTTTCAAAGGGTGTCCTAATTTTTTCACAAGACTGTATTATCGATACCCAATCAATACTTTTGTACCAGTATCGATTCGATACCGAGATTTGACGTTTATAGATACTAGGCTGCACTCTGCTCTCAGTGCGCGCCATGTTCTCCTCCTGTATTTGTATTAAAAAGTTACTCCTCTTCATTGGTGGCGCAGTGCGTCCCCCTTCCCCCAGTACTAAAATCATTGGTGGCGCCCCCTCAACCACCCCCTGTATTATAATTATTGGTGGCAGTGGCCACAGTGTCCCCTCCTCTTCATTCATTGGTGGTGCAGTGGCAGCTTCTGATCAGAGCCCCAGACACTACTGAAGCCCTGGCTGCCATGGTAATCTCCCTGCTGCTGTGTGCACTATGCACAGGGCAGCAGGGAGAGTGTGAAGTCCTATTCACACTAATAGAGCTCTATCATCGTGAATAGGACAAGGGATGAAAAGATCCCAGGTTCTAGCCTCTAAGGGGGCTACTAGTTATGAAATAAAAAGTAAAAAAAAAAAAAAAAAAACACCAAAATATTACGTTTAAATCCCCTTTCCCAATTTTACATATAAAATATACAAACAATAAATAAATAAACATATCGCCACGCCCAAAAAAATGTGAACGATTAAAATATAAAAAAATATATCCTATGCAGTGAACGCTCGAACACAAAAAAATATAGAAACTGCGCGATTTGCCAAAATAGGATCGGACTGTTCGATTACGGGCCGGACGTTCCATAAAATGCGGAATGCACGCTGCTTTTTTGGTGTTTTATTTTTTTCCCATGGTATCGAGTATCGCAATACTTTTTTATGGTATCAAAATTTTGGTATCAAAACAACCCTACTGTGTACTGTATTTTCCTGCTCTCTGGGGCTGTTGAACAGGGTCGGTGTGTTACAACAGCTGGCAAGAAGCTCAGGATGTTGTAACTATATGCAGGGCAGTGGGGTGGCAGGATCTGAGGTGATCCCTAGGTTCCCCAGTGGGCTAGTCCGACACTAGCTTGACACTAGCTTGATTTGCAGTAGTAGGTTCTCTGGATTTCCCTTTTTATTTATTTTTCATTTGATTTATCACCTAATACATTTCAGATAGCTTGTGTTGGGTAGAGCGTGGAGGCCACCATACATGTTGAATACACTTAAACGTTGGCCTTAGCGGTCACATTACTAAGGCCATTGGCTGGCAGCAGTCAAGTATACAGCATGTCACACTTCTGGTCTGGCAAGGGCGAGAGCCACTGTGCTGGAACCGGAACAGTTTGACAATGTGTTTTAATTTTTTTTTATACACCACGTCCAGCCCCCTGCTAATTTCCTCAGTCACTGACGAGCCCTTCAAAAATTGTGTCTTGTTTGTGTTAGAAGAGATATTTCCCATTTTCCCAGCAGGTGGCAGCATCACTCTGTCATGCTTCCTTCTGCACATGTTGAGGAGGACACTAGATCCCGAAAACAAAACTAAAATATCAGGACTACTGTTCAGGAAAGCCATTTGTCCACAAAGCCTGTGCCTCAGAGAGACTGAAGACACAGAGAGAAAATGGCAAAGTCGAAGAGAAAAAAAAAAATATATATATATATATATATATTTTTTTTATGTATGTTTCATCACTTAGGGCCCTATTGTCTCCCCTTATCCTCCTGCCTACTTTCCTGCCTTGTTGCATGTAATAAAAATGGCTACCTGCCATTAGTTTGCCGTTGCTTCCTTCCCTTTTCATGACCGTTTTTTCACACAGGTCCTGTTAAATACCTCTGAAGTCAGATTGATGGCCCGGTCTTGAAATGTGTATTTCCAAGTTATTCCACCAGGGGGAGTGTAAGGCACATATGTTCATACAATGTTTTAAAGTGTGTCAGTGGGCTGCATTGAAAGCTGTGTACAGTATATCGGTGTGTTAGCTTTGGCAAGCTGAAACATGTCAACTTATAGGGATTTACAGTATGAGCAGCTTATTTTCTGGCGCTTACACCAGCCATTTTTATTCCAAAAGAATATCTAGTTTTCTATACCTCTTCTTGTAGTACGCAATGTGAACATGTACATTGTACCTTTCTGCCTTCCATAGAAACTGACAGTACCAGAGAACTCCTTCAACCAGTTCAAGACAGGGTCATTTGAACCCTCTTCCTGACAAGATGTATTTTCCATTTTTTAGCACATGCATCTTTTTCAGTTTTTGTTTAGTATTTTTTCTTATTTTATACTTTGTTCTAGGGATCGACCGATTATCGGTTTTACCGATATTATCGGCCGATATTGAGGATTTTGAACGTTATCGGTATCGGCATCTATTTTGCCGATATTCCGATAACGTATTGGGAACACAGAACGCGCTGCTCTCAGCGCGTTCTGTGTTCCCTCCGCAGCACAGGGGAGAAGGAAGCAGTGTCTCCTCCCCCTGTGCTGCTGCTGCTGCCGCTGCCGCCAATGGCAGGAGAGGAGACAAGAGGAGGGGCGGGGCTGTGGCCGCTGCGCCACCAATGAAGATGAGTCTTTCATTAATTCATATACAGGAGGCGGGAGCTGGCTGCAGAATCACATAGTCGGCTCCCGACCTCTATGAACGGCAGCTGCGGTCCGCGGTAGTTAACCCCTTAGGTGCCGCGGATCGCAGCTACCGCTCATAGAGGCCGGGAGCCGGCTATGTAATTCTGCAGCCAGCTCCCGTCTCCTGTATATGAATGAGAGACTTATCTTCATTGGTGGCGCAGTGCGCCCCCCCCCCCCAAGCCCCCCAGTATTAATCATTGGTGGCGCAGTGCACCCCCCACCCCCTTCCCAATAGTAAAAACGTTGGTGGAGTATTGGTGTGGCACCCACCCAAGCCCACCCCCCCAGTATTAATCATTGGTGGCAGTGGCCACAGGATCCCCTCTCCCCTGCTCCTCCGATCGGAGCCCCAGCAGTGTAATCCTGGGGCTCCGATCGGTTTCCATGGCAGCCAGGACGCTATTGAAGCCCTGGCTGCCATAGTCAGCTCCATGCTGCTGTGTGCACAGAGCAGCAGGGACAGTGTGAGATCCTATTCACCCTGATAGAGATCTATCAGGGGGGATAGGACAAGGGTTCTAGTCCCTAAGGGGGCTAAAAGTTAGTAAAAAAATAAAACAACACAAAAATATTAAGTATAAATGAAAAAGATTAAAAATAAATAAATAATAATACACGTTAACAATAAACATATTAATTTTCAGCAGATTTGTGTAGGAAATTTTTTTTTTTTTCTCAAAAATAAAAATACCCAGAATATCGGTATAAATTATCGGCCTGAAAGTTGACAAATTATTGGTATCGGCCCTAAAAAATCAATATCGGTCGATCCCTACTTTGTTCCCCCATAAGCTCACAGAAGACCTTTGGAGGCATACTGCTCAGCTGATCAGGGTCTGCTAAGACCAAGCAGCTTGTGCAGAAACACAGCCCCCAGCTATAGCATGACTGCTGGGATCAGTGCAAGAAGTATCATTTCCGCTTACTGATCTGTATATACAGTGATGGAAGAGGCAGGAGCAGTAAGAAAAACACCCCTGACTTCTGTATGTAGTCCCGCTGTCACTAACTCTGCAAGGACATTTAGAAACTATAAGAAGTTAGAACGGACCACCAAGATGTTTATAGTTAATGGGTGGTCTGGAAGTGGTTAACAAAAAAAAAGTAAAAAAATTGTATATTTGTTTATTGCACAACCTATAGGCTTTTCTGGAACCTGTTTACATGTGTGGCCCGTATTGCGGCCCGCAAACAGTGGGTCTGAAATTTCCGGGGAGCAACCGTGTGCGCTCAGTATCAGGGATGCAGACCCATTCACTGGAAGATGCATAGCGAAAGCCCATGGAAGCACTACGGAGCGCTTCCTTATGGTTTTATACTGTGCCTCCGCATCGCAAAAAACATGTTCTATTTTTTTTTTGCGTTGGAGACTGAATCTTGCGCATCGTGGTCCGATTCAAGTGAATGGATCCGCAAGGGCTCATGCATACGAACGTATTTTCTTTCCGCTTCCATTCGGTTTTTTTTGCGGACCGTATGCGGAACCATTCACTTTAATGGGTCCGCAAAAACAACTGAAGGCACTCCGTGTGCATTCCGTTTCCATATTTCCGTTCCGCAAAAAAGTAGTGCATCTCCTGTGATTGTCCGCAAATCACGGTCTGAGGCCCCATTCAGGTCAACAGGTCCGCAAAAAATCCGGAATGCGCACGGAACACATCCGTATGTCATCCGTATTTTGCGGATCCATACTGTAGAAATGCTATGCCCAGCCCATATTGCTCATGTGTTTAATGATTAATAAGTTACTGTTTCCGATCCGCAAAAAACGGATCACATACGGAAACTATGCAGATATGTTTTGTGGAATAATGGAACGGAAGACGACTTAAATTGGAGAAAAAAAACCTTAGATACGGAACAACGGATCCGTGAAAAACGGACCGCAAAACAACGGTCGTGTGCATGAGCTCTAAGTCCTATCTTTCCAAAGTTCTGAAAAAGATTTCCATCTTACTCTTCCATAGTGTTTCTGGTTGGGAAGGGAAAAAATGAAATACACCCATGAGCAATCCCTTCTACAGCTTTAGCAAAAATGGTTATGCCGCCTAAAATACATTTTAGAACTTGTTGATTCTAGTAGCAAATTACCAAATACTAATTCAGATACTAATTTGCAGAACCTTATTTTAAAATGTATCGGCTCAACTCTAATATATGAAAATTGAAGAAGGAGGCTTAGGGTGCCTGTCATATTAGAACAGTTGATAGCTGAGTAGTTGGGGTTACTTGTAACATTTGGTGTAGATGGAATTTGAAATGATGGCCCCAGATAAAATTATAGGTGACATTTATGGTTTCCTTCCAAAAGAGAAACCTATAGTAGAAAAATGTATGTGTACATTAGGGCAGGTCTTACGACAAGGGAATAAACTGCTAATAGAGACAAAATTGGTTTCATACCTTATGGGCAGTTTTCCACTGGAACTGGTGCAATATTTAAGTCCAGGTAGTAATATGTCAAACTGAAGACCAATGAAATAAAAATACATTGTAAGTGTGAAGGGCGAGTATTGTGTCCATATCAACCTACAGCTAAACGTCCCCCTCGAAATTTCATTGAAGAATGATTTTCTCAAAGATGAACAGTATGCCTAATATATGATGGAACTGAAAACATGTCCCATAAAATCAGTAATGCCAAATGGGGAGTAATGGCAGCCATGCTCACCACTTCCTGGGCCAGTGAGCTCCTCTGTCAGGAATGAAGGTGCGCATTGATTAGAAAGTAAGTCATGCCGTAAGACAGAGGGCCCCCCGCGCTTGTAGAAAGGTAGCATCTTCCCTTACTTCTCGTTCCAGTCCTGCCATATCTACTGAAATGCAGTTGTGAATCGAAACTATATGGAACTGCAGTAGAAGAACCTGTTTGCAACTCAGACATTAGGTCTGAGGCTGTAGACAGCAGAAGATTATTCAAATGTGCCTTTTATGAAAAACTCACTCATGCTTTGTGACATTCCATTACTCCTTCCTTAAGGCTCTGGGTGTGCGTCCTATATATTGTAAACCACTGTGACATTCTATTAGATAAACTGCATATAGATGTAGACAGTCTAGAAGTAACCAGTCTGCTGAATACTAGTGAAGGACTTTGTGAATACTTACTGGCATACTAAAACAACATTTGTATTTGAAACTGCCTACCATTTTAGGAAAAACACTGGGTTTGAGTTTAGTGTTAGGCCTCTTTCACACTAGCGTTTTTCTTTTCCGTATTGAATTTAGTCACAAGGGCTCAATACCGGAAAAGAACTGATCAGGGTTTATCCAATTCATTCTGAATGGAGACCATTCCGTTCAGGATCCATCAGTTCAGCATGCTGCCGTATTTCTCTGTCCCAAATTCCAGGAACACTTGTCGGAAGGCCGGATTTTTTCCTTTGAAATGCATTAATGCCGTAACACCAAGTGTTACGGAAAAACTGATCCAGTTTTCCGGATTAAAAAAAATGAATACCGGATGACACCAGAGAGACTGATCCGTTTTGCAATGCATTTGTGAGACGGATCCGATCTTCTACAAATGCTATCCTTTGCATACGGATTTCAGGAACTGCCTGCTGGAATCCAACAACGCAAGTGTGAAAGTACCCTTACTGAATACCAAAGTTTTGGGTTTTGTTTAGGGGATTTGAACCTCCAATAAGTGACTTGTGGTCTTCTAGGGATACTATGTGTCACGAGGGTGTCACGACCTATCGCTGACCCTGTTGTTCCTGGAGTCAGAAGGTTGCAGCGGGTGGCTACCACCTCGTTTCAAGAGATCACTTCATGACCTAGTGGTGGAATGGATTCCGGTCCAGGGTTTTCCTGCTTAGGTTTGCGATCCTTTTTGTCCTATTAGGAATCTGTAGCTTTTCCTTTCAGCTGTTCTGTCAGCCACTACCACTACTATATCTTCTGCCTTTCTGCCTCCCTTGTTGGCAGATATTGACCTTCTTTCCAGATCTTCTATTCTGACCTCTGTGTGAGTTTAAGGTTGCTGTGGAGGTTTGGAAACTGGAGCTGTTGAATCTCCGGTTCACTCCTTTTTGTCTCCCTTTGGGGATTGTTGTGTTTTGTCCTTTTCCTGTTGTTACCCTAGGTGTCAGTGTGAGAATACTTCCCACCGGCCTATTTACTACCTAGGGTTTGTTTTCAGGGTAAGCCAGGGACAAGGCACATGATCGGTGTAAGGGTTAGCAGCCGTTCTAGGGGACGTCAGGGCAGCCAGGTGCCAGTGCTAGGTGAGTTTAGGGATCACCACTCCTCCCTCTCCCTAGTAAAAGTGCACTCTCCTTCCTTCCCTCCCCTCTGCGCCGCACGTCTGTTACCTGCCATATCGGACGTGATACTATTTTTCAAAATGGGGTCATCTAGGAGAAATGGCCAATGTTCAGGTGAATCTCCAGCAAAAAACTATATCAAAAGGCACTACGTTGGGCAGTGCTTGCTTATAGTTTTTTTTTTTTAGCCTTGGCTACTTAGCTTCTCTTAAATCTAAAATCCACCTTTCTTACTTCTGATGATGCCAAAGGCTCAGGCTTGTTTTCTTTATGCACTTGTCCTACCTGATGACTTTCACTGTAACTCTGCTTTGTCTGTTTGGCTGCCATGTATATGCAAGTCCTCCATAAACTCATGAAGAAGACCTTTTAATGCACCTAAGTAAAATAATAATGGATAGGTTATAAACTACAAGCAATTAAACCATCAGTGTAATAAAGACCACCTGACAAGGCTATTGGGGTACTAAAAGCTGTCTGAATTCAGCTGAGGAATTCAAAACTGCTGTGAGGTACCATGAAGTAGTGAGGCGATGGAGGGAGTCAGTGGACACCAATGAATGGATACTATGCAATTAAAGGTTTTTCTGATCGATGGGGGTCTTAAAGGGGGCAGGTCCCCGTTGCAGCCTGCTATTGGCTGGCACCCTAACCCCAGTCGATGGATGTTGTGATCTGCACTCCGGGGACATGCACAACAGTTGTGGAGGGATCCGGAAGGACCCAGCCAGGTGTTGGGCACCAGGTAAGTATTCTCTGTATGAGAGGCCCGGGCATTGTGGTGTATTTTTAGGTTTGGATAACCCCTTTACTGTCCAGACTGATCCTGAACATAGATGGAACAACACTGGTGTAGCAGCGCTAAAGACCACCTCATATGACGTTGTGCCACTGAAGTGAAGGGAAAAGCATTTGAAGGAACAATCACTTTCTATGATTGAACCCCCCCCCCCCTTTGATAACACTCCATATCAATTTATAACTGTTCTGTAATTTGATTAAAAGGGGTTAAAGTGGTTGTGTCATGAGTGCCTTTGGTTCTTGAAATAAGATGTGCTACAATTTTCACCCTTAGGTTATGTGTGGTTTTATTACCCCCACCCTGTGAAGAATGCATGAAAAATCTTGCTGCGGCATATACTTGGGTGAGGCAGGAAGGAGTTGTAAAGATGTTAATATTGCCTATATTTTGTGCTTTAGAAGACATACATTTCTATAGTACAGTCATGGCTAAATGTTTTGAGACTGACACAAATTTTGGTTTTCGCCGTGCTTGCTGCGGCAGTGTTAGATCTTTTTGTCAATTGTTTCTGTGGTATACTGAAGTACAATTCCGAGCATATTTGAACTTTTATTGACAAATACATCAACTTCATGCAAAGACTCTATTCCAGTGATGACCCTTCTTTTTCAAGACTTCTGCAATTTGCCCACTATTTGAGGGTTGAGATCTGGGGAGTTTCCTGGCCATGGACCCAAAATTTCATTGTTTTGTTCACCGAACCACTTATCACTTTTGCCTTGTGACATGATGCTCCATCATGCTGGAAGAAGCATTGTTCTTCACCACATTGCCCCTGGAGGGTTCACAGAAGTTGCTATTAGAGGATTTTTTGATATCATTCTTTTTTTTATGGCGGCGTTCTTTAGCAAAATTGTGACTGAGCCCCCACTCCCTTTCCTGTCCACTACAATGTTGGCGGTGCTGTGTAGTTCTGGTCTGATCGGCGGAAGTGTGAGGTGTTGGACGCCTGCCGATAAGCTCAGGATAGGCCAGGACTTAAAAAAGGCTGGACAACCCCTTTAACACAAGGACGTTCACCTTTTTCCTATGTGTGACGCAGGGTATTCGGCAGAACAGCGTGGCACAAAGACGCTGATGCTGATTGGCTGGATATTCCAATTAGATGAAGCATAGACCTAAATACAGGCTCAATAATACAGTCTATACTGACCAAATTAGCCCTCGTTGTCCCACTGACTATAGTGTTTACTCTGTTCACTGCCAGACTCTAGTGTAAATGCAACCGAAGGCTGGTGACATTTGTGCTAAAAAACTGGTTTACATGCATCACACCATATTTCTTAAATGTTTTAGATACTTTTTCTGAATTATCTGACATGGCTTGATGGGAAAATGGGGTTGGTCTGTATGAAATGGCCATGACTTAATATGTGATATGTGCATTAAACTTTGGGTGTAAAATGCTGGCATTAATCGTCCAGATAATCGGGAACTTGCCATCTAAATGTGCAGCCGATGAACAAGTGAGGCGCTCGTTCATGCAGGCACCACCGATCATGGCTTCTGAGCAGCAGAAAGTGCGGTCTAAACAGCGCTCTGCTGCCCGGAAACAATGGTTCTGTATGAGGACGAGGGATCACTAGAACGATCCCCCGTCCTCATACAGTGAAGGAGATCGCTACATGGAAAGTCTCTTTCACTGAACGAGCAGCCGACTGTTGAGAAGGAACGCTTCCTTCCCGACAATAGGCCGCTTAATCGGCCCATCTAAATGCAACTTAAGCCAACTAATTGGTGGTGTAAATTTAAGCTTCAATCCTCTCTGTATGGGGACGAGTGATTGCTATAGCTTCAATGTTTCTGGGCGACAGATCCCTGTTTACACAGGTAGAGGTGCTGCACAGAAACACGGATTTTGGGTGCCGAGTTAACAGCTGCACCTTTTACAAGAGCCAATTATCAGACATGAGCTTTCGTGCAAACTTTTGCTCCCAATAATCTGCCCGGGACCTATATTTTATTACCGCTATATCAGGGATGGCCAACCTGAGGCTCTCAAGCTGTTGCAAAACTACAACTCCCAGCATGCCAAGACAGCTACAGCTATTAGCCTACAGCAGGCATGGTGGGAGTTGTAGTTTTACAACAGCTGGAGAGCCACACGTTGGCCATGCCTGCACTATATCATAAAACACATGTCCATTTTACTATTTCATGAAAAGAATGACCTCATTTAGAACTTGATGGCAGCAACACATCTCAGAAAAGCTAGGACAAGGCCCTGTCTACCATTGTGCAGCATCCCTGTAAGCATCTGGGACGTGAGGAGACCAATGCTGGTGTTCTGGGAGAGGAATGAGTTTTGCATCATCACAACCATCAGTTATTGCCCCACCACTGTATGTGAGGGCAAATTTGCACCCATACCACATTCTTCTTCTACTCAACCTATGTCCGTATGAGCTGGCGTGACCGGGTCTGGTTCTTTTGTGGAGGCCAGCTGATGGAGTCTGGAGGTGCTTGCACATTGTACAATTGGGAGGCTGCATTTATCAATCCTTTTAAAAACAGATCAGTTGAAAATTGGATTTAGTTGTTGATGTATAATTGTGTTTTTGTCCATATTTCAGTTTTTTTTCATGACCTTTTAGCTTTCAGCATTTCCCTTTTTAAAGCTTCATTCTGATGACCAGAAAGTAGCAGAATTCTGACTTTAGCTGAAGGCATGCACGCAGAAGACCTACTGGAGTACAGATTCAGTGCAGGATAAGAAGTTCAAAAGTGCGGTTTCTCATAGTCAGTGCATTGGGTATGGAGAGACGCAGGGAGCACGCAGAACAGTCCACTGCACAGCTCCCTCTCCATTTAATAGGAGCCATGCACAAGACTCGGGTACCGTGTAGCTGCCTTGGCAACTGTGCTCCCGTATGTCTCCCTGCCCAAAGTAAGAATGGAAAGGAGTATAGAGTTGTAATGACACTTTCTTTTCTGACATATTAAATAACCATCCCAACTATTTTAACCAGGTCATGTTCACACGTGATTCCTATCAGCACATAGCAGCAGACAGGACTGTTATGGACTGCCGACAGTGCAGTCCAGTAAATCTGATTTACAGTACGTGACCGCAATTTTCGTCCACTAACTTAGTAAATTTTATCTATGCGTCTTGACAGAATGGTTGCTGATGATTACCCTTCTTCAGCCCTCTTTTAAGAAGCTGATTAGTTAATCATGTCTCATGTCCTATTATGCTAATCTACTCCAATCTTTCGACTGAAATTGGACTCTTCGGAAGATTCATCGAAACTGGTGTAAAGGAAAACTGGCTTAGTTGCCTATAGCAACAAGATTTCACCTTCCATTGGTTGCTATGGGCAACTAAGCCAGTTTTCCTTGACACCAGTTTTGATAAATCTCCACAATTGACTTGTAGCAGTAGACAATGCCTTTTGAGACACTAAGGGTACTTTCACACTAGCGGTTTTCTTTTTCCGGCACTGAGTTCCGTCATAGGGGCTCAAAACCGGAAAAGAGCTGATCAGTTTTATCCCCGTGCATTCTGAATGGAGAGAAATCCGTTCAGGATGTCTTCAGTTCAGTCACTGTCAGGCGTTTTGGATGGAGGAAATACCGCAGTATGCTGCATACATTTCAATGTAAATTAATGCTGGATCCGGCATTCCGGCAACTGATCCGGAATTTTGGACGGAGATAAATTCTGTCCAAAATCCCGGATCAGTTGCCGGAATGCCAGATCCAGCATTACTTTACATTGAAATGTATTAGTGCCGGATCCGGCATTCAAAATACCGCATGCGCAGACGGGTAAAGATGTGAAAAAATATATATAACGGATCCGTTTTTCCAGATGACATCCGGAGAGACGGATCTGTTGTTCCAATGCATTTGTAAGACGGATAAGCATCCGGATCAGTCTACAAATGCTGTCCATTTCTATGCAGATTGCCGGGTGCAATTGCAGGCAGTTGCGGCGACAGAACTGCTTGCCGGATCACTCTGCCGCAAGTGTGAAAGTAGCCTAAAAAGTGACAATTGTCAAATGTCTGTCTTAATCAAACGTAGATTAAAGGTTTATGCCATGTTTTAAAGTTATCCACCAGATAAGGGATACCTAACTGATCGCTGGCGGTCCGACCACTGCGGTCCCCTGTCCTGAGTGGTAGGCTGAGCATGCACCCATCTGCTCCATTCATTCTCTATGGACTGCTGGAGATTCTTGCGAGTACAGAACATTAGGCCCAGGATCAGATAGAAACTAATTGTATAATAAGTCACTATGATACAGTTCATTCTGGTCAGGGTAGCCATGGTCAGTCCGGAAGATGCGGCCAACACCCGAACCATGTTTCCCGGAATAGAACCTATCCTATACTTGGCCGCTAAATACCGACCACTGACCTATTTAAGGGCTCTTTCACACTTGCGTTCTTGTCTTCCGGCATAGAGTTCCGTCGTCGGGGCTCTATGCCGGAAGAATCCTGATCAGGATTATCCTAATGCATTCTGAATGGAGAGAAATCCGTTCAGGATGCATCAGGATGTCTTCAGTTCCGGAACGGAACGTTTTTTGGCCGGAGAAAATACCGCAGCATGCTGCGCTTTTTGCTCCGGCCAAAAATCCGGAACACTTGCCGCAAGGCCGGATCCGGAATTAATGCCCATTGAAAGGCATTGATCCGGATCCGGCCTTAAGCTAAACGTCGTTTCGGCGCATTGCCGGAGCCGACATTTAGCTTTTTCAGAGTGGTTACCATGGCTGCCGGGACGCTAAAGTCCTGGCAGCCATGGTAAAGTGTAGTGGGGAGGCAGGGGAGCGGTATACTTACCGTCCGTGCGGCTCCCGGGGCGCTTCAGAGTGACGTCAGGGCGCCCCAAGCGCATGGATCATGTGTCACATGGATCACGTCATCCATGCGCATGGGGCGCTCTGACGTCACTCTGGAGCGCCCCGGGAGCCGCACGGACTGTAAGTATACTGCTTCCCCGCTCCCCACTCCTACTAATGGCAACCAGGACTTTAATAGCGTCCTGGGTGCCATAGTAACACTGAACGCATTTGGAAGACGGTTCCGTCTTCAAATGCTTTCAGTACACTTGCGTTTTTCCGGATCCGGCGTGTAATTCCGGCAAGTGGAGTACACGCCGGATCCGGACAACGCAAGTGTGAAAGAGGCCTAAGTCAACGGGACTGGCAAAAAAATGGATGCCATCCGTATTTTTGGCGGACCACAAAATACATATGGTCGTGTGCTAATCTGTTAGGCTTTGTAAGGCAATTTTTTTTTCCAAAGCTGATCATGTCTCACGTCACTCATTTCAGGATACATTGAGTCGGTAGGAAACGTAAGGAAGGACACATCCATAGTTGGTAAAACTGATTCCGGAGTTTCAGGCAGATGGCGCACATTTTGCAGGTGTTGTGCATCCCTGAGGACTTTGGTTACCTCTGTATAGAGGGCCTGTAGGGTTATTCAGTTGCAGATAACATATGCATGAATATATTTGCTTATCTATGTACATCCTGTTGGGGGAATATAATACAGCAGGTGGTGTGAACACATGGCTAACACGGAGATGGACCATATATGATTTTGATTGCATGGTAAAGCATGCTGTGTATTTCAAAATCTGCATTGTGCCCTTTAGTTGGCGCAGATTTTTCTGCAATGTGTGCTAGCTTTTTTGTAACCTTAGTCATATACATTGGACTGGACTTTCTGTACCTGTTCCAACTTGGAAATTGACAACTCATCCACAGCCTTTACACGTGGCCTTAGGGATTGGTATACATGAAACATCCGAAGTTGATTTGCATAAAACTTCGTTCTAATACCGTACGGAGCAGGAGCTCTGTACAGTATTAGAATGTATTGGCTCCGATGAGCCGATGGTACTTTGGAACCGAACCAGAGTTCAGGAAATGTCTTTTGACAGTACAAATTTATGAAGTTATTGCGTGAAAACTCGTGAGACTTCGGCTCATCAGAGCCAATACATTATAATACTGCATGGAGCTCCTGCTCCGTACAGTATTAGAACAAAGCTTTATGCGAATCGACTTCGGATGTTTCATCCGAAGTCGATTCGCTCATCCCTAGTATACATGTTCATGTTTTACGTAAGAAACCCTTTACATGGCTTTTTTTTTTTTTTCTTCCTCTCTCTCCATATTATAACCTTTTCATCATTCATGTTCGTGCTTGTCTTGCTTCTGTTCTTCTTAACAAGTGACTCACTGAAAAGACTGCTGCTTACATCATTGTAGGAGCAAATGTGCCCACGGATGTATCCTTGAGATGAAGTGTCTAAGGCTACTTTCACACTGGCGTTTTGGCTTTCCGTTTGTGAGATCCGTTCAGGGCTCTCACAAGCGGTCAAACGGATCAGTTTTGCCCTAATGCATTCTGAATGGAAAAGGATCCGCTCAGAATGCATCAGTTTGCCTCCGTTCTGTCTCCATTCCGCTCTGGAGGCGGACACCAAAACGGTGCTTGCAGCGTTTTGCTGTCCGCTTGACGAAACTGAGCCAAACGGATCCGTCCTGACACACAATGTAAGTCAATGGGGACGGATCCGTTTTCACTGACACAATATGGCACAATAGAAAACGGATCCGTCCCCCATTGACTTTCAATGGTGTTCAAGACTGATCCGTTTTGGCTATTTTAAAGATAATCCAAACGGATCCGTTCTGAATGGATGCATGCGGTTGTATTATCTGAACGGATGCGTTTGTGCAGATCTATGACGGATCCGCACCAAACGCGAGTGTGAAAGTAGCCTTATTCTATTGCTTGGCAGAAGGCTGGTTTCCATTTTTATCCTCTGTTGCTTTCAGTTGGAGAGTGTCAGATGTGCATAGATAGGTCCTGATCTAGCTGAACTTTTTCTTAATCTAATAGGTTATATTTACACCATACTTAACAACTTTTTATTGTTGGCATCCAGAAGGTAGGTGAATATGGGGCTCAAAGCATACTGCCAAACCTTTTTTTTTTTTTTAGCATTGACACTGGCTTTGAAATCAATGCATGGATTGATTTAATTGTCTATGACTACAAGGACCCCTCAGCAATAGATGAGTTTCCAGAACCGTCCCCAAGTGTTCCCGAAAAACGGACCCGCTTTGCGGTCTGCGCATGCGCAGACCTTTTAAAATGTGAAAAAGATAAATACCGGATCCGTTTTTCCAGATGACTACCGTCCGGTATTGCAATGCATTTGTGAGAAGGATCCGCTGTTTGCATACAGATTGCTGGATCCAGCAGGCAGTTCCGGCGACTGAACTGCCTGCCAGAACCCAACAACGCAAGTCTGAAAGTACCCTAACGGAAGCGTTTTTGCTGGACCCTGCCGGATCCAGCAAATACGCTATTGTAAAAGTACCCTCAGTTTGCATATTTTATATATTTGTATATATCTATTTTTTCCCATTATTGGTGGTATATCTTATCTCTAAATGACATTTTTATGATTTTTATTCTAATCCCTGAAGAGGATAGATCTCCTTTCCATCCTTCATTGCAATCTTTTTGTTCATCATGATAGGTTTTGAGAGCAGTCATATGAGGTCAATGGAACACTTGTAGCTGAATGTTTGGCTTGTAGCCCAGTATTGTGCAAATGCCTTCTAATGGTTTGTGTAGGCACTGTTTGACGGCCTTGACTTGGGATGTGGTACCTTTTCAGTACAGAATGGATCTGTCACGAGGGTGTCAAGACCCACGCCTGACTCCGTTATACCCGGGGTCAGGAAGTCACAGCGGTTGGCTGCGCGCTCTATGTAAGATAGGGCTGTTTCCTTATGGTAGCTTTCTGGGTTTGCTTTGCAACCCTTTTTGGCTCACTCAGGGATCCGTAGCTCCTTCTCCTCAGCTGTTTCTTGTCCAGCAATCCCAACCTCCTTATATTCCCCTCTCCCACTTCTCTAGTTGCCAGATATAGAGCTTCCTGCCTGGGCTTCTATACTGACCCTCTGGAGCTGTGTTGCTGCGTTCTCTGGTAGTTGGTCCAGAACGTTACCCTCCGGATCCCTGTTGGACCTTTGTGGTCTGCTGTGGTCGCCCACCTGGGTGTATGTGTTGTCTGTATTGTCTGTCCTCTCCCTGGTGTTTCCCTCTTAGTGTCAGTGGTGCGGACTAGCGATCCCACCGGCCCATTCACTATCTAGGGCTCATTCTAGGGAAAGCCAGGGTTTAGGCACGTGATCGCCGCACGGGTGAGGAACCCGTCTAGGGACGTCTGGGCAGTCAGGTGCCAGCCGCAAGGTGAGTCAGGGGTCAACACCGTTCCCTCTCCCTTGGGCAGGGCTTTCCCTTTTCCCTCCCTGTGCGTGACGCCGCCCATTACTTTATATCTGGCCCTTATTTTGTGTAGGTAAAAAAAAATATATATTTTTTACCTACTTAGAATCCAGTATGGATCCAATTGCTGCTCTGTCCAAACAATTTCATGGCCTGTCTTTGGAGGTGGCAGGATTGAAGGCGTCGGTCCTCCAGCAACAGCAGCAATTACAACTGACCGCAAGCCCAGCGGTTGCTACTGGTAACCAGGTTGTTGCGGAACCCAAGGTCCCTCTCCCTGACAGATTTTCTGGGGGAAGGGACAAGTTTTTGACATTCCGTGAGGCCTGTAAATTATATTTTAAACTGCGCCTTTACTCCTCTGGTAATGAATAACAGCGGGTGGGGGTTGTTATTTCCCTGCTGCAGGGGGACCCGCAGTCCTGGGCGTTCTCTTTACCCACTGATTCCCAGGCTCTTCGGTCAGTGGATGAGTTTTTCGGGGCCTTGGGTCTCATATATGACGACCCTGACCGAGTCGCACTGGCTGAATCAAGTTTACGGAGACTCCTACAAGGAGAGCGGCCGGTAGAGGAGTATTGCTCTGACTTCCGTAGGTGGGCTACGGATACCCAATGGAACGACCCGGCTCTCAGGAGTCAGTTCTGCTCTGGGTTATCTGAAAGGGTTAAGGATGCGCTTGCATTATATGAGACCCCCTTTTCACTGGATGCGGTTATGTCCCTTTCTATCTGAATAGATAGACGCCTTAGGGACAGGTTGAAAAAACTGGAGCAATTGGTAACCCCTCCCAAGCAGCAGTTAGTCTGTACAGACTTACACGAGCCTATGCAGCTAGGAGGAACTACTCGTCAGGTCCGTCCTCCTGAGGCTCGCCGTAGGCGTGGGGTTTGTTTTCTTTGTGGGGAGAGGGGTCATTTCATTAATGTCTGTCCTTCTTTCCTCAGAAACAAAAGATCGTCTGAAAACTACTAACCCCAGGCTGTGTGGAGGATGTCAGCCGGGGGGTATATGTTTCCTCCATAAGTACATCGCAATTTGTGTTGCCAGCAGTTATTGTTTTTGGTGTTAAGACGGAGACTATTTCTTTCTTTCTAGACAGTGGAGCAGGGGTAAATTTGATAGATGCCCATTTTGCCCGCACTATGGGTTTGTCTCTCTGTACGCTACAGAGACCTATTCCCATATTCGCTATTGATTCTGCTCCTCTGTCTCAGAGAAACCTCACCCACATTGTTCATAATTTACACCTTCGGGTAGGGGACCACCATAACGAGATGCTTTCATGTTATGTTCTGGAGGGGCTTCCCACTCCGGTAGTGCTGGGCCTTCCCTGGTTGGTAGCGCACAATCCAGTGGTGGATTGGCAGGCCAGGGAGATATCGGAGTGGAGTGAGCATTGCAGAGAAAATTGCTTAAATAGCCATTGCTTAGTCGCCTCCATAACTACCTTACCTACATTTATTTCGGACTTTGAGGACGTTTTTTTCTGAAAAAGGTTGTCAGAAGTTACCACCTCACCGTCGTTATGATTGCCCGGTTAACCTTATTCCCGGCGCAAAATTACCCAAGACCAGGTTATATAATCTTTCGGGTCCAGAGAGACAAGCCATGAAGGATTATATCTCCGAGAGCTTGGCTAAAGGACACATCAGACCCTCTTCTTCACCCGTGGCTGCAGGGTTTTTCTTCGTTAAAAAGAAAGATGGGGGGCCTGCGTCCTTGCCTAGATTTTCGCGAATTAAATCGGATAACCATCCGAGACCCATACCCTCTTCCTCTCATTCCTGACCTGTTTAACCAGATTGCGGGTGCTAGGTGGTTCTCCAAACTTGATCTTAGGGGGGCCTACAATCTGAATTGTATAAAGGAGGGGGATGAGTGGAAGACAGCTTTTAACACCCCTGAGGGGCATTATGAAAATCTAGTTATGCCTTTCGGTCTGACCAATGCTCCTGCCGTCTTTCAACATTTCGTTAACAACATTTTTAGTCATCTAATCGGCAGGTTTGTGGTAATATGCCTAGATCAGTGTTTCCCAACCAGCGTGCCTCCAGCTGTTGCAAAACTACAACTCCCAGCATGCCCGGACAGCCTTTGGCTGTGCAGGCATGCTGGGAGGTGTAGTTTTGCCACAGCTGGAGGCACGCTGGTTGGGAAACACTGGCCTAGATGATATTTTAATTTATTCGTCTGATCTGAGAACACATGAGGTGCATGTCAGACAAGTACTGCAGGTCCTACGGACGAATGAATTATATGCTAAAATTGAAAAATGTGTCTTCGCCGTTCAGGAGATACAATTCCTAGGTTATTTTTTATCTGCGTCAGGTTTCCGTATGGATCCTAGGAAGGTCCAGGCAATTTTAGATTGGGATCTTCCTGAGAACCTCAAAGCTCTGCAACGGTTCTTGGGCTTCGCGAATTTCTATAGGAAATTCATTAAAAATTATTCAGTTATTGTAAAACCCCTTACTGACATGACTAGGAAGGGGACTGATTTTTCTAAATGGTCTGACGCCACTAAAGTTGCTTTTTCCTCTCTAAAAGAGAGGTTTACCTCGGCACCTGTACTAGTCCAACCTGATGTCTCTCAGCCTTTTATTGTTGAAGTCGATGCGTCAGAGGTGGGAGTGGGGGGAGGTGCTGTCTCAGGGTCCGTCTCCTGGCAAATTGCGTCCTTGTGCTTTCTTTCTAAAAAACTATCTACAGCAGAAAAGAACTACGATATTGGCAATAGGGAACTATTAGCTATTAAACTAGCGTTTGAAGAATGGTGTCACTTTTTAGAGGGGGCAGTCCACCCCGTCACTGTGATTACGGACCACAAAAATCTTCTGTACCTCGAATCAGCTAAGCGTCTCACCCCTAGACAGGCTAGGTGGTCTCTATTTTTTACCAGGTTTAACTTTGTTATTACCTATCGTCCTGGGGCAAAGAATACCAAGGCTGATGCACTATCTCGTTGTTTCCCGGGAGGGGGTAATGTGAGTGATCCGGTACCCATTCTTCAAAGAGGAGTGGTTGTTTCTGCGGTACACTCTGCTCTGGAGGGGAAGGTGTTAGAGGCCCAGGGGGACGCCCCGGTCTCTTGCCCCTCAGAGAAATTGTTTGTACCGTTGAACCTGCGTTTCGAACTATTAAAGGAACATCATAATTCGGCACTTGCTGGGCACCCGGGTAGTAAAGCAACCTTGGAGCTATTGTCTCGTCGTTTTTGGTGGCCAAGGTTGCGTCAGGATGTATTGGATTTTGTGTCTTCTTGTTCTACCTGTGCGCGCGCAAAAGTTTCACATACACGTCCTGCAGGGTCTCTATTACCACTCGTCATTCCCAATAGACCATGGACACATCTGTCAATGGATTTTATCACTGACTTACCTTTGTCTGCGGTAAAACAGTTATTTTGGTAGTAGTGGACAGGTTTAGCAAAATGGTACACTTCATTGCGTTACCCGCACTACCTAATGCTAAGACTCTTGCTCAGGTATTCGTCAGTGAAATCGTGAAGCTTCACGGGGTCCCTTCCGATGTTGTTTCAGATCGGGGTACCCAGGTTATTTCTAAATTTTGGAAAGCTTTTTGTTCCCGTTTGGGGGTACACTTGTCCTTTTCCTCAGCTTTCCATCCTCAGTCGAATGGACAGACTGAGCGTACCAACCAAAACCTGGAGACATATCTAAGATGTTTTGTGTCTGAAAACCAAGAGTTGTGGTCATCATATTTACCGTTAGCTGAGTTTGCCATAAATAATCGTCGTCAGGAATCCACTGGCAAGTCACCATTTCTTGGTGCATATGGTTTTCATCCCCAATTCTTTACTTTCAAAGAGGGGGGGTCTTCTGGGGTTCCCGAAGAGGAACTGTTTTCGTCATCTCTTTCATCGGTATGGCAGAAGGTGCAAGCTAACTTGAAAAATATGGGAGGTAAATACAAATGCATGGCTGATAAGAGACGGTCGCCAGGTCCGGACCTAGGAGTGAATGACTGTGTGGTTGTCTACTAGGAATATTAAATTAAAGGTTCCCTCTTGGAAACTGGGTCCTAGGTTCATCAGGTTCATTAACCCCGCGGCTTTTTGCCTGGAGCTACCTCAGACTTTTAAAATCCATAACGTCTTTCATAAGTCGTTACTCAAAAAATATGTTCCACCTCTAGAACCGTCACCGCTGCCACCCCCTCCTGTTGTTGTGGATGGTAATCTAGAATTTCATATATCCAAAATTGTTAATTCTCGTCGGGTCCGCCACTCTCTTCAATATCTGGTGCATTGGAGAGGTTACGGTCCCGAGGAAAGAATGTGGGTTCCTGCGTCTGAGGTAAACGCCGACAGGCTAGTTTGCTCTTTTCATGCCTCTCATCCTGAGAGACCTAGTCCTGAGTGTCCGGAGGCCCCTCGTAGAGAGGGGGGTACTGTCACGAGGGTGTCAAGATCCACGCCTGACTCCGTTATACCCGGGGTCAGGAAGTCACAGCGGTTGGCTGCGCGCTCTATGTAAGATAGGGCTGTTTCTTTATGGTAGCTTTCTGGGTTTGCTTTGCAACCCTTTTTGGCTCACTCAGGGATCTGTAGCTCCTTCTCCTCAGTTGTTCCTTGTCCAGCACTCCCAACATCCTTATATTCCCCTCTCACACTTCTCTGGTTGCCAGATATAGAGCTTCCTGCCTGGGCTTCTATACTGACCCTCTGGAGCTGTGTTGCTGCGTTCTCTGGTAGTTGGTCCAGAACGTTACCCTCCGGATCCCTGTTGAACCTTTGTGGTCTGCTGTGGTCGCCCACCTGGGTGTATGTGTTTGTCTGTATTGTCTGTCCTCTCCCTGGTGTTTCCCTCTTAGTGTCAGTGGTGCGGACTAGCGATCCCACCGGCCCATTCACTATCTAGGGCTCATTCTAGGGAAAGCCAGGGTTTAGGCACGTGATCGCCGCACGGGTGAGGAACCCGTCTAGGGACGTCAGGGCAGTCAGGTGCCAGCCGCAAGGTGAGTCAGGGGTCACCACCTTTCCCTCTCCCTTGGGCAGGGCTTTCCCTTTTCCCTCCCTGTGCGCGACGCCGCCCATTACAGGATCACTATGCGCCATTCTTCTTATCAGATGATTTGTCCGTGCATAGGTTTGTCTCTGTGCAACTCTTGCTGTCATTACAGGTCATTGTTAGTCTCCCAACCACCAGAAGAGAAAACATTGAACAGTGCTTGCATCTCAGCCTAGATGCCTGGTGATCTGTCAAGGTCTTTCAGATTAAGGTTTCTGTCCCTCTGAGTTTGCGATAACTGGCGCGTCAATGAACTGGAGGCTTGGCACAATCATCCTACATGACTTTATCCAATTTTTTAGGTTTCATGTAACTAAAAAAACTTTCGATCCAGCTTTTATGCCCCTTCCACATGCCACAGATTGGAGCTAGGTGCTTGAAAATTTGCCATACAACTTAGTCTTCTTCGTGTTGCAGTTTCAATGTTTAGGAGTGCTCTAGGTTTGAAATGACGATATACTGTATTTTCAATTGGAATGACCTCCCTTAGGCTTCAATGCACACGACCGTGATCGGCGGTCCATGTTAGCTACTTCTCAAAGGCTAACCGCAGTTCCCCTGACCCTAATTTTCTGTATCATAATAATTTATAATAGTTGGTCATCATGTGAGTACACAGCAATAGCACCGCTATCAGATGACTAACTGTATCATGAATTACTATGATACTGTCAGGTTGGGTCAGGGGAGCCGGTCTCGGCCTTGGAGCTGCGGCTGACACACAGACCGTATTTTAAGGGCCGATCACTGTCATGTGCATGAGCTATTAGGCTCTAGTCAAATTGGCAAATTTTATTTCAATAATCAGTTGTTTGTTTGTTTTTTTACAAAATAATCTAGAAAAAAGGCTCCCTTTCCGTTAACATTTTCTGTTGCCATTGGTCTTCTTTGGTTGCAAAAAAAAAAAAAGGAGTGCTGTTAAAAAAAACGGAAATGTAGCTCTAGTGTGAAAATATTGTAGGTTCCCTTTTAGCTATTGTTATCATAATACTACAGTATTTCATACTTCAGCCCTATCTAAGTTTATGTGATGTGATTACACTGGATACTTTTGGTATCGTCTGTGTGTGGCAGACCTGGACAAACCTTAACTAGATCTTGGAGCCAGCTCTAAAAGTTTATTGCCAACAACTACAATTTTTAGAGCTAGCACCATCCAGCAGCTTTTCTGCAACTGGGTGATGTGAGGCCTTACACATCACTTGTGCCTCCCACCCCACATTCTGTAGTCTGTTTATAACTCCCCTTTATGTAATTGTGAGCAGTGGTCCTGCCCTCAAATAATACAAATGTTTTTCCACTCCCTGCTTAATTTCCCCAGCAGTCATAGTAGGTCCCAACAGTTTCTCCTGTAGTGGTCACTGCAGGCCCACAGTGCAGCCTCGTACCCACCCTACCCCAAAAGCAGCCCTCTTGCTGCAGTAGTAACAGCCTTCTCGCGTCTCTTAATTATTAATCACAGTAGCCTTCAGCTAGCATTCATGGCAGGACTTCCGAACTCCCCCCTCTATGCAATCAAGTGCAGCCTGCTCCCCCATTTTATGACAGCTGCTGTGCGCTTTGTCTGCCTTTGTTTTGCCACTGGGTGAAAAATTGGTCATCCAGACTTATATTTTTTATTTTATTTTTATTTTTACATGGGTAATATGTTACATTACAGTATTTTTTCGCCCTATAAGACACACCTGCCAATAAGAAGCACCTAGGTTTTTGAAGAGGAAAATAAGAAATAAAATATTTTTTATCAGAACCTCAACTCCGATCCCCATAATTGAAGTGCTCATTAATATTTGCCTTATAAGACACACTTACATTTTTAAGTATCTTATAGGGCAAAAAATATGGTCATTTACATTCAAAGGAGTTGCATTTTTGCTGGAAAAAAAGGTGCAAGAAACGCCACTAGAAACACCAGTGCTGAAAATCCGCACCAAAATTACTGTAAAAGCTGCTTCCCAACTAACATGTAATGCTATGTTCACACTTGAGCTGTATTCTTTCCATCATGCTCCTGTTATTATTTTGGATCCGAAAAAAAAAAAACCACAGTAATGATAAAGTAGCCCTAAATTAGAGCATTTGAGATGCACTCTGGTGCTCCAAATCAATGTACCCCCCCAGGGGTTAATATCCATGCGTGGCTGAGAGACTAGACGCTGACACATAGATGGTCAATGCAATCTAACTTTTATTACATGGGGTAAGCGTATATACATCTTCAGAAGAGGGCATTCCTCACTGAGGCTTAAACATTGTTTCATTGGTCAAAAAGGAAGAAGAGATGAGAGAGAGGATAACACCCTGGCATCTGCACACTGGGCCCTACTTTGGAATGTGAACTAATGTAAACATCTGGTTACCGTCGCCATTTTGTAATGGCTTCTATTCTAACAATAATACTCCATACGTCATATGTGACACTTCAAAGAGGTGCTTCTCTATAGGCAGTGAATAATATATACATATCATCGAGCCATATGATTGGCTTATGCACTCCTTCACACTCTATATACCTCCCTTGGGTCACCTGTACAAGGATGAGAAACCAGATGCTGCCCACAGCACAGCTCTTTGCCACCCCCTCTCTTCTCCAGTCTTGAAACAAAGAGGGGGTGGGTGGGCACTTGGAGAAGAAAAAGTTAACTCATTACAATCCTAGATATACAAAAATATAGAATAAAATTCACACAGCTTTAACAGTAATGTATATTAATGTGTTCTGTCTAGTAAAAACCACACACTTGAAGAACCATTCAATTATATCCATTATGGCTTCTGTAAAACTGAAGTCATGATGCCAGTTGTGAACAGAGCCAATGCTTGTGTGATGCAGCAAACTGTGCCTTCGCAGTTTTATGGAAAAGACCATACAAAGTTATGTTGTCCAATTGTGTTGTAACACCACCTACTGCGGATGCCGCAAAATATATGTTAGCAAGACGTTTGGGACAGAAAAGGGAGCAACAGACAAATTCAGCATCAGTCTACACAGGGTTTGTAGTCTGTTACCATGGAAACAAAGGTATGCTTACGAGATGTAAATATATTACATTCTAATATTTGTTATTTTAAATTTCAGCAATAATAAATGGCTGCAATGGAGTGTACATTGTCTCCAATTGGGTTGTCGCATCAAGACGAAACCCCTTTTATTACTGGTGGAAGATTATATTAACCATCCATTCCCATATAAAAAATTTAGCATTACATGCCAGGCATTGAGATTAGCTCTTTGCTCTGGTTCTATGACGGTTATATGTCCTGTTATGTTATATACGTAGAGGACTTGCCTTGAAATAATCCCTTTAAATTGAGTTATCCATGTAAAAGCTGATCTGCTCTTGAAATAGGAACTGAATTTTCTCTGTTCAGTTAGCCAGCTCACCTGATGGCTCCTTATCGCTGATCTCTGAACTCTTAAATACACATTATTGCTCAGTTCTAATCTTACTGATAAGAATGTGGCTTACATACCGTATTTTTCGCCATATAAGACGCACCTAGGTTTTAGAGGAGGACAATAAGAAAAAAAATATTTTAATTAAACCTCGGGTCAGACCCCCAATCATACCCCCAATGTTAGTCAGACCTCAGCTAACAGCCCCAATCAGACCCCCAATGTTAATAAGACCCCAATAAGACCTCAGCTCAGACCCCAATGTTAATGACCCCCAATCAGACCTCAGATAAGAGCCCCATGCCTCTCATCAGCCCCCATTGTCTCTCATATTAGCCCCCAGCAGCCCCATTGCCTCTCATATTAGCCCCCATTGCCTCAGATCATCCCCCAGAGGGCCCCATATTGCCTCAGATCATCCCCCAGAGGGCCCCATATTGCCTCAGATCATCCCCCAGAGGGCCCCATATTGCCTCAGATCATCCCCCAGAGGGCCCCATAATGCCCCATGTTTTATAAAATAAAAAAAACACTTGCCTCTCCTGCTCCGGACGCCGCGGCTCCTCTGCTCCAGCCCTCACGTCACAGAGCACCCTCATGCTGTGCGCAGCCACTGCACAGCCGAGGACAAGGAAGTGGTGAGTACAAAGCCTTCACCTGGTCCTCCGATACTAATGATCACTTCTGTAACGCTGGGTTCAGACCTGAGCGTACTCTGTTGCGCTCTGTATGCGCGATTTTTTCGGGCGTTTACAGACGCGCGGAGGGAAACAAGCAAACGGCCATTGTCGCGCGTTCCCGGAAATCTATGTGCGGGAACGCGCGACCATACGCCCCAAAGAAGCTCCTGTACGTCTTGGGGCGTAGGGCTTTTTACAGCGCGTTCGTACGCGCTGTAAAACGCTCAGGTGAGAACCATGCCCATAGAGGGTCATTGGTTTTTGCCTGTTGAGCGTTTTACAGCGCGTAGGAGCGCACTGTAAAACGCTCAGGTGTGAACCCAGCCTAATGGAAGCGCTCATTAGTATTTGCCCCCCTTTTTGGGGGGATAAAATACGTCTTATGGGGTGAAAAATACGGTAAGTGTTTTATGACCTCTCAGTAAATTAGAGATAGAGATTATTAGATGACCTGCACAAAGTGAAAGTAAAAAGCAGATTCACACAGCTAGATAAACAGTTAACCCTTTGTGACAGAACGGCTCAATATTTTTTAATAGGCCAATTGAAAAAATGATTTTGAACCCAAAAAGAGTAAAAATGCAAATCATAAACAAATTGCCTCCAAAGATGTACATAGCCTTAAAAGTTATCTATTAATTATAAGAATAAAAGTAATAATAGCCCACACTTTTATATAATTTTGCTGCAATCTTTTCTTTAGAAAAATGTGTCATGGTATGTTTACCTACCTTGTCTTTTTTTTCCCCCTGCTAACTGTTGAGGAGGCAGAGCTATTCCAGGCAAATTATTTTCTGCCCCCCTTTACTGTTCTTGTTCAGTGCACTGTAATGAATATAAACAATAATTAGATATTTGAAGGGAACTTGTCACCAGCTACTTTCCTGTGAAACTGTTGGCGTAGACACATACCTATGGTTTACCTGATTAAATGCTGGTTTTATTTTGTTGATCCGAAGCTTCGTTCCTAAGTTGTGATACTTTTTTTTTTTTTTTAAAGTGTAACTACCATTTCACTACCAAAAATGAAATTCCTAACATATGTGATGCTGAAGGGAAGATATTCATGAAGCTGCATTTTTCAACTAATTTTACCTTTCTGATGTCTGTATTCAGCCCTTAGCAACTATATTTCTCTGTGCCTCTATTTCAGCAACTTCCTAAGATGGCCTCTGCTGCTCTTCCTGTGATGATCTTTGCCCTTCCTTGAGGCCATCCTGTATTTCCCTAACTTCCCATAAGCCCTTGCTCTACTCACATGAACTAGCAGGACCAATCAGAACACAGATAACTTCCCACAGTACCCAGAGCAGTGTGAATCCTCACATACAGCTAACCAGAGACAAGCCCTGCAATTAAATTACATCAGTAAGCATTTCTTTTAACCTCTTAATAGCCAGCTGTCCCTCATTCTCTTCCAGACTGCTTATATCTCTGGTTTGGTACCAGCTAGAAATATGGAAAACTTTCAGACAATACCAGAATTACCTAAATCTGTTGAGTACAGGGGAAGATATCAATGATAGAAATTGGGATGCTGTGAATGAAGCTGAAAGTAAAAGCAGATTATACCCACGATTATGCCCGACTTTATTTCGAACAGTGATTTCTCCTCTGTTGCTTGGACTAGAGCTGTTATTCTGGTCTTGTATGAAAGCCTGGACTGTCATTGAGAAGAATCACCATCTAAAGCAGCCCTCCTCCCTCCACTTTCTGCCTCAGCCCAGCTCCAGGCTGTCAGGGCTGAGCTCCTCCGACCAGAGCTCATCAGTCTCTTGTTATAATACTGAGAAGACGGACTGCACATGGCAACGCTGTGAGATGAGAGCTGCTGAATAGGAATATAGCATGCATTTGTGGGAGTTATTAGCAGGTAAAACCGAAAATGATCAAAGCACTTATACAGAAGGGTGTACTATACCATTAGGGAATAAAAAATGAAATGGCAGTTACACTTTAACCTCTTCACGACCGCAATCTGTATATATACGTGATAGCTGCACATACCCCGTGCAGCTATCACGTGTATAGACGTCAAGCCAGCTCTTTAATCCAAGCGCTGCAAAGCGCTTGGATTAAAGCTTCTGCCCGAGCCCTGCTGCTGTCACGGACAGCATACAGTCTAGTAATGCCAGCAAGGGGCCAATCAGAGTGGCCCCTTGCCGGCAATCGATCCGATTGGTTAGTCTGTGCAGACTAACCAATCGGATCGCGGCAGTGTTAAAATGCCGGTTTCAGGCTCTGATCTGCGCTCTGCAGATCACAGCCTGAAATCGGTAATGTGTCCTGAAGCCCCCGATCTGTGCCCCCTTCTTGTCCTTCTTCTTACCCTGCCCCCGATGCGGTCCGCCCCCTCCTGCCCCGATCTGTAATAAATAAAATGCTGCGCCCTGCCCCCGATGCGTCCGCCCCCTCCTGCCGCCATCTGTAATAAGTAAAATGCTGCCCCCTGCCCCCGATGCGTCCGCCCCCTCCTGCCCCGATCTGTTATAAGTAAAATGCTGCCCCCGATGCGGTCCCCCTTCTGTGTGTGATGGCGGCGGCTCCATTCCTGAGCCGCCGCCATCAGCAGCGTGTGTCAGCTCTATGCTGACACTGCTGTAACCGCATAGATGCCGCAGTAGCGGCATCCATGGGGTTAATAGAGGGAGGGGGCTCCCTCTCTCTCAACCATCAGGGCTGCTGCGATTGCAGCGCCCGATGGTTGCCATGGCAACCGGACGCTTTGCAAAGGCGTCCGGTTGCCATGGCATAGGCGTCCGGTGCTGCCACCTACAGGCATCTGATTGTATTATACTTTGCAATGCAAAAGCATTGCAAAGTATAGTACAACCATCAGCCCCACTGGATCTTCAAGATCCAAGAGGGTACTGATAAAAAAAAAATTGAAAATAATAAAAGTAAAAATAAATAAATAAAAATGTAAAAAAAAAAAATCCTTTTCCTATAAAAAAAAAACACAAAAAAACTAACAAAAACCACACATATTAGGTGTCACCGCGTCCGTAGCGACCATCTCCATAAATATATCACATCATCAACCCCGTCCAATAAACACCATAAAAAATAAAAACGGTGTAAAAAAATAAGCCATTTTTGTCACCTTACATCACAAAAAGTGCAACAGCAAGCGATCAAAAAAGGCGTATATACCCCAAAATAGTACCAATCAAACCGTTACCTCATCCCGCAAAAAAAAGCCCATATTTAAGACAATCGCCCAAAAAATAAAAAAGCTATGGCTCTCAGACTATAGAGACACTAAAACATCATTTTTTTGGTTTCAGAAATGCTATTATTGTGTAAAACTTAAATAAATAAGAAAAAGTATACATATTAGGTATTGCCACGTCCGTAACGATCTGCTCTATAAAACTGTCACAAGACCTAACCCCTCAGATGAACGCTGTAAAAAAAAAAAAAAAAAAAAAAAGGTTCCAAAACAGCCAATTTTTTGGCCACCTTGTCCCATAAAGTGTAATAATGAATGATCAAAAAATCCTATGTACCCAAAAATGGTACCAATAAAAACCTCAACTCTTTCTTCAAAAAATGAGCCCCTGCACAAGACGATCGGTAGAAAAATAAAAAACATATGGCGTTCAGAAAACCAATCCAGCAAAATCTGCCTTCCAAAAACCATACGGTGTTCCTTTCCTTCTGCGCCCTGCCGTGCGCCCTTACATCAGTTTACGACCACATGTTGGGTGTTTCTGTAAACCGCAGAATCAGAGTAATAAATATTGAGTTTTGTTTGGCTGTTAATTCTTAATGTGTTAAAGAAAAAAATGTAATAAAATAGAAAATCTGCTAAAAAAGTGAAATTTAGAAATTTCCTCTCCATTTTCCTTTAATTCTTGTGGAACACCTAAAGGGTTAATAACGTTTGTAAAATTGGTTTTAAGTAACTTGAGGGGTCTAGTTTCTACAATGGGGTCATTTATGGGGGTATCTACTATATAGGCCCCACAAAGTGACTTCAGACCTGAACTAGTCCTTAAAAAGTGGGTTTTGGAAATTTTCTTAAAAATTTTAAGAATTGCTTCTAAACTTCTAAGCCTTGTAACGTCCTAAAAAAATAAAATAACATTTCCAAAATGATGCCAACATAAAGTAGACATATGGGGAATGTTATGTAATAAATATTTTATGAGGTATCACTTTCTGTTTTAGAAGCAGAGAAATTGAAATTTAGAAAATTGCTAATTTTTATTTATTTTTGGTAAATTTGGGATTTTTTCATAAATAAAGGTGATATATATTGACTCAAATTTATGACTGTCATGAAGTACAATGTGTCACGAGAAAACAATCTCAGAATGGCGTGGATAAGTAAAAGTGTTCCAAAGCTATTACCACTTAAAGTGACGCATGTCAGATTTGTAAATTTTGACCTGGACACTGGGGCATCAATGACCTTTGGTCATGAAAGGGTTAATACAGTATGCACGTAAGGCTTTTAGTGCAATGAGGGCATCACCATTGCTCTTGTTGCACCCAGGCTCTTTTCTGTGGCTAGTCTCTTCATGGCTGCTTTGATTGACAGGGCCAGGAAGTGGCAAAACAGCCAGGGAGGGGCTGGCCACAGAAAGGAGCCGAGCTTGGATGCAACAACAGCAATCTGCATATTAAGAAAAAGTAGCATAACTCAGGAACGGAGCCTCAGATCAACAAAAGAAAGAGTTTTTAATCAAATGAACCACAGTTATGTGTTTATGCAAATAGTGTAATAGGGAGGTCGCTGGTGACAGATTCCCTTTCATCTGTTCTATTCAGCTTGATTATTATGAAGGTTGCCTTTCAAGAAGCTCAGGCATGTAGGTGTGTATGTAGGTAGCATATGTATGATTCACTACTAACTCATGAGAGCAATGTGCTATTCATGCTTTTCTGAACCAATAGACTCATCCTCCAGCAAAGCTTTTTATGTTGGCAGGTTTATGTTTATGAAAATGAGCAATGCCTAAGACATTTAGAATAATGATCTACTGCATACCATGGGCCCCAGATGTAATATTAACATAGTTTATGGTCTCGTATATGTCTACCTGTATGTGAGTGTACTTGTAGTATTATTGATGGACCATTTATTTCATTTTCATTTTCCTTAGATCCTGCATGTTGTCTCTTTTCTTTACACTTTATATACTTCTTAGGGTACTTTCACACTTGCGTTGTGAAGATCCGGCAGGATAGCATTTGAAGCCGGATATGGATCCGTCTAACAAATGCATTGAAACACCGGATCCATCTCTCCAGTGTCATCCGGGAAAACGGATCCGGTATTTTTTTGATCATTTATCGTTTTTTTTGCATTTTTAAAGGTCTGCGGATCCGTTTTGCCGCAACACTTGGTGCCGGATCTGGCATTAATGCATGTCAGTGGAAAATAATAATAATGTTTCGTGTTTTGTTTGTTTTGTTTTTTTGTAAGGATCAGAAAGGTGTAAAATAATATAAGTTTTACTCCCCTTAGGCTGGGTTCAGACCTGAGCGTATTTGATATGCGCGTTTAAGTCGCACGTTTTTATGCGCGTTTTTTGCAATAGTAAACGCGCGTTTGACGCGCGTTTGTGTGATTGACTGCAGTGTCCTATGGCCACAAACGCGCGTCAAAACGCCCCAAAGAAGCTCAAGAACTTGTTTGAGCGTAGGGCGTTTTTTAGCGCGTTCAAAGGCGCTGTAAAACGCTCAAGTGAGAACCAGGGCCATAGGGAAGCATTGGTTTTCATGTGTTGAGCGTTTTACAGCGCGTTTGAACGCGCTGTAAAACGCTCAAGTGTGAACCCAGCCTTACCGATCCCCCTCCTTCCTTCTATTTTGACTATTTCCTGGAAAATTACTGGTTGCAGTGGTGACGACCTGCGCTAAGGAATCCTTTTCTGTGTCTCGAGGGATTAGAAAATAGTCAAAACGGGAGCAAGAATGGAATCGGTAAGGCGAATACGACTTATTTTATAATTTGACACTGTTCTGGATTATTTTTATTTTTTTCCAATTTAGTCAGCCAGAGAACCTCTTTAACCTCTTAACGAACAATGCCATACATGTATAGCACTAGCGTGCAGGGGATGTATAGAGCAAGCTCACGAGCTTGCTCTATACATAGCAGCAATATAGCAGGCATCTTCGCCGATACCAGTCATTTAACCCTCAGATGCAGCTGTCAATAGCGACTGCATCAACTTTGGACTTAGGCCTCCTGCACACGACCGTATGGCTTTTTCAGTGTTTTGCGGTCCGTTTTTCACGGATCCATTGTTCCGTTTTTTGTTTCCGTTGTGTTTCTGTTCCTTTTTTCTGTTGCGTTTTTCCGTATGGCATATACAGTATACAGTAATTACATAGATAAAATTGGGCTGGGCATAACATTTTTAATAGATGGTTCCGCAAAAAACGGAACAGAAACGGAAGACATACGGATGCATTTCCGTATGTGTTCCGTTTTTTTGCGGACCCATTGACTTGAATGGAGCCACGGAATGTGATTTGCGGGAAATAATAGGACATGTTCTATCTTTAAATGGAACGGAAAAACGTAAATATGGAAACGGAATGCATACAGAGTACATTCCGTTTTTTTTGCGGAACCATTGAAATGAATGGTTCCTTATACGGACCGTATACGGAACGCAAAAAACGGCCACTAAACGGGGAAAAAAAAACGGTTGTGTGCAGGAGGCCATAGGAGGACAGAGGCAGCACCCTCCCTCTGTCTGTTAAAGCCCCCACAGCAAAATCACAGGACTCTGATTAGTTGCCATAAAGCCTGAGGCCTGTCACAGTAAGCTGCCTGAAGCCTGTCAGAATCCCAAAGACTGCAATAGTGTTCTATTGCAGTCTGTAGGACAAATAATCAGCAGATCGTAAGAGGACTAAAAATTACAGTAAAAAAAAGTCGTTTTTAAAAGACACATTCTTAACTCTCCTCCCTTTCCCAATAAGTATAATAAAAAATAAACATAACAGGACAGGTATCGCCCAAAATGTCCAAACTATTAAAATCTGACAATATTTACTTTGCATGATAAATGCCGAAACATTAAAAAAAAAATCCATGATTCACAATTTTTAGTTGGCTTGTAATCGATTTAAAAAAAAAAAGATCAAAAAGGCGTATGTACCTCAAAACAGTACCAATAAAAACTACAGTTCACCCCGTCAAAAAAAACAAGCTCTCAAACAGCTCTGTAGGCAGAAATAAAGAAAAAAAAAATTGGTGTCAGAAAATTAGCAATTCAAAGAAAATGTAAGTTTTAATTTTTATTTTTTATTTATTTATTTTTTGAAAGAATTAAAACATTACAATCTATACAAATTTGGTATTGTCCTAATCGTACTGATCCGCAGTATAAGGCCTCCTGTTCGTGTGCAGGAGGCCTAAGGATGTCATTTTTAGTGCATAATAAATGCTTTAATATCAAAACCCCAAAAAACTTAATGGAACTGTGGGTTTTTGTTTTGCAGTATCACCCCACAATTTTTATTTTTTTATTTTTGCCATTTTCCAATATGGTAAAGTAAAGGTTAATTTCCAAGCTCCTGAGATTGATGACCCATTCTTAGGCCTCCTGCACACAAAAGTGTGCGCCCTGTGGCCGTTCTGCGGCCCGCAATGCACTAACACCGACCATGGGGCAGCCGCAGCGGATCGCGGACCCATTCACTTTAATGGGTCCGCGTTCCGCAAAAAGATAGGACATGTTCTATCTTTTTGCGGAACGGAAGAATGGGACGAAACCCCATGGATGCACTGCGTAGTGCTTCCATGTGTTTCCATTCCGTGCTTCCGCATGTCAGTTTATGTGCATTTTCAGTGCAGATTTCACCTTTTGCAAAGAGAGAGATCTTGGGAAACCTGAGACAAAATCTGTGTAACAAATGCAGATTTAGTTCAGAAATGCAATTAAATCTGAGCAAAAGTCCACAAATCTTAAGGTACCGTACATCCCGTGTAGTGGCATTTTTCCTCACATTGGCATATTTAGTGGTGTTTTTTGAACGGTGTGTTTTTTGCAGTAAAAACGCCAGCATCAGATATTAGCTTGAAGGGCTATGGAAAGAATAAAACGTAAGACACACAAGTGCTTTTAGCTACTGGTGCTTTTAGTAATCGGGTGGCTTCTTGGAGTTCACGCTTCAGTTATTTCCATCAGTTAGTTTTCTTTCACACGAACGTGTGTCCCCCGTGGCCATGCTGCGATCCGCAAATTGCAGTCCGCAATGCACGGGCGCCGACTGTGGGCCAGCCGCATGCAGATCACAACCTCACTCCCTTGAATGGGGTCCGCGATCCATCCGTTTTGCAAAAAGATAGGACAAGTTCTATCTTTTTGCGGAATGGAAGCACGGAACGGAACCCCACGGATGCACTCCGTAGTTCCGTTCCGCACCGCATCTCCGGATTCGCGGACCAATTCAAGTGAATGTGTCCGCATCCGTGATGCGGAATGCACCGTATGCGGGCCGCGATATGGCCACGGGACACACGCGGTCGGGTGCGAGAGGCCTTATTGTGAGCCAAAACCAGTGGTGAAGCCTACACAGAGATCAGGTGTAATGGAAAGATCTGCTCCGCACCTGGTTTTGGCTCACAACAACTGACCAAATAACGGAAGCGTGAACTTGGCCTGGCGTTTTCACATCGCCTTCTCTATAGGGGAGAAATGGCATCAAGAAAAAACTAGAGGACAAGCATACTGTTTGATAAAAAAAACCCACCTGGTATAAAAACCACAAGAAAAGCTGCAGATGGCCATAACAAAGCATGTGGTTATTGTGGCGTTGTGTGTGTGTGTAAGGAGGCGATGTGCCATACTGTAACATGGAGGTAACCTTGAGATTTGTGGTGCTGATGATGAATGGTGCACAGGCTGGGCAGCCCAGTGCTGCCTGACAACATGTAAGCTGGGCTGGGCTCTGAGCACTCTGTGATGGTGTGAGGGGTGGTCACAGGAAATCTGGGAAGCGAGGACCACAGAATGCAGGGCTGCTGTGACATCTACATGTGAAGGCTTCCTCCATGGAGGAGTCGGCGTCCGATAACCTCCATCAAGGAGATTTGCTTTCTGGGACATGGTTCACGGGGCGACTGGACTGATTCTTCTCCAAATAGCATTTGGAAGAGGCGAGGGAGAGCTGACATGTCCCCTGCTCACAAGCACATCTCGCAGCACAGCCCTCTCATTCTGTGCTTGGGAACACCCCTGTGCTTGAGAGGAATGGTACTTCCTGCTTTCATAAACAGTCATGTGTACAGTTCAGCCAGGCCTGATGCCTCTGGAGCTTTCTTTTTCTGAAAGGCACCAGTGAATTGCCTTCCCGCTTCTGTTGGGTTTGTTTTTTTTTTTTTGTTTTGTTTTGTTTGTTTTTTTATTTTAATTTTTACATGTTCTATCTTCCGGCGCCGCCGATTTCATTGGCCTTCAGGATTACAGCCCGGCTCCTGGTTACACGTATCTTTTGTGCAAGTCAAGACACAGCAGACAATCCTGGTGGGGACTATTTTCTGATTTTTCAAGAAACCAAGTAGAAGATTGAGCTGCTGATGTCAGTTAACTCCGAGAAGTCGTCCTCTTCAGAAAGGTACAGCTCTGGCCGGCGGAATTTACCTTGCAGGGGCTTGCTGATGATGGGCACCTACCTGACGTTGGCAGGAATAAGCAGTATTGATTTGTGTTGAGCAGACGGCTCGTGCTTGTCAGTGAGAAATGAGGATTGGTCTAGTCCAGGTATGGGGATTTGTACGTGATTGGTATCCGTTGTGTGGTCGCCGACTGTCTTGGCTGCAGCCTCTGTCTGTCAGATGCTGAACTGAAGAATTCTTATAGAAAATGCAGGGAGTGCCATTACAGATTGCCTGGGTAGCTTCTATCTGGCCATGGGTGCCTACCTCAGCACGTACGTGATAAATCTTCTCCTGCTGAGACATTCCTCAGCCTGATCAGATGCTTGCGTTTGGAAAATACTTCATCTCCGTACGTATAGCGCCAATATTACCTCTTCTATCATACACATGCTGCAATACTTGTTGACCCTAAAAGTTTTCCTCAAAATTGGCATTCACCAGCAGCACAAATCAGATCTTGCCGGCATGATTATAATTCCAGAAGTTCCGTACTCCTAAAAATATCATTTTGGGTTCTGAATCGTACTTCAATTCTACATTGCCTCCCATTTATTCTGAATGTAGCTGCCCATAATTGATGGGTGTTTTCATGGGGGTTGCAAAGACTACGTCCACGGACAAGTATATATGGAATTTTTCCCACTAGTCTATACTAGAGAGAGACTAAGGCCTCACGGTGTCTGTACCCATGCTGCGAACCGCAAATCATTTGAATGGGGTCCATGATCCTCATCCGGCGGTCCGCACTACTTTTTTTGTGACGCGGAGGCACGGACAGGAAACCCACGGAAGCACTCCGTAGTGCAGCCATGGGCTTCCCGTTCGTGCCTCCGTTCCGCACCGTATCTTCTGGATTCAAGTCAATGAGTCCGCAGCCGTGATACGTCGTCCACACACGGCTGTTGCCCGTAGATTGCGGACCCCCTGTTTGCGGACTGCAATACAGACAAGGACATGCTACGCTAGTGTGCATGAGGCCTGAAGAGGTTGTCCTCGTCACTTAAAGGGGTTTTCCGAGTGTTTAAGGACCATGCCATTTTTCACCTTAAAGGGAACCTGTCCCCTCCAAAAACCATCCCAAGCCGGCAGCAGTACCTGAGAGTAGCCAGCAGCGTGTTTGTAACGATCATTTTCTTCCTGCAGGCAGATGAAGCAAAAGCTGTAAAACCGTTCTTTAATCCCCTGCCGGCGCGCTTCTCTAGTCAGACTTAAAGTCATGGGGCAGCGGCCTCCTTGCTTCAAGTCATGGTAACCACGCCCCCTTCGCTATGACTGACAGCCGGCAGTTTGGCAAAGCCAGCTGAACTGTCGTGCATAAGCGCTGTCAATCACAGCGAAGGGGCAGGGAAGGGGGCGTGGTTAGGGGATTAAAGATCGTTTTTACTGCTTTTGCTTCATCTGCCTGCACGAAGAAAATGATCGTTACAAACACGATGCTGGCTACTCTCAGGTACTGCTGCCGGCTTGGGATGGTTTTTGGAGGTGACAGGTTTAAGCACGCCACCGTTTGCCCACGGTGCTGTTTCTGTGGACCGCATAGCTGGCTGCCATGACTTTTTCCACTAGTCTATACTGGAGAGAGACTAAGGCCTTATGCACACGAACGTGTGATGTCCGTGCTGTGGTCCGCAGTGCATGGGCACTGGCCGTATGCCCGCCATCTGCAGACACGGACCCATCCACTTAAATGGGGTCCGTGATCCGCACCGCAAAATAGTGCTTCTGTGGGCTTCCGATCCTTGCCTTTTTTTTGTACCGCACCATATCTTCCAGATTGCAGACCCAGTCAAGTTAGTGTCAGCATCTGTGATATGGTGCCAACACAGCCGGTGCCTCTATATTGCGGATCCGCTGTTTGCAGGCCACAATAGGGGCATGGACCTTCTACAGTGGTCTGTATGAGGCCTTATGCAGTGCTCCGCCGAGTGCCACGGCCTCCTTGAAGCTTAACAATCAGCACGCCATCCGTTGGATAGCAATTGTGGATAGGTCATCAGTATTGAACGCTTGGAAAACCCCTTTAATCCTCTGCCTTTCCAAGGGCTGTTGCTTTGATCTTCCCTCTGCCTGCAGCAGTGAAGTAGCCATATACAGGACGTGACCACTGCAGCCATTCACTATGGAGGACTGGAGCTGCAGTGCTGTAAACCGCGGGGAACAAAGTGGTGATTATACAATCTTTTAATATTTTACCACATTTAGGCCCCTTTCACACGAGCCAGATTGGCTCCGGGTGCGTTCAGTGAAACTCGCACCATTTTGCAAGCAAGTTCAGTCAGTTTTGTCTGCGATTGCGTTCAGTTGTTCAGTTTTTTTTATCAGGCACGGTTGCAATGCGTTTTGATGTGTTTTTCCCGCACATGATAAAAAACTGAAGGTTTAAGAACAACATCTCTTGGCAATCATAAGTCAAAACGCATTGCATTGGCACTTGCTTCCGGATGCAATGCGTTTTTCACTGAAGCCCCATTCACTTCTATGGGGCCAGGGCTGCGTGAAAAACGCTGAATATAGAACATGCTGCGTTTTTCACGCAACGCAGAACTGATGCGTGAAAAAACACACTTATGTACACAGACCCATTGAAATGAATGGGTCAGGATTCAGTGCGGGTGCTATGCGTTTACATCATGCATCGCACCCGCGCGGAAAACTCGCTCATGTGAAAGGGGTCTTAGGGGCTTTGGGGAGCTTTTAAAATAAGATGGACAACCCCTTTAACCCCTTCTGACCAGCGCCGTAATAGTACATCTTTAAAGATGGCGCCCACTCCTGGGCGCCATAGCCGCAGGTGGCCGTCTGCGTCTTATAGCAGACACCTGCGGCTCATGTCCGCAACTGGCAGTAATGCCGATTGCGGACATTTAACCCCTCAGATGCCATGGTCAATCCTGACCACGCCATCTGAGAGCGCTGAAAACTGAGAGCCGTGTTTTCGGTGGTGCTCCGGCTCCCCCGTGTGGCGATCTGAGGGGCAGGAGCGTGTGTGTAGCAGCCCCTGTCTTTGTTAATGACAGGAGGCTGCTGCATAGTATTTCCTATGGAGCCCTTGCCTGTATTAGGGCTCCATAGGAAAGTAGTAAAATCATCATAGATTCCAATGCAAGTGCATTGTAGTCTATAATAATAGCAATCAGATGATTGATTGTTATAGTTCCCTATGGGAAGTATAAAAAAGTGTAAAAAATAAAGAAATAAAAAAACATAAATTCAAATCCACCCCCCTTTTCCCAAAATAAAAATAAAAGAAATAAAAAAAATTACACATCATGGGTGTCGTGATGTGCGAAAACACCCATAGTATAAAAATATATTCCCCATACAGCAAATAGCAAAATGGAAAAAAGGGTCAAAATGGGCGATTCACCTTTTTTGGTCGCTTCATTTTCTACAAAAAATTTAATAAAAAGTGATCAAACACACCCCAGAATGGTATCAATGAAAAGTTCAGATCGCCCTGCAAAAAATAAACCCCGATAAAGCTCCGTACACATACTTACAAAAAAGGTATAGGGGTCAAAATATGGTGACAAAAAATAAAACCATTTTTTTTTCTCACTTTTAATTTTTTTTATCACTATCAAAATGCAAGAAAAACTATACATATAAAGTATCGCCGGATTCGTACTGACCTGTAGAATAAAAGTAACTGGTCAGTTTTATCGCACATCGAACGTCGTAAATATATATTTCCTACTTCATCATATGCAATATTAAATGGTGGCGTTGGAAAGTACAACTCGTCCGGCAAAAAACAAGCTCTCATATGGCTCTGTGAAGAGACAAATAAAAAAAAGTTATGGCTCTGGGAAGGCAGGGAACACAAAACGCAAAAAAACTCTGGGGTAGAAAGGGTTAAGTTTAGAAAGCATTCTATTTTATATTCATTAGGCTCCAAACACACAGGAATTTGGCTACGGCATTTTTTTTTTGCACTGGTACAGAATAAGCACAAGAAGTTAATTTTTTTTCACCCACAGATTTTGCTAGTTTTTAATGCAGATTTTTCAGCATTTTTCTTTTTCTTAGTCAGCTAATTAACAAAAACGCCCCGAGAAAAGCACCTCTAAAATGATGTGTGAAAACATCATTACATTTGCTTTGCAGATATTTGCACGTCTCCTGATGTAGTGATGGGAACCACAGTGAAAGCATCCTTTGTTTACATTGCTGGCTGCATTCAGAGAACTGAAAATTGAGCACATTTAGAACAAAATTACATGTACCTCTGACACATGCCACTGCATAGGTGGAGAATGAATGGAGAGGTGGCCGTATGCATGTGGCTTTCCTATTTCACACTTAGCTTGGCTACCTACCATAGAAGTGAATGGAGAGCGCTGCCTCTCCAGCCTTTCTATGCCTGGATCCAGATCACCAGGCTTATCCCCATTCTGGATCTAGTTCTCATAGGTGGACATGCATAAATGTCTATGATAAAAAGAATCCTTTTAAGGAGTGTTCACACTTAGGCTACTTTCACATTAACGTTTTCAATTCCACTATTGAGATCCGTCATAGGATCTCTATAGCGGAAGAAAACGCTTCAGTTTTGTTCCCATTCATTGTCAATGGGGACAAAACTGAAGTGAACAAAACGAAATGCACCAAAATGCATTCCGTTCAGTTTGGTTGTGCTCCCATCGCGGACAGAATAAAGCTGCAAGCAGCGTTTTTCTGTCCGCGATGTGGTGCAGAGCAAGACAGATCCGTCCTGACACAATGTAAGTCAATGGGGACGGATCCGTTTTCTCTGACACAATAGAAAGCGGATCCGCCCCCCATTGACTTTCAATGGTGTTCATGACGGATCCGTCATGGCTATAGAAGACCTAATACAACTGGATCCGTTCATGACGGATGCATGCGGTTGTATTATGGTAACGGAAGTGTTTTTTTGCAGATCCATGACTGATCCGCAAAAAACGCTAATGTGAAAGTAGCCTTAGGCCTCATGCACACGACTGTTGCATGAGGCCGTTTTCTGTTTTTTTTCGTGGACCCATTGACTTTCAACGGGTCCGTGGAAAAATCGGAAAATGCAAAAAAATATGACCTGTCCTATTTTTTTGACGGACAGCGGTTCACGGACCCATTCAAGTCAATGGGTCCGTGAAAGAACACGGATGCACACAAGATTAGCATCCGCGTCTGTGATCCGTGGCCATAGGTTACTTTCATACAGACAGATCCGAAGATCCGTCTGCATAAAAGCTTTTTCTGAGCTGAGTTTTCACTTTGTGAAAACTCAGAACCGACAGTATATTCTAACACAGAGGCGTTTCCATAGTGATGGGACACTTCTAGTTACAATATACTACGAACTGTGTACATGACTGCCCCCTACTGCCTGGCAGCACCCGATCTCTTACAGGGGGCTGTGATCCGCACAATTAACCCCTCAGGTGCTGCAATATTAGAATCATCATACTTACCTGCTGCGATGTCTGTGACCGGCCGGGAGCTCCTCCTACTGGTAAGTGACAGGTCTGTGCGGCGCATTTCTTAATGATCTGTAACTTACCAGTAGGAGGAGCTCCCGGCCGGTCACAGACAGCGCAGCAGGTAAGTATGATGCTTCTAATATTGTAATATTGCTAAGTAACCATGGCAACCAGGCCTGCAGTAGCGTCCTGGTTGCCATGGTTACCGATCGGAGCCCCAGAGCGATTAAACTGGGACTCCGATCGGAATCTCCGCTGCCACCAATGATCGGGGGAGAGGGGAGGCCGCACACTGGCCACCAATGATATTAATACAATAGAGGGGGAGCAGGGGGGGGGGGGGGCGCACACTGGCCACCAATGATAATACAATAGAGGGAAGGGGGGGCCGACGGAGGCCGCACACTGGCCACCAATGAAATTACAATAGAGGGGGGCCGACGGAGGCCGCACACTGGCCACCAATGAAATTACAATAGAGGGGGGGGGGGCTGCACACTGGCCACCAATGATATTACAATAGAGGGGGGGGGGGCGGGGGGGCCGCACACTGGCCACCAATGATATTCAAACTGGGGAGGGAGGGGGTCTGCTGCCTGGCAGCCCCTAATCTCTTACAGGGGGCTATGATACGCACAATTAACCCCTTCAGGTGCCGCACCTGAAGGGTTAATTGTGCTGATCACAGCCACCTGTAAGAGATCAGGGGCTGCCAGGCAGCAGGGGGCAGTCATGTACACAGTTTGTAGTATATTCTAACTAGAAGCGTCCCCATCACTATGGCAGGGCTCGACAAATCCCAGGCGCCAGGTCGCCATGGCGACCAGGAATTTTGTCCTGGCGCTTGGGTATTTGTCAGCCCGTTTTCAAAGGTGCCCGGGCGATGGGTGCGGAGCTGCCGTTCTGTCCGGAGGCAGCACAGTCTGAAACAGCTCCGTCACAGCACACAATAGCAGAGACGCTGGCAGCAGGGAGGGGAGGGGCTCGGGAGGAGTGTAATCTGATCCTAGAGTGGAAGCTGCTTCTGCCAGCCCCTCCCCTCCCCGCCCACCAACCAATCAGAGCTGAGGCAAGGCAAGCACTAGCAGCTCTGAGCCCGAGTCACTGACACAAGTACAGGAGGGAGTCTAGAAAGAATCGAATGAGTCTCAGGTTAAAAGAATCTAAAGATCCGATTAGTTAGAGACTCATTCGATTCTTTGAGTTAAAAGAACAGTCAGTCAGACTCTAGAACAGGTTACACTGAGGCTGTCCTGATGCTTTTGCAGTAGTGATAAGACTAGGGACAGGAGCAGAGAGATAAGAGAAGTGACAGGACACAGTTTAGATTACAGTTTGAATTAACCCTTTAGGATCAAATTGGCTTCTCAAGGAGATCTATATGTTAAAGGCATCCCTTCTTCTGTCTCATTCAGTAGCTATAGAACTAAGGGTACTTTCACACTTGCGGCAGGATGGATCCGGCAGGCTGTTCACCCTGTCGGATCCGTCCTTCCGCTGTTTCGCCGGACCACCGCTCCATCCCCATTGACTATAATGGGGGCAGAGCTCTGGCGCAGCACGGCAGTGCATGGTGAAAGGCCGCCGGACTAAAAGTCCTGCATGTCCAACTTTTTAGTCCGGCGGCCTCTCACCGCGAACTGCCATGTTGCGCCGGAGCTCTACCCCCGTCCCCATTATAGTCAATAGGGTCGGGGATGGAGCGGCGGTATATGTAACATGGTATACAGCATTATTGGGGGGGGCTCTATGGAGAAGTGGGGGGGGGGGCACTATGGGGGCACCTACTAGGGGCTTTATGACGCGGCTCCGCCTGGCTCCTAACTTTTTTAGCTGGCTCCTAGATTCCAAGGAAATTTGTCAAGCCCTGCACTATGGGAACGCCTCTGTGTTAGAATATACTGTCGGATCTGAGTTTCACGATGTAACTCAAATCCGATGGTATATTCTAACATAGAGGCGTTCCCATGGTGATGGGGACGCTTCAAGTTAAAATATACCATCGGATTGGAGAAAACTCCGATCCGATGGTATATTAACTCCTGACTTTACATTGAAAGTCAATGGGGGACGGATCCGTTTGAAATTGCACCATATTGTGTCAACGTCAAACGGATCCGTCCCCATTGACTTGCATTGTAATTCAGGACGGATCCGTTTGGCTCCGCACGGCCAGGCGGACACCAAAACGACATTTTTTTCATGTCCGTGGATCCTCCAAAAATCAAGGAAGACCCACGGACGAAAAAACGGTCACGGATCACGGAAAAACGGAAAACGGTCGTGTGGATAAGGCCTAAAGAAAATACTTAAATGGGTTGTCCAGAATTAGAAAAAACATGGCTGCTTTTTTCCAAAAACCGCACCACCGCAATCCACAGCCACCATGTTTTTCTAATCCTTGACAAGCCCTTTAAACTGCTCCTTCCTGCTGGATCCACTTCTGGCTTTGGCTTTAAAAAAAAAATTAAAAAATGCCACAAAAATCCTAATCTTAAGAATATCACAGGTGACCATATGAAATGTGATACTTTTTTTAAATAATATTTTAATATAAAAATATGCCATAGCTAGAAATATTATAGTATAGGGTCATCTCTGTATTGGAAACTGTTTACATGACACATGGGTTTTTAGGCCACATGCACATGGTGCAAATTACAGGCAGATTTTCAGGTGGATAGTTGTAATACAGTACCAGCTAAGTAGATGAGTTTTTCTAAATGTCCTACACACTGCAGAAATTTTCTTTGCGGACATTGAGCTGTGGTGTGGATTAATGCGGATTTTATCAATTGTGCAGATTTTTAGTCCAGATTTCACCCTTTGCGATGCAACCGCTATTTGTTTCATTTTTGTACTTCTGTTATATTTGTGATAGGTGGACCTATAATCAGGGCTGTGGAGTCGGAGTCGGGGGAAATTTTGGGTACCTGGAGTCGGAGTCGGCAAACAATGCACCGACTCCGACTCCTACTAAATTTAGATTGGAATAAAAAAAAAAAAAAGCAAGTTTAAATGTCCCAATTCACAAAAAGTTATAGTTAATGACTTCTCTACTGTAAGAATAAAGACCAATGCATGCAGTGCCTCACGTAACCGCAAAGCGAACACGTTAAGTGACCATGAAGAAGCATGCTTTTCATGTGCTTCACTATATGGCACGCAACGCACAATTAGGAGCTGCAATACTTATACTTTCCATAGTGTTGTGTTCTGCTTTTACAGGAAACCAGCGTCCATGTGTAACCTAGCCTCTCACTGATAAGGGATTAAATAAATATGTTTTTTGCAGGACTAGAGACACTTGTATAAGTGAAGGGAATGGAGGGCCAATAGTTCAAGACTGAAGCTGTAAACCATTGGAAAAACTGCTGTCATTTAGCTAAGGCTATAAAAACTTGTAAACTCCGATTGTTAGCTTAAACTTTAAACATGACTATGGGATTCTCCTAGGAAAATCATGTTTTAGAATAAAAAAAAATGAATAAAACTTTGTTTTCATTGTGTTTGTCTTTTGCTTAAACTGTGCAATACAGTAGACTGTTGGCTTCCCAGCCAGTAGTCCTGTGGTAGGTTGCGTTTCTTTCCCTCAAGGAATGTATAAAATACATTCGCATATTAATACAGAGGAGTCGGAGTCGGGGAGTCGGAGTCGGAACATTTATCTACCGACTCCACAGCCCTGCCTATAATAGTCTTCAATATTGATTGAATGGGGGTCTTTTTACATGGATGGATGATTTAGAACGAAACAGACGCACTCGATAACTTCCTGATCATCAGCAGAGATGAGAGCTACATTTACATGCTGCAATCACCTCCACTGTATGGACATCAGTGATTGCTACAGCCATTGTCTGTCCCCATAGGAAATAATTGATCCTGCGCAGCAGATCGTTGTTTAAACAGTAAAGTCTGTTCCTTAGGAACAATAATTTTTTGTGCCGGCAGAACAACATGATCACCCGATAAATTAGTGGGTTTGCTCGTTTATCGGATGATCGCTAACACTACAGGAACTGCAGTGGTGAGCAGGTGTAATTACAAGTATGGCGTCCCCATTCCCTTCAATAGGACGGCTCTGTCCAAGTGAATCCTACAGAACCATCCCATAGAAGTGAATGGGGACGCCATACTTGTAATTACACCTGCTCACCACTACAGTTGCTGTGGCGAGCAGATAAACAGATCAGAAAAGGCAGCGCTCATACGAGCGCTGCCTTCTCTTCAGACAGCTGAAGAGAAGGCAGTAATAGGTCATCGATAGTAAAAACGGACAACCTCTCACGTTTGTTTCAAGTAGTTATCACTTAATGATTGGTAAAAGTAGAGAAAAGGCAACACATACTGTGGCCGTTGTCACGCCTGACTATGTAATTTAGGGTGGACGAAACTGTTGTCATGGCAACTGAAAGATATGTCTAAAGATATGTCTTTATCATCCCTGTAGGCATTCAGCAGCCAAGACCTTACATCTACTAATGAATTAATGGAACCAGGCGATCACTCCCAGCATCCCATTCTGTCTTTTGCAGCAAAAGAGAAAACAGCGGCGGTAAAAATTTTGTAGAGATCAGTGGAGAACAGGAATCTACAGGCAAACACTTCCTGCTTGTAGCTTCTTACTAACAGAGGATGCAGTGCAAGGACGTAGACGTGGGTCACTGTGAGGGCACCATAGTTGCTGTCCGTGTGCCTTCCACAATTTTTTTTCTTTTTGCAGACTCATTGACTTCAATAAGTCCGTGGCTCACATCTTGCAGGAACAGACATACGGATGCGGAAAGCACATGGATGATGTGCCTCACTATGAAGCACTGCACTGTGCTGTAACTTCTCAGAGGTCACTATGGGTACTGGAAATGTGGTGGGCGCGCTCTTTGTGGAGTGGACAAATAAATCAACCTGCTTCTGGGAAATGGATTCGGGCCATGGCAGCCTTCATCTCTCTTCTCTTAGGCCTCTTTCACACGAGCGTGTCCGGATAAGGTCCGGATGCGTTACGGCAAACCCGAGCGAGTAGGTACCCAATTGCAGTCAGTTTTGACTGCGATTGCGTTCCGTTGTTCAGTTTTTATTGCGCGGGTGCAATGCGTTTTGCACGCGCGTGATAAAAAACTGACTGTGGTACCCAGACCCGAACTTCTTCACAGAAGTTCAGGTTTGGGTTCAAGGTTGTGTAGATTGTGTTATTTCCCCTTATAACATTGTTATAAGGGAAAATAATAGCATTCTGAATACAGAATGCATAGTACAATAGGGCTGGAGGGGTTAAAAAAAAATGTAAAAATTATTTTACTCACCTTAATCCACTTGTTTGCGCAGCCGGCATCTCTTCTGTCTTCTTCTTTGAGGAATAGGACCTTTTTGATGATGTCACTGCGCTCATCACATGGTCCGTCACATGATCCATCACCATGGTAATGAAATAATTTTTTTAATAATTTTTTTTTTTTAACCCCTCCAGCCCTATTGTACTACGCATTCTGTATTCAGAATGCTATTATTTTCCCTTATGACCATGTTATAAGGGAAAATAATAAAGATTGGGTCCCCATCCTGATCGTCTCCTAGCAACCGAGCGTGAAAATTGCACCGCATCCGCACTTGCTTGCGTGAAAAACGCACACTATAGAACATGTTGCGATTTTCACGTAACGCAAAAGTGATGCATGAAAATCACCGCTCATGTGCACAGCCCCATAGAATTGAATGGGTCCGGATTCAGTGCGGGTGCAATGCGTTCACCTCACGATTTTAATATGCAGAAACGTTCTGCTTTTAATTTTAGGCATTTTTATTCATTTACATATACTAATATAGTAACATAGTATATAAGGCCGAAAAAAGACATCTGTCCATCCAATTCAGCCTGTTATCCTGCAAGTTGATCCAGAGGAAGGCAAAAAAAACCTGTGAGGTAGAAGCCAATCTTCTCCTATTAAGGGGAAAGAAAATTCCTTCCCGACTCCAATCAGGCAATCAGAATAACTCCCTGGATCAACGACCCCTCTCTAGTAGCTATAGCCTGTAATATTATTACACTCCAGAAACACATCCAGGCCCCTCTTGAATCCCTTTATTGTACTCACCATCACCACCTCCTCAGGCAGAGAGTTCCATAGTTTCACTGCTCTTACCGTAAAGAATCCTCTTCTCTGTTTGTGTACAAACCTTCTTTCCTCCAAACGCAGAGGATGTCCCCTCGTCACAGTCACAGTCCTGGAGATAAATAGATGATGGGATAGATCTCTGTACTGACCCCTGATATATTTATACATAGTAATTAGATCTCCCCTCAGTCGTCTTTTCACTAAAGTGAATAACCCTAATGTTGATGATCTTTCAGGGTACTGTAGTCCCTCCATTCCAGTTATTTCTTTTAGTTGCCCTCCTCTGGACCTTCTCCGGCTCTTCTATGTCTGCCTTGTTCACAGGAGCCCAGAACTGTACACAGTACTCCATGTGTGGTCTGACTAATGATTTGTAAAGTGGTAGGACTATGTTCTTATCACGGGAATCTATGTCCCTTTTGATGCAACCCATTATCTTATTGGCCTTGGCAGCAGCTGCCTGACATTGGTTTTTACAGCTTAGTTTGCTGTTCACTAAAATTCCTTTTCCATGTCAGTGTTAGGGTACTTTCACACTAGCGTTTTTCTTTTCCGGCACTGAGTTCCGTCAAAAGGGCTCAATTCTGGAAAAGAGCTGATCAGGTATATCCCCATGCATTCTGAATGGAGAGTTATCCGTTCAGGATGCATAAGGATGTCTTCAGTTCAGTCATTTTGACCAGGCAAAAGATAAAACAGCAGCATGCTACGGTTTTATCTCCGGCCCAAAAAAACTGAAGTCTTGCCTTAATGCCGGATCTGTCATTTTTTTTCCATAGGAATGTATTATAGCATTCAAAATACCGGAATGCCGGATCCATCCTTCCAGTCTGCGCATGCGCACACTGAAAAAAGGTGAAATAAATAAATGCCGGATCCGTTTTGCTGGATGACACCGGAAAGACGGATCCGGCATTTCAATGCATTTTTCTGACTGAATAGCCATTTTTAAGACTGATCAGGGTCCTGATCAGTCTTACAAATGCCATCAGTTGGCATACATTTTGCCGCATCCGGCAGGCAGTTCCGGCGACGGAACTGCTTGCTGGATCACTCTGCCGCAAGTGTGAAAGTAGCCTAAACCAGTGTTTTGCCATTTAGTATGTACGGGTGACTTGCATTATTCCTACCCATGTGCATAACCTTACATTTGTCAGTGTTAAACCTCTGCCACTTCTCTGCCCAAGCCTCAAATCGATCCAGATCCCTCTGTAGCAGTATAATGTCCTCTTCCGTGTCAATTAGTTTACACAATTTAGTGTCCTCTGCAAAAATTTATATTTTACTGTGCAAGCCTTCTACAAGATCATTAGTTAATATTTTGAAGAGGATAAGGCCCAGTACTGACCCCTGAGGTACACCGCTAGTGACAGTGACCCAATCTGAGTGTGTACCATTAATAACCACCCTGTTTTCTATCACTCAGCCAGTTATTTACCCACATACAGACGTTTTCTCCCAGTCCGAGCATTCTCATTTAATATACTAACCTTTTGTGTGATACAGTGTCAAATGCTTTGGAGAAGTCCAGATATACGACATCTATTGATTCGCCGCTGTCAAGTCTAGAACTTACCTCCTCATAGAAACTGATTAAATTAGTTTGACTTGACCGATCCCTCATGAAGCCATGCTGATATGGCGTTATTTGCTTATTTTCATTGAGGTACTCCAAGATGGCATCTCTTAGAAAACCTTCAAACAGTTTACCCACAACAGATATTAAACTTACCGGCCTATAGTTTCCAGGCTCTGTTTTTGGATCCTTTTTGAATATTTGCACCACATTTGCTTTGCGCCAATCCTGTGGGACATTCCCTGTCAGTATAGAGTCCTTAAATATCAGAAATAAGGGTCTGGCTAAGACATTACTTAATTCTCTTAGGATACGGGGTTGTATGCGATCTGGTCCTGGCGATTGGCGATTTGTCTATTTTAATCTTTTTAAGTCGCTGTTGTACTTCTTCCTGGGTCAGACAGGACACTTTTAATGGGGAATTTACTTTTACATTCTGCATTTCATCTGACCGTTTATTTTCTTCAGTGAATACAGTGGAGAAAAAAAATATTTAATAGCTTTGCTTTCTCCTTATCGCTCTCTGCAACTCTCCCTTCATTACTCTGTTGGGTGCAGACACCTTCAGATTTATACTTTTTACCATTTTTAAAATTGAAGAACATTTTAGGGTTAATTTTACTCTTTGGCAATTAATCTCTCGGTCTTCAGTTTGGCTGCTTTTATTTTATTTTTTTACATGTTCTATTTTTTTTCTTTTATAGTTTTTCAGTGCTTACTCGCTACCCTCCTGTTTTAGTGATTTAAAAGCTTTATTTTTGTCATTTATTGCTTTCTTTACAGTTCTATTTATCCACATTGGTTTCTTATTGTTCCTTAACCTTTTATTCATAGAAACATAGAATGTGTCGGCAGATAAGAACCATTTGGCCCATCTAGTCTGCCCAATATACTGAATACTATGGATAGCCCCCGGCCCTATCTTATATGAAGGATGGCCTTATGCCTATCCCATGCATGCTTAAACCCCTTCACTGTATTTGCAGCTACCACTTCTGCAGGAAGGCTATTCCATGCATCCACTACTCTCTCAGTAAAGTAATACTTCCTTATATTACTTTTAAACCTTTGCCCCTCTAATTTAAAACTGTGTCCTCTTGTGGTAGTTTTTCTTCTTTTAAATATGCTCTCTTCCTTTACCGAGTTGATTCCCTTTATGTATTTAAAAGTTTCTATCATATCCCCTCTGTCTCTTCTTTCTTCCAAGCTATACATATTAAGGTCCTTTAACCTTTCCTGGTAAGTTTTATCCTGCAATCCATGTACTAGTTTAGTAGCTCTTCTCTGAACTCTCTCTAGAGTATCTATATCCTTCTGGAGATATGGCCTCCAGTACTGCGCACAATACTCCAAGTGAGGTCTCACCAGTGTTCTGTACAGCGGCATAAGCACTTCACTCTTTCTACTGCTTATACCTCTCCCTATACATCCAAGCATTCTGCTGGCATTTCGTGCTGCTCTATTACATTGTCTTCCCACCTTTAAGTCTTCTGAAATAATTACTCCTAAATCCCTTTCCTCAGATACTGAGGTCAGGACTGTGTCAAATATTCTATATTGTGCCCTTGGGTTTTTACGCCCCAGGTGCATTATCTTGCACTTATCCACATTAAATTCCATTAAGGTATGTACCGCTCACAATGAGATTTTAGGATGCTTTTAAAAATATCCCATTTTGTAGCTGTGTTTTTATTTTTGAGGACTTTTGCCTATGGCCTCTCTTAGTTGGCTAAACTTTGCTTTTTTGAAGTTTGGTATTTTTGTGCCTCCCTGAAGAAACACTCTTTTGAATGATAATTGGAAGGTTATTACTTTACGGTCACTATTTCCCAGGTGTCCCCCAACCTGCACATCTGTTGTTCTGTCAGGTCTATTGGTTAATGGTATTATACGAAGTCCAGAATGGTCGTCCCTCTAGTCTGGTCCTGAACCATTTGGGAAAGGTAATTGTCTTTGGTTTTTGCCAAGAACCTGTCTCCTTTATGAGATATACAAGTTTCAGTTTCCCAATCTATATCTGGGTAGATGAAGTCCCCCATAATAACCATCTCATTATGATTTGCCGCCTCGTCTATCTTTAGTAGTAGATTTTCTGTGGACTCTGGTATATTAGGTGGTTTATAGTAAACTCCTATTAGTAATTTATTGTTGTTTTTAGCTCCATGTATCTCTACCCACAGTGACTCCACATGTTCATGTCCCTCACTTATATATTCCCGAAGTGTGGGCTTTAGACAGGACTTTACATAAAGGCAGACCCCTCCCCCTCTCCGGTTTTGACGATCCTTTCTAAACAGACTGTAACCTTGTACATTAACTGCCCAGTCATAGCTATCATCCAGCCATGTCTCAGTTATTCCCACTATGTCATAGTTCTCCTCACACATCACTAATTCCAGTTCACCAGTTTTATTAGTTAGGCTTATGGCATTAGTATACATACATTTAACCCCTTAAGGACTCAGCCCTATTTCACCATAAGGACCTGGCCATTTTTTGCAAATCTGACCAGTATCACTTTAAGTGCTGATAACTTTAAAACGATTTGACTTACCCAGGCCGTTCTGAGATAATTTTTTCGTCACATATTGTACTTCATTCTATTTTCATATAGTGCAATACTACTAGTTGCCTTCTCTTGACATGTGTATATTGATCATTGACATTAAAATATAGCTTTTATTACTAACTGATTAAAATGAAAATGAAAATGAACTACCTAACCTAATGTTAAAACTATCTAATAGAGCCTCTGATAAGCCGTTTTTTTATATATTAGCTGTGCTATTATAGTAGTGGCCTGGTGGCGGCGCGCTTGCTCCAGTTGCCACTCGATGATACTATGCGGAGTCTATATTTAGAACGGTCAGAGGTCTATTATAGCCTAAAAACTTATACACTGCCCCCCGACATGTTTCGCCATATACATGGCGTCTTCAGGGGCACGGGCAGTCATATTGTACTTCATAACACTGCTAAAATTAGCTAAAAAAAAATATCACATTTATATTAAAAAAAATACCAAATTTACCAATTCTTTTTTTTTTTAAATTGCAATTTTCCAAGTTTCAATTTCTCTACTTCTATAATACATAGTAATACCTCCAAAAATAGTTATTACTTTACATTCCCCATATGTCTACTTCATGTTTGGATAATTTTGGGAATGATATTTTATTTTTTGGGGATGTTACAAGGCTTAGAAGTTTAGAAGCAAATCTTGAAATTTTTCAGAAATTTGCAAAAACCCAATTTTTAGGGACCAGTTCAGGTCTGAAGTCACTTTGCGAGGCTTACATAATAGAAACCACTCAAAAATGACCCCATTCTATAAACTACACCCCCTCAAGGTATTCAAAACTGATTTTACAAACGTCGTTAACCCTTTAGGTGTTCCACAAGAATTAATGGAAAATAGAGATACAATTTCAAAATTTCACTTTTTTGGCAGATTTTCCATTTTAATATTTTTTTTCCAGTTACAAAGCAAGGGTTAACAGCCAAACCAAACTCAATATTTATGGCCCTGATTCTGTAGTTTACAGAAACACCCCATATATGGTAGTAAACTACTGTACGGTCACACGGCAGGGCACAGAAGGAAAGGAATGCCATACGGTTTTTGGAAGGCAGATTTTGCTGGACTGTTTTTTTTGACACCATGTCCCATTTGAAGCCCCCCTGATGCACCCCTAGAGTAGAAACTCCAAAAAAGTGGCCCCATTTTAGAAACTACGGGACAGGGTGGCAGTATTGTTGGTACTAGTTTAGGGTACATATGATTTTTGGTTGCTCTATATTACACTTTTTGTGGGGCAAGATAACAAGAAATAGCTGTGTTGGCACCGTTTTTATTTTTTTTGTTATTTACAACATTCATCTGACAGGTTAGATCATGTGATATTTTTATAGACCAGGTTGTCACGGATGCGGTGATACCTAATATGTATACTTTTTATTTTTTTTGTAAGTTTTACACAATGATTTCATTTTTGAAGCAAAAAAGATCATGTTTTAGTGTTTCCATAGTCTGAGACCATAGGGTATGATTTTTGCGGGATGAGATGACTGTTTTATTGGCACTATTTTGGGGTGCGTGTGACTTTTTAATCGCTTGCTATTACACTTTTTGTGATGTAAGGTGACAAAAAATGGTTTATTTAGCACAGTTTTTATTTTTTACGGTGTTCATCTGAGGGGTTAGGTCATGTGATATTTTTATAGAGCCGGTCGATACGGACGCGGCGATACCAAATATGTATACTTTTTATTTTATTTATGTAAGTTTTACACAATAACAGCTTTTTTAAAACAAAAAAATTTATGTTTTAGTGTCTCCATATTCTGAGCCATAGTTTTTTTATTTTTTGGGCGATTGTCTCAGGGGCAATTTTTTTGCGGGATGAGGTGACGGTTAGATTTGTACTAGTTTGGTGGGCAAACGCCTTTTTGATCGCTTGCTGTTGTACTTTTTGTGATGTAAGGTGACCAAAAAATTGTTTATTTAGCACAATTTTTATTTTTAATTTTTACGGTGTTCATCTGAGGGGTTAGGTCATGTGATATGTTTATAGAGCCGGTCGATACGGACGCGGCGATACCTAATATGTATACTCTCTCCCCCCCTCCCCCCCCCCCCCCTTTTTTTTCAATTTTTTTAACTTTATCTGGGGAAAATTACGTTTTTGTCCCTCCCTCTCCACTGTGACGCGGCCGCCACTACCACCAATGGGGAGATAGCAGGGAGGAGGAGGGGAGGAACTGTCGCCACTGCGCCACCAATGAATGTAAAATGTATGAATGTATTGGCAGCGGTGTCACAGACCCGGCACCCGGCCTCAATAACAGGGCATGCGATACGCGGCAATTAACCCCTCAGGTGCCACAGATCGCATGCCCTGTTATTGAGGCCGGGTGCTGGGTCTGTGATACCGCTGCAGACAATTGTATAAAGGAGTTAAAGAGGACCTTTCATGGGTCCAAAGAATATGAACTTAGTAGCAGGCTGCATAGAGTGGCGCCCAGGGATCTAAGTGCACTTACTATTATTCCTGGGCGCTGCTCCGTACGTCCGCTGTGGCCCCCGGTATTTTCAACATTCAGAGCAAGGAGGAGGAGACGCCAGTGTCTCTCCGTCTCCATGACAGCAGCGCTGTCCAATCACAGCTCAGAGCGAGGGAGTTTTTTTTCCTCCCTGGCTCTGAGCTCTGTGCTGTGATTGGACAGCGCTGCTGTCATGGAGACGGAGATACACTGGCGTCTCCTCCTCCTTGCTCTGAATGTTGAAAATACCGGGGGGCCCAGTGAACGTACGGAGCGGCGCCCAGGAATAATAGTAAGTGCACTTAGATCCCTGGGCGCCGCTCTATACTCTTTACATCTAAAATTTACAAACCATAAAGAATAAACATATTACATATCGCCACGTCCCAAAAAGTATGAGCTATTAAAATATTAAAAAATATTTCCGCTCGGTGAAGTCCGTAACAGAAAAAAAAAAAAATAATCCACGCAATTCGCCATTTTTAGTCACCTTGTCCCTCAGAAGATGTCCCTGGATGTGAGAGGTATGTGGTGCTGTTTTCTCCTATATGTAGTGCTGGCTCACTACTGTGACCTCCCTCTCATCTTCTCAAAGTCTTTTTTTTTAATTAAATGCATTTAAAATTTGTCAACTAAAAATTTTTATTTGGCTCCTAAATTTTTTAGTTTAGGAGCCAATGGCTCCTGGTCATTTTTTTTTTTTTTTGTCTGGAGCACTGCCATCCAATCCTCCCTTTTCCAGCGTCCTGCCACTACGGTGCCAGTAGCTGAAGGGGTGACCCTGCTGGACCAAAGGAGGGGTGAAGATGGCAGCAGAGAAGAGAGGTGAGTACACGGGACTAGGTGAGTATGTTTGACCCTCTTGGTTGGTCTCCCCCTCCCTCGTGGTGGCAATAGTCTGTGAACAGGCAGGACTTCAGCAGAGCCCAGCATCTGCAGCCATTCCGGCACCCCTGAAGTATTCCCCTCTGGCACAGGCCAATTGGTTGATGATTGATTGGAGGACAATAGGGGGTTAATGGTGTGCTGTATGCATTCTGGCGCGAATTAGGACTTGCCGTATTTCCGTATTAATATGCAGGGAGCGGAGCGCAGCTCCCACTCCCCTACAAGGCGGCATCTACCCTTCGGGATCTGACGCCGGGTTAACCCTCCTAGCCCTCCCTCACTCTTGGTGGTGATTAATATTCAACAATCAGGGACATACTTATGCCCTGAAACAATTTCCAGGACCACCCTGTCTGCCTGAGGCCATCACCAGCTCCTCTCAAGCCATCAGCACCCCTCCTGTCATTCCCTTCACTCCTTTTGTTGTCAAGAAGAGACATCGGCACATGGGGGGTTAATACGCCCCCCGGAGCGCACATGCAGGGAGGGTAGCGCAGGAGGCTTCTGCTCCCCTCCACCCTCCAGAGTTGGATCGATAAGGGCCGGCGCCGTCCACTATTGCGGCACCTACCTCATTGCCACCCCCTTCGGGAGCGGACGCCGGTCGCGCCGCTCCGGAGGGGGTTAACTGCATAAGTTCGGCCGGCACCGCTTCGGTGCTCCGGCCGCGATATTATTTGCCCGGCCCGCACAGGGTGCAACCCCCCGTCCGTTGCCGGTTGGGCGCATTCAACTGCTGCCCTGTTAATGCGACTCAGGTCCCTCTGCGCTCCGCTGTCCCTAATGCATAGTCCCGACCTCCCCCGCTGCAGACCAGGAACACGCACCGACGTACACACGGGGAAGGGAGCGAAGGAGGCTCTCCCCTGTGATCTGCTGTTGTCAGGTCTCTTAGGGGGTTAATAACTTTCCTGACAGGAGTGGGGGGTACGCTCTGGCACAAATCCTTCCCGCCACCACCACCACCCCCCAGAAGCCGCTGGGCCCCGCCCCCTCCAGGACACCTTAACCCTTTCTGGCCAGCCACTGAGGGCCAGCATCAGATTATTCTGAGGATTCTATCTCAGTACAGGTGCTTCCATGTTATATAATTAACCCCTTCCTGCCCCTCTGCCCACTTGATGTTGGGCATCCAAGTTTTATAAAAAAAAAAATGTGCATTCATACGGGCCCCCCTCAGCCTCATTACCGCAAGAACACCCTGTCTTTGGGTACCAGGCTGGGCCCGTGTCCTATAGCGGAAAAAGGAGGACATCTCATAGTTCTCAATCCCCCTCCTGGGTCGTTGGTTGATATTCCTCCACCTGTGCATATCCAGGGAGGACAGCTGAAGTATTCCCAATCCACCCTCTGGTCGTGTGGTTGATAGTCTCCAGTGTAGGACCTCTGGATTCCCAATCCGTCCTCCAGGGGCCGTTTGGTTGATAATTCTCCAGCGCACTCCAGTATAGGATCTCTGGATTCCCAATCCGTCCTCCGGGGCCGTTTGGTTGATAATTCTCCAGCGCACTCCAGTACAGGATCTCTGGATTCCCAATCCGTCCTCCGGGGCCGTTTGGTTGATAATTCGCCACCAGCGTGATCCGGTGCAGAACCTCTAAAAATTCCCATTCCACCCTCCGGGGTCGTCTGGTTGATAAAATCTGCCTGCGCCATCCAGCGCAGACCCTCTGGAAGTTCCCATTCCATCCTCCGGGGTCATCTGGTTGATAATCCTCCACCTGCACAATCCAATGGTGGACCTCTGGATCTTCCCAATCACCCTCCCGGGTCGTTTGGTTGATTACCTCCGCCTGCGCACTACAATGGTGGATCTCTGGACTTCCCAATCTCCCTCCGGGGTCGTTTGGTTGGTTAAGCACGGGCTGCGCAATCCGGTGAGTGTACCTTTAGAAGTTCCAATTCCACTCCCGGGAAGTTAGTTTGGTTGATAGCTCCCACCGGCGAGCCTGCGACTGCCATGGACAAGATTCTGAGAGTTAAGACTGCACACAATGGGCCAGAGCAGGATATTTTCCTCCTCGGTCACCTCCACACCCCCACCCTTCCTCCCTAGGGTCACGTTCAGTCGCACCCTCCTCTCCCTGGAGAGGTGCGGTCCGAAGGGGGGGATCAGTGGTTCGGTCTCTGCCGTGATTCCGGTGCGATGTTCCAAGATGGCCTCCGAGGTAGACAGCAGTACTTGTCGTATGCATTACCCCCTTCCTTGGGCGGAGTATTGCACTACTACTGGATGCAATACTCCCTTGGATATTACCTACCTCCATTGGGGTCTAACCGCACTAGAACTGTTTCAGTGCCGGCAGTAAGCGTTCCCCTTTTGATAGGTGGCGGAACTGCATTCCCACTGGGGTCAGTACTTACTGTTTGCATTAGCCTCTTCCATAGGTGGCGCTATGGCATTATCCCTGGTTCAGTGTTTACTGTATGTCTTACCCCCTCACGTAGGTGGTGTATTGATACGGGACTCTCCATATGCCTTGCCCTTTCCGAAAGAAGTGTACTCTCTCTACTTGGATAATTGCAACATTGCCCCTTCCACTATCGTGGGGAATGAGTACACATCTTGGATGTTGCACTTCAACTACGCCACGGCTATAGATGCCTAAGCTTCTTTTACAAGTGGGCCGTGATACTGTGGCTGTTTCCACGTTGTGTCCTTTTCCATTAGTGCCGGTTTGGGGCAGAAATATGATCACCTCTCTCTTCAGGGGGTTGCCCAGCGTCACTCATGTGTCCTAGCGTCCCTATATCCATGGTCCTCCACTGTTCCAATATGTTATCCACCATTCCTGATGTGGGAAGTGGTTGTGCTGGCGCTCTGGTTTGACTTTGCAGCGTGTTCTCAGCTGGTTCGGTTTTTACGCTGGCACTAGCGTTCGCAGTCGCTGCAGTGTGGCATCCCCTCAGGTAAGGGTTCCACCCTGAAGCTGGCTTGGCGGTTGTTCCTGTTCGACGCCCTTCCCAGGTGGAGTGTTTAAGGTTAGCTCTCCTTCCCTGAGGCAGTATGGTACCATGGCTTCTATCGGGTTCCTCTAGTCTGCCCCCTCAGTTTGTGCTGGCGGGGCACGCTGCGGCTCCTACGGTACGGGGGTCCTGGAGTAGCCATTACATACTCTGGCTCTTCCTGCACGGCTCTTTCGTCAGGTGACGGATTCTTCTAACGCCGAATTCGGTGGCGTACGCTGCATGGCCTCCTCCTTAGGCGGAGTATGGAACCGCCACTCATCAGGTGGCTACTTCTGTGTAGCGCCTGTCTCAGATGGTGAATGGGCTTTGCCCTGCCCCCTTTTCCTTCTGTTTCTTCTTTCTCTGGCTCAGGGTCTCGTCTCGTTCCGGACTGACTGTTGGGCTGTGACGTTTTTCCACATTCTCCTTCTACAGGTGAAGCCTACCCGTTGGTTCTGGGTGTCCTACCCGGATCTACAACTACCTCTCAAGACTTGACTACTGACTGCCATGTCAGTCCGATGGTAGTCATGCCTTTTCACTGCACTTTCCGTGGCTAGACTACGAGACTCACCACGCCAGGCGGAGCTGGGGTGCTGTCGCGACTCGCCACCGTTGCTGGAGTTTCATTCCTGGAACAGAACACCCCTTCTATTCTTCCTCCTCGAGGCAGGAGTTTTTCTCTCTTCTTGGTCTGGTCGAAATTTCCGTCGAGCAGCGTTGCTACACCTTCAATACACGGTCGCTGACGGAACTCCTCACCGCCGGTGATCCTCATATCGTCTCTTCTTCTGCCTATCCAATGTATTGATTCCTTGTCTTGCGGTTGGACACGCCTCATTTTTTTTTTCTTGGTAGTCTATCAGCCGGCTTCTCAGTCTCCCCACAAGCCTCTTCGGCTCGAGGGACTTTGGTGGACCAATTACCGTTTCCAGAATTCCCCCCTTGAACCCTTACGGTAGATGTCTCTCCAACTCCGGTCCTGGAATGTAGTTTTTTCTTGTGGCTATCACATCCATCAGACGGGTGTCTGGGTTGGGGCGCTTGCAGAGAACCTTCCTGGTTCTTCACAGGGATAAGCGATCATCCGGCCCATTTATTCCTTCTCCCGATGGTGGTCTCTGATTTCCATTTCAATGAAGAAATTGTTCTTCCATCGCCGAGTCCCTCCCCTTCACACCCTAGGGAACGGGAGTTACACCATTTGGACGGTGTCAGGGTTCTGACGATTTATTTGCCAGCCTCCAGTTCCTTCCGGCGTATGGGCTCCTCTTTTTTTGTCATCCCGGAGGGTCCTCGCAAGGCATTGGCGGCCTACAGGGTGGCAATTACACGTCTGCAATTGCTGAAGCATACTGCACCCGGGGCAGGGTTCCGCCCTTTGGTGTCACGGCTCACTCCACCAGAGCGGTGGGCGCTCTTGGTCTCGGAGGATTCAAGGTTCGGCCGCGCAGTTGTGCCAGACAGCTTCCAGGTGCATACTTATGTATTGGCAGGCGCTGCCTTGGGCCGCATGGTCTTGCAGGCGGCAGTTCTTAGTTGCCTGCAGGGGCGCTTGCTCCATGTGTCTGTGGTTTTCCCTCCCTGTGGACTGCTCTCGGACGTCCCATGGTCTCTGTGTCCCCCAATGAATATGGGCGAGAAAACGAGATTTTTGTATAACTTACCAGTAAAATCTCTTTCTCGCTCTTCATTGGGGGGACACGGCATCCACCCAGTATTGTTGTTCGGCCACAGTTGTGGCTGTTGCTGGTTAGAACCTAGTTTGGTTCTCGGCATTGGCTGTTCCACGTTTTTTCGTTTGGTTACTTGCTTCTCCTACTGCTTCTCACAAACTGAAGCTCTCTCTCCAGGCTGGAGGGGGTATAGCTGCCAGGGGAGGAGCTAACAGCTTTTACTAGTGTCAACGCCTCCTAGAGGACATAGCTATACCCATGCTCTCTGTGTCCCCCAATGAAGAGCGAGAAAGAGATTTTCCTGGTAAGTTATACAAAAATCTCGTTTTTTTGGGGGGGGGGGGGGGGACTTTATTTTTTCAACTTTTTTTTCAACTTTTTTTTTAACTTTATTTTTTGTCCCACTTTGGGACTTAAACTTTTGGGGGTCTAATCCTTTACAATGCATTCCAATACTTCTGTATTGGAATGCATTGGCTGTATGAGTAATACTGTGTGTATTACTCATACAGCTTCCGGCCTGTGAGATCCAGGGGGCTGGATCTCACAGGCTCGTCACCGTAAGGCAGCGCGATGCATTCCTTAGACATCGCGCTGCCTTCCATGCCATCGGGTCCCCCCTACAGCCGCATGGGGACCCGATGGCACGCCCGATCGCCACTGCAAACCGCAGGTAAAGCCGCAAACCGCAGGTCTGAATTGACCTGCGGTTTGCGGCGATCGCCGATACGGGGGGTTACATGACCTCACCCCCCCGGCGTTGTGACAGGATGACAGGCATCCTGTCACAATTAACCCCCGCCGCGCCGCAATATTTTTTTAAACTTAGGACGTACCGGTACGCCCTAAGTCCTTAAGGGGTTAAGAGGTTTATGTATATTTTTTTTACCCTACACCTTTCTTTCTGAACTGTTCTAGTTCCTCCTTCCTTTCCTCCCCCAGTCCCATTGCCTTGCCCCCGGTCTCTATCTGCACTATCTTCCCATCCTATAACATAGTCCCTAGTTTAAACACTTCTCCAACCTTCTAGCCATCTTCTCCCCCAACACAGCTACCCCTTCCCCATTGAAGTGCAGCCCGTCCCTACGATAGAGCATGTAGCTGACAGAGAAGTCGGCCCAGTTCTCCAGGAACCCAAACCCCTCCTTCCTACACCAGTTCTTGAGCCACTTGTTAATCTCCCTAATCTCCCGCTGCCTTTCTTGTGTGGCTCGTGGTACAGGCAGTATTCCTGAAAATACTAACTTTTGAGGTCCTTGCCCTAAGGTTTTGACCTAAATCCCTAAAATAATTTTTAAGGACGCTCCACCTACCTCTTACTTTGTCATTGGTTCCGATATGGACCATGACCGCTGGATCTTCTCCAGCCTCTCCCAGTAATCTGTCAACCCGATTCGCGATGTGTCGAACTCGAGCGCCAGTGTATTTTATGCTCAGTGCTTTTCATGCTCAGAGCTGTGTATCTCTGTACAGGCAGACAGCTACTTGACATCCCTAAGGCCCCTTTCACACAGGTGTTGCGGATTGGGGCCGGATGCGTTCAGGGAAAATGGTGCAATTTTGACACTAAAGCAAGTCAGTTTTCACTGCAATTGCGTTCCATGTTTGCGTTTTTTCCGCGCGGGTGCAAAACATTGTAATGAATTTTGCATGCGCGTGAGAAAAATCGGCACGTTTGGTACCAAGACCTGAACCCAGACTTCTTCACAGAAGTTCGGGTTTGGGTTAGGTGTTGTGTAGATTTTATTATTTTCCCTTATAACATGGTAATAAGAGAAAATAATAGCATTCTTAATACAGAATGCATAGTACTGGAGGGGTAAAATAAAAAAAATGTAACTCGCCTTAATCCACTTTATCGCGCAGCCCGGCTCTTCTGTCTTCTTTGAGGAATAGGACCTTTGATAAAGTCACTGCGCTCATCACATGGTCCATCACATGATCTTTTACCATGGTGATGGATCATGTGACGGCCCATGTGATGAGCGAAGTGACATCATCAAAGGTCCTTTTCCTGTGCACAGCAAAGAAGACAGAAGAGAAGCCGGGCTGCGCGATCAAGTGGATTACGGTGAGTTATATTTTATTTTTTATTTTTTTAACCCCTCCAGCCCTATTGTACTATGCATTCTGTATTAAGAATGCTATTATTTTCCCTTATAACCATGTTATAAGGGAAAATAATATTGATCGGGTCCCCATCCCGATCGTCTCTTAGCAACCATGCGTGAAAATCGCACCGCATCCGCACTTGCTTGCGATTTTCGCGCAGCCCAATTCGCTTCTATGGGGCCTGCGTTGCGTGATAAACGCAGAATATAAAACATGCTGCGATTTTCACACAACGCACAAGTGATGCGTGAAAATCGCTGCTCGTGTGCACAGCCCCATAGAAATGAATGGGTCTGGATTCAGTGCGGGTGCAATGCGTTCACGTCACGCATTGCACCTGTGCGGAAAACTCGCTCGTGTGAAAGGGGCCTAAGACCATATTCACACCAATTTGATGCAACTTGAACCTGCACCACAACCGCAGAATAAAAACCACAAAAAAGGCTATGTTCACATGTGCATCATAGGCTCTGTTAAGAGACTCAGTCGCAGATTCCATTACAAATAGAGAATAAAATAGAGCAGCGTGCTTCGATGTGTTGTGTGTCAAAACGACCGACCACGTAACGAAAGTCCAATGTACTCCATTATAGAGGCTGGGGTCCATTTTTGCTCGTCATATGATTGATCTGCTTCTGGTGTTATTTTATTTCTGTTCCTTGTGAAGGGAAGAATAGCACAGATTGTTTCATTCTTTCCGTGAAATGTGACAAAAACTGAACAATGTCTTAAAGATCCATTTTGCATATACAGGACTTATAAATGGCCACAGCGGGCACCTCTTTGCGTATTGGGTCTATAAAATCACTTTCTTTAAGTTATAAAATAATTTCAGATAAGGTCTGTAATTCTGTAAGGTCAGGGGTGCACAACCTGTGGTCCATGGGCCACATGTGGCTCCCCAATGCCATTCTGTGCAGCACCCAAACATCTGATCATAGACTTGCTTGTGCGTGCCGACGTGTATTTTCCACGTCAGAGACAAGAGAAGTGACTTGCACTGCAAGAGTTGGGGCAAGCACTAATGCATTGTGTGGCCATGGATAGATGGTCTCACATAAACTATACCTGATCTCTTCCGGAGTGTGAATGGGGGGCTTCTGGAAGTGGAACCCTGCACCTATCGGACATTTATGGCTTGTACTTTCCATATTTGTTGTTCCTACACACCCACATTTGCACTGGCGGTTTTTGGACTGTAAAAAGCCAGAATACTCACATGAATTCAAGTCAATGGGTCTGCATCAGGAGTGCACATGGCCGGTGCAGCTCGGGCACTGAGCCAGTACGGTCGTGTGCATGAGCCCTAATACCCATACAGTAATAGCAGGCCTGTTGTCATGGCAACACATCAGTGCCCCATAATTGTGTTTGCAGGGGCCAATGGTGATGGAAAGCTTTTGTGTAACTGCCTAGATGCTGAGGTCGCATGCTGCGCTGATACAGCATTCCGTAAGAATATATATTTAAAAAAATCTATATTGGCCGGTTGTAAAAGGGCAACGTAATCAAATTAATTCAATGATTCGCCCAGCCCTACTCACATGTCTAGCGAGGTACAAAGAATGTCTAAAATACATAATAAATCTGGCGCAAGTCATTACAATAGCCAAAATACTGGAGCAATTAGCTTAGTAAATCTAGGACTGTGGAATCGGAGGCAGAACATTGACCTTCAAAGGGGTTATCCCACGAAAATGATTCTACATTTTTCAAACCAGCACCTGGATCTGCATACTTTTTTGTGGTTGCATTTAGTTAAAGATTTAGTATAGCCTTTGAAATTTTCAATAAAATGTATCTATACAAAGCCACCTGCTGTTTGTTCTTTTCCTTATTTCTCCGTCCACCTCACTGAGGTGGTCTCAAATGCTCAGTTTAAATTTTCAGCTTTCACAAGCCATATCTTCTGTTAGAAGCAGCAGCAGTTACGGGGAAAGAGCTGCAGCAGAAAGGACATGCCCCCTGAGCTACCAGGCTGTGTTAAATCTAGCAGAACAATTGAAGAAATGAATGGGAGAGGTCTGGTTCCATGTAAGGTTCAGGGCTGGTTTTAACTTTGTTAGATTGTCATGTACTTTGATTTCTGATTTTCAGTTTTTAGACCACTCATAGCATAGCCCCTTTTAGTGTACTTTCACACTAGCGGTATTCTTTTCCGGTATTGAAATCCGGTAAAGGGTCTCAATACTGGGGAAAAAAGCTTCCGTTTTGTCCCAATGCATTCTGAATGGAAAGCAATCCGTTCAGTATGCATCAGGATGTCTTCTGGTGCGTCCCTTGTACAGTATCTGACCGGTCAAAATTCCGGAACACTATTGCACTTGCCGGATCCGGCATTAATTTCCATAGAAATTTATTAATGCCGGATCCGGTACCAAGTGTTCCTGAAATTGCCGCATTGCCAGATCCGGTTTTCCGGTCTGCACATGCGCAGTTCTTTCTAGCTTAGAAAAAAATTAAATACCCGATCTGTTATTCTGGATGATACCGGAAAAGACGGATCCGGTATTTCAATGCATAAGTCTACCGTATTCGGGGAAAAAAAAAGAAAGATATCCGTTTGCAACATTGGGGGAATTTTATCAGTTTTGTCCAGAGGTTAGATAAGATAAAATTAGACCCAACGGCCAGAAACTACTGAATATCTGGCGCACACTGTAGGAAAAGTTTTCAGTACCTCTTTGCTCGCCTGCTTTATACCAGTAGAGTCTTTGGAATGAGTGGCGGTCACATGTGCTCACTGCTGCTCCATTCAACCGCATGGGACTGCTGAAGAGAAGTCGAGTGCAGCATTCAGGCTTCGCTAGCAGTCTCCTAGTACATGTTTGACCACTGTTCCATTCAGACCTCAGCACCTTAGTCTTGTGATCAGTGGGGGTTCCAGTGGTCAGACCCTCACCAGATACTTACACCCTGTCCACAGGAGTTCTAATAGGGAGAAAACCTGTTAAATTATACTGGTGCGGGATGCACTCACTTTTTATAGACACATTTTCAAAACTGTCTAATGAGTTATAAAAATTGTTTAAAACGTATTTTGATGGAATTCAATTTTGCATTCTCCCATCCATTAATCTCGATAAGGCTAAGGCAACACAGCGACGTGTCGCGGAACTGCATTGTGACGTTTTACACTAATGTCGTGCAACACTTTTTATAATGATAGTCAATGGTGTTGAACCGCGACATGCTACAACAGTCGCACAGAAACTTGGATGGATTTTTTGCGAATGTCTTGTCGCAGTTGCAGCATGTCTCAGTGCGACACCATTGACTATCATTATAAAAAGTGTTGCCCCAACGACACATGTCGCCGTGTAACCCTTTCCTGACATCTGCCGTACATGTTGGTCTTTAAAGATGCCGCCTGCTCAGGAGATGAGTGGTAATTGAACCCCTTAGATGCCACAGTCAATTGCGAGTCCGACCACGTCATCTGAGGACTGAAGGGTCATGTACTGTAAGGAGTCTGCTCCCAGTAACCGAACGCACGCACCCTTGCGATAAGATTACAGGAGACGCTCGGTTGCTATGGCAGCCGGGAGCCTTGTGACGGGATCCCCAGCCTTCCATAGCAAAGTTCCTCTAGAGCCCTGTCTCAGACAGAGCTCAATAATGAAAGTAATTTTTCTGTAGACTCCAGTGGTAAGTAAACCACTGCAGTGTATGGTATAAGTGATCTGATAATCGTATCTTCAAGTCCCCTAAGGAGGACTAAAAGTAAAGTTAAAAAATAGTTTTTAGAAATATAAAAAAAAAAATTAAAACCTCACCCTTTCCACATTTTACATAAAAAATTAATGAAGAAAGAAAAAAACGTATTACCGCATCAAAAATCCCCCTAAAAATTAATACCATAACGAAAAAATCTAAATGGCCCAAAGCACTGTTGTATGGTAACTTCGCCTCCCTGAAAAGAATAAAAAGTGATAAAAAATAAAAAGGTCATACATACCCCAAACAGCTGTGATATATTGTTCAAGCCAGTGTGATCGCTCAGGGCCTATGATTGGCTGCAGTGGTCGTGAAACCAAGCTGCGTCCTAGTACTGAGGCTCAAATATCCAGCAATCAGAATATCATGGCATGGTTTAGCCATATGTTGTAACAGTTCTATAATGGAAATTCTTCTCTAAGGTTCAGTTCACACTTGGGGATTATCTCTGCTGTTTCTAAAATTATTCTGTACAACGAAAAAAACAAAACCTAAAGAAGCATTTCCAATAACAGCCTGTTGATTTCTGGCATCCTTGTTGATGGGTAGAAGCTTCAGAACGGCAATAGCGGGGGATCGGTGAGATGACTGATTTAAAAAAATATATATATTTTTAATACCATTTATGAGGCTTTTGAAAGTAAATCTCCCAGACAACCCCAATAAATATAAAAAGTAAGAAAACGAGATCCATTGTGGGACAATCAAATATTTACTCCGCTATTGTTTTGTAAAAAAGCCATATTTGTGACATAATTTGCAACTTTCACTTCTCTCGCCACTTTTCTGCAGTGGTGAGCAACTTGTGCGAGGTAGTGGGCTCCCACTGCCTAACAGTACACAATTAATCTAAATATATATACACACTCACCTAAAGAATTATTAGGAACACCTGTTCTATTTATCATTAATACAATTATCTAGTCAACCAATCACATGGCAGTTGCTTCAATGCATTTAGGGGTGTGGCCCTGGTCAAGACAATCTCCTGAACTCCAAACTGAATGTCAGAATGGGAAAGAAAGGTGATTTAAGCAATTTTGAGCGTGGTATGGTTGTTGGTGCCAGACGGGCCGGTCTGAGTATTTCACAATCTGCTCAGTTACTGGGATTTTCACGCACAACCATTTCTAGGGTTTACAAAGAATGGTGTGAAAAGGGAAAAACATCCAGTGTGCGGCAGTTCTGTGGGCAAAAATGCCTTGTGGATGCTAGAGGTCAGAGGAGAATGGGCCGACTGATTCCAGCTGATAGAAGAGCAACGTTGACTGAAATAACCACTCGTTACAACCAAGGTATGCAGCAAAGCATTTGTAAAGCCACAACACGCACAACCTTGAGGAGGATGGGCTACAACAGCAGAAGACCCCACCGGGTACCACTCATCTCCACTACAAATAGGAAAAAGAGGCTACAATTTGCACAAGCTCACCAAAATTGGACTGTTGAAGACTGGAAAAATGTTGCCTGGTCTGATGAGTCTCGATTTCTGTTGAGACATTCAAATGGTAGAGTCCGAATTTGGCGTAAACAGAATGAGAACATGTATCCATCCTCTGATGGCTACTTCCAGCAGGATAATGCACCATGTCACAAAGCTCGAATCATTTCAAATTGGTTTCTTGAACATGACAATGAGTTCACTGTACTAAAATGGCCCCCACAGTCACCAGATCTCAACCCAGTAGAGCATCTTTGGGATGTGGTGGAACGGGAGCACGGGAGCTTCGTGCCCTGGATGTGCATCCCTCAAATCTCCATCAACTGCAAGATGCTATCCTATCAATATGGGCCAACATTTCTAAAGAATGCTATCAGCACCTTGTTGAATCAATGCCACGTAGAATTAAGGCAGTTCTGAATGCAAAAGGGGGTCCAACACCGTATTAGTATGGTGTTCCTAATAGGGATCGACCGATTATCGGTTTTACCGATATTATCGGCCGATATTCAGGATTTTGACAGTTATCGGCATCTATTTTGCCGATATTTTCTGATAACGTATGGGGAACACAGATCGCGCTGCTGACCGCTCTCTGTGTTCCCTCAGCAGCACAGGAGAGAAGGAAGCAGTGTCTCCCTCCCCCTGTGATGCTGCTGCCGCTCCCGCCTATGAGAGGAGAGAAGACAAGAGGAGGGGAGGGGCTGTGGCCACTGCGCCACCAATGATATTAACTTACTCATTCATTCAAATTGAACAGGAGGCGGGAGCTGGCTGCAGAATCACATAGCCGGCTCCCGACCTCTATGAGCGGTAGCTGCGATCTGCGGTAGTTAACCCTCAGGTGCCGCGGATCGCAGCTACCGCTCATAGAGGTCGGGAGCCGGCTATGTGATTCTGCAGCCAGCTCCCGCCTCCTGTATATGAATAAATGAGAGATTTATGTTCATTGGTGGTGCAGTGCGCCCCCCAGTATTAATCATTGGTGGCGCAGTGCGCCCCCTACCCCCGTATTAAAAACATTGGTGGCGCAGTGCGCCCCCCACCCCAGTATTAAAAACATTGTTGGCGCAGTGCGCCCCCCACCCCAGTATTAAAAACATTGGTGCCGCAGTGCGCCCCCCACCCCAGTATTAAAAACATTGGCTGCGCAGTGCGCCCCCCCACTCAATCCCCCCCAGTTTTAATCATTGGTGGCAGTGGCCACAGGGTCCCCTCTCCCCTCCTCCTCCGATCGGAGCCCCAGCAGTGTAAGCCTGGGGCTCCGATCAGTTACCATGGCAGCCAGGACGCTACTGAAGCCCTGGCTGCCATGGTAAGCTCCATGCTGCTGTGTGCACAAAGCACAGAGCAGCAGGGACAGTGTGAGGTCCTATTCACCCTGATAGAGCTCTATCAGGGTGAATAGGACAAGGGTTCTAGTCCCTAAGGGGGTTAAAAGTTAGTAAAAAAAAAACACCAAAATATTAGGTATAAATAAAAAAGAAAGATTTACAAAAAAAAGCTACACATTAACAATAAAAATTAGGGATGTCCCGATACCAGTATCGGTATCGGGACCGATACCGGGCATTTGCACGAGTACATGTACTCGTGCAAATGTCCCCGATACCACTGCCGATACCTGTGCGCCGCTTCTGTGTCCGTCCGCGGCCTGCCCCTGCACCTCGCACAGCTAACAGCTTCAGAGGCAGCAGCAGGCAGTGTAATAGGAGCCGACAGTGGAAGCTAGCTCCGCCCCGCCCCTCCCCGCCCTCCAACCAATCAGAGGCAACCAGCACTGACTCACAGTGCAGGGACTCAGAGAATCGTCTGACAGTTTATTAGTTAAAAGAATCGTCACCGAGTCCCTGCCAGGCTTCCTGCTCTGCGGCTCCCTGTAAGTCCGTCCGGGGGAAGGGGGGGGGGCATTATTAGCATAGCATGTAGTGGAGCTGTGTGTGTACAGGTGCATGTAGCAGAGCAGGAAGCCTGGCAGGGACTCGGTGACCGTCTCTGACTCATTCGATTCTTTTAACTAATAAACTCTCAGACGATTCTCTGAGTCCCTGCAATAACTATACATTGTAATTACATCACAGTCTGCTCCACTGCATTCACTGCAGCAGAGCTGTGTTTGCCAGGAGCGAGTCCCTCTAAAGGTGATAGTGTCTGTCTTCTATGGCCCTGGTCCTTCCCTTCCTGCCTGCAAGCTGCACATTGATCTCTAAAAGCAGGCATTAGGGCAAGAAGAAATATACATTACTGTATGATGGCCACAAGACTATTATACTGAGGAGGGGGGGCTTCAAAAATTGTTGTCCTGACTCCTTACAGTAGCGTCTCCTTGTGGCCCTGATACAGTATAACGTCTCCTTGTGGCTGCCCCCATACAGTATAACGTCTCCTTGTGGCCCCCATACAGTATAACCTCTCCTTGTGGCCGCCCCATACAGTATAACGTCTCCTTGTAGCTGCCCCCATACAGTATAACGTCTCCTTGTGGCTGCCCCATACAGTATAACGTCTCCTTGTGGCTGCCCCCATACAGTATAACGTCTCCTTGTGGCTGCCCCCCATACAGTATAACGTCTCCTTGTGGCTGCCCCCATACAGTATAACGTCTCCTTGTGGCTGCCCCCATACAGTATAACATCTCCTTGTAGCTGCCCCCATACAGTGTAACGTCTCCTTGAAGCTGCCCCCATACAGTATAACGTCTCCTTGTAGCTGCCCCATACAGTATAACGTCTCCTTGTAGCTGCCCCCATACAGTATAACGTCTCCTTGTGGCTGCCCCCATACAGTATAACGTCTCCTTGTGGCTGCCCCCATACAGTATAACGTCTCCTTGTGGCTGCCCCCATACAGTATAACGTCTCCTTGTGGCTGCCCCCCATACAGTATAACGTCTCCTTGTGGCTGCCCCCATACAGTATAACGTCTCCTTGTGGCCCCCATACAGTATAACGTCTCTTTGTGGCCCCCATACAGTATAACGTCTCCTTGGAATGTTATAGTTCTGTTTTTGGGCCTTTTGGTTGGTCAGTGGTCAGAAAATACATGTGTGTGTGTGTATTTTATTGTTAAAATTAGTATCGGTAATTGGTATCGGTGAGTACTTAAATTAAAGTATCAGTACTCGTACTCAGTCTTAAAAGAATGGTATCGGGACATCCCTAATAAAAATATTCATTTTCAGCAGATTTGTGTAGGATTTATTTATTTTTTTTTCAAAAATGAAATTTCACAGAATATCGGTATAAATTATCGGCTATCGGCCTGAAAGTTCACAAATTATCGATTTCGGTATCGGCCTTAAAAAATCTATATCGGTCGATCCCTAGTTCCTAATAATTCTTTAGGTGAGTGTATATATCATGAATTTATCCAAAATGTTAAAAGGTCAGTGGCAGAATAGAACCACAATGGACATGTGACACTCCAAAAATAGATCACCTCAGTGAACTAGGTGCAGACCAATATTACACCCCATACATAATCTAATTCCCAACAAAATAAATAATCAAAAGTACCTAGTGCAAAACATATAATGCAAAATGCATTAGGGAATAACAAACTAATATAACTCAGACCTACTTGAGTAAGGGTACTTTCACACTAGCGTTGTTGGATCTGGCAGGCATTTCCGGCAACAGAAGCGCCTGCTGGAATCTGTCAAACCGGATACTAACTGATAGTCCCGTCCCTCCCGGATCCATTAGTCCGTTGCCAGAAATACCTGCCGGCCAACCGTATGTAAATGGAGATAATTTTTTACTGGATCCGTCTGACGGATCCGGTGAAATAATGGATCCGTCTCATCCGTTATCATCCAGTTTTGATTAAAATTTTCAAAGATCAAAAGTAACCATTTCATATGCAGATTTTATAGTGGCTATAAAAGACAACCGAAGGTCACATACCCCTCAGATGCTGCTTCAGAACATAGCAAAGATGATGCCGGACCACATTTGATTTGGATTTCAGGCTCTAATCCTTGTTTCCTGCTGGAGAAGACGTCTTTGAGCCAGACGGCACCGTCGCTATTGGGTGCATCCAATTACTTTTGCCAGAATAAGAAGGGGAGCATTTGAAGTTCTGTTTCCCGAACTGCGGAATTATCCAGACAAGTTTCATAACTACTTATGGATGAGCGTCAAAAGTTTTGACGATCTGTTACAAAGGGTGTCACATCCCATCGAAAGACAGGACACCGCTTTCTGTCTAAGTGTTTCACTTGCAGAACGCCTAATGCTTACAATAAGGTAATTATTTTATTTTATTTTTTATATTTTACTATTTTAGTTTTGTATAATTTTTTAACGTTGATTTTCCTGGTTCAAAGCTGAAACCAGACAAATTTCCCTACCCCATGTTACGAAAATTTTCTTTACTTGATACTACAGTACTCTACCTAGCGCAGCTCTCGATTGCGCAGGCCAAGGGCTTTGGAGGCGCTGCATCACTGTGACTTCAACAGCTCCTATAGTCATGATTTAACCCTGTCTCGACCATTAGAGACGTTGACAGCACTGTGAGCAATGCTAGTCAGAAGCATACGCCTATTGTTCTCCATGGAGAGCCCGTTCCATCACTAGATTTCCCAAAAAATGTCCTTTGACCGGTGAAAATGACCACAGAACAAAGGAAAGCATTTTTGAGCATTTAACGGTGGTATGGCCAGTTTAAGGCACCAAACAAGGCCATCCAAATTATATAGCTTGTATTGTTTTATTTATTTATTTTTTGTAATTTATTTTACATATTTGCTCATTTTTATTTACACTTTTTTTAATTTTTTTTTATTTTTTATTTTTTTTCCTGATTTCCGGCAACGTCCCTCCATTATCAGTTTCATCTTGGAATATCCACAGTTTCCTTATTTATTAAAGATATGTGCCATGCTTTGTGGGAGCAGTTGCATGCGGAATTTATCCCACATCCAAGTAGGCAACAGTGGATCGAAATTTCTGAAAATTTCTGTGAGGTGTGCCAGTTTCCTAACTGTCTTGGGACAATAGACGGGAAACATATCCGTATTATCAAGCCCCAAGGCACTGGGTCAGAGTATTTTTAACTACAAAAAATATTTCTCAATCATATTAATGGCCATCGCTGATGCCCAATACCGTTTTGTGGCAATCGATGTTGGGGCTTACGGCCGAACCAATGATTCCATGGTCTTTAAAATTCTTATATGGGGCGAAGGCTATATAATAGACCAGTGGTGGGCAAACTTTTGTCAACTGAGCCAAATATCGCCAAAACCACGATTGAAATTTCTTTTGAGAGCCACATTTTTAAAACCTAAAATATATAGGAAGGTACATTGTTTTTAGTTTCAATAAGTTTTTATTGAGAATATTCTGCATGTAAGTATCCACATGGAGGATAGAAATAACACAACTAATAAACCAAAGACTTTAGAACGATATTATTTATCGATAACGTTAAATTCCGTAAAATTTGCCTTACAATGTAGAGAAAATTACATCCTTTCAATGACTGACAAAGTCACAAACACTAATGTGAACAATGGTCTTGCATCTCTTTGGAAAGTTTGAGTAAGTCAGGTTTGTATGTTGTTTTTAATTTTAGGCACAATTCCGGGTTCTCATCGTTGAGACGATTTCTCAATTTACTCTTGATAAGGTTCATGCTTGAAAATGATTGTTCGCATAAATATGTAGACCCGAATAAGGAAAGAACAGCAAACGCTAGTTTTTTCAGTTGATTATATGAGTCAGGAATACTATTCAAGGTGTTAAAAATCAACATATCTTCCTTCTCCAGGTCTTTCAAAGCAGACCACTTGTGCTGTGAACTAAGTTCACATTTGTTTTTCTCCAATATTTCTAAATCAGCACAAAGACGTTTAAATTTCGAGCTCCACACTTCTTTGTTTTTTAAATCCAGCAATTGCATTTCAAAGTTGCCAATGTCGATATTAAAGGGAGAAAATTTTTATTCCGTTACAGTAGCATCCAGAGGTTTTTTAACAAAGGCCAACATCGCTTTGCTGTTTCTGAATTCCTGAAACCTCTTGAAAAAAGCTTCCCTCATACTTAAAAGTGCTGTTTTAAAATAGCAAATGTCAATATCAGAATTATTTTCTTGGCGATGTTTCAACAGGCTTGGAAAGTGAATCAAAGTTTCTCTGTCAAAATTTTGAGCAAAAACAGATAATTTGTTTTCAAACAAAATAACTTCTTCTAACATCGAAAAAATTGTGTTTCCTTTCCCCTGTAGTTTATGATTAAGCTGATTTTAGATGGGACGTAATATCTACCATGAAATAGTTTTTGGATCCACTGATCGTTTGTTAATTCTGGATAGTGAACACCCTTCTCAAGGAAAAATGCTTTAATTTCTGTTAATAAGGAGGCAAAACGTTTCGTCTTGAAAACCAACGTACCTTGTTATGCAGCGGAAGATCTGCGTACTCGCTCTCCATTTCAACTAAAAATTCTTTAAATTGGCGATGATTAAGAGCTTTAGCTATAATGGAGTTGATCATCTTAATCACCAATTCCATAACTTTGCACATTTCTTCTGGAAATGTCTGCGCACAAAGTGCTTCTTGATGTATGATGCAATGGTATGTAAGTATCTCGAGACTAATTTTTTCTTTCATAATAGCAACAAAACCTTTTTCTTACGCCGGTCATACTTTTTGCCCCGTCTGTTGCAATTGAGACGATTTTATCTAGTGGAATATGATGTTTTTCAATGCAATCAATTACAGCATTTGCTATATCCTCTCCACGTGTTTGACCTTTCAGTGGCAATAATCCTAAAAGTTCTTCTTTAGGACCTGTAGTTGACATAAATCTTACAAAAAGTGAAACTTGCGCTGTATCATTTATGTCACAAGACTCGTCAACTGCTATTGATAAAGCTGAAACCCCTTTAGGATCATCAACTTGTTGGTTGGTTATATTGGTGTCTGTGTAAATAGTAATATAAAATTTGTGGGGCTCACACCTAGGATGTAATGGATATTTTAAGCAGGGTTCTCCGCCTTGATGGATACACCGAATCCAAACAGTAGGCAAGAAGTAAAAGTAATAAAATAGGCGTGCACACCTTGCACTGGCTCTGCAGACAAGTTTAATAAAAGTAAAAAATTATAAAGATAAAATGAAATAATAATCAAGATCCAAATAAAAGAAAGTACATATAAAAGTATGTAAAAACACACTCTGGGCTCATGCCCAAGAACGTAAGGGCGCCGTGCCTGTGCTGTGGACCGCAAATAGCAGTCCGCAATGCACGGACACAGACCGTGAGGCAGCTGCATGAGGATCGCGGACCCATTCACTTGAATGGGGTTCGCGATCTGCATCCGACTGCCCGCACCGCAAAAAAGTAGCGCATGCACTACTTTTTTGCGGTGCGGAGGCCCAGCCAGAAGCACCACGGAAGCACTCTGTAGCACTCATATCCCGGATCCTGGACCCATTGAAGTGAATGGGTCCAAGATGTGGGCTGCACACGGCCAGTGCCCGTGTATTGCGTCAACAGTACCAGTGAGGACTATCAGGGCTCATGCACACGACCGTGTGCCCGCCGTTGCCATATTGCGGACCGCATACGGCGGGACCGCAATACACGGGCACTGGATGTGTGCAGCCCGCATCATGGACGCATTCATTTAAATGGCTCCAGGATCTGGGATATGAGTGCTACAGAGTGCTTCCGTGGTGCTTCTGGCTGTGCTTCCGCACCGCAAAAAAGTAGTGCATGCGCAACGGGCATTCGGATGCGGATCGCGAACCCCATTCAAGTAAATGGGTCCGCGATCCTCATGCAGCTGCCCCACAGTCTGTGTCCGTGCATTGCGGACCACTATTTGCGGTCTGCAGCACAGGCACGGCGCCCTTACGTTCGTGGGCATGAGCCTCCCCAGAGTGTGTTTTCGCATACTTTTATATGTACTTTGTTTTATTTGGATCTTGATTATTATTTCATTTTATCTTTATCATTTTTTACTTTTTTTTAAACTTGTCTGCAGACATTACTTTTGCTTTTTAAACGCATGCCAAGTAAATGCTGATGCCAAATAATTGAGTCACCTGTAGAAGGAGGTACACTGACTCTGACTCTATGCCTGTAGTCACGTTCAAAGAAAGCGCCTGCACTGCAGTGGTGTTCTGGCTCTGGCAGATTTGACTGCCCAGGAACTTTTCACTACCCCTCGTCACTTCCTCCTGTGACGCAGCACGTTCCGACGTCTGGAAGGAGGTGCGTACTGCATACCGTACTACAAGTGAAGGCGCTTACTGTCATGTATTTAACTACCAGCTGACCAGGGTTTGAAAAATGGTTGAATGCACATTCGGTATACTGGTGGCCAAATGGCGAATTTTCACCAAACCAATTCAACTGAAAATAGAAACTGTCGATGAGGTAGTAAAGGCAGCTGTCGTTTTACACAACTACCTCCTGGTAAAAGATCCGCTACATGTCGATCAGATACCTGAAGACAATGAGTTGGCCAGTATTGAAAGTTTTGGACCGCGGACAAGTGTGGTAGTTTCAAGGATGAGAGACTCCTTTGCTGAATATTTCTGCTCCGAAGCAGGAAGGGTGGACTAGCAGGACCAAATGATTAAAATTATTTGTGTTTTTTTTTTTCTTTTCTTGTCAACATAATCTCCCCACGCTGGCGGAGGGACAAATAATTGTCGCTCTACCAATTGCGGGAAATTTTAAGGGTTCCAAAAGAACCCATTTTTTTTATCAATTTCTTAAAAAAAAAAAAACTTTCAACACACAAAATTTCAAAAACAAATTAGATTTATTATGAATAAATAAGATTTTTGATAAAATAAATATATAAAAAGCCATAACATTTTTAATAACTTTTTTTTTTTTTTTAGAATTGCCTATAAAAAGGCCTGGGGGAAGTAGAAGGGTGGGGGTGGAGGGGAGTTAACATTTTGGGGTCCCTTTGTCCTGTTGTTCATCTGCCACTGTGGACAAAAAAGTGCGTGATGGGGGGGGGGGGGGGGGGAAGTGCCTGAGAGGTAGTATTTAAAGTGGAGGATTGGGCAAGAGATGGATTTTCCCGAGCTAGAGTAGAGGGAGTGGTGAAAGAGGTTGGAGGAAAGTAATGAGGAGGAGAATGAGTAAAGTGGTGAGAAAATAGCTTGGGGGTTTGGGACTGGGATTGGGTATGGGCGGTGGGATGGGGCGGCTGGGAAGGGGGATAGGTGTGGGATGGGGGATAGGGCGGAGGAAGGGATGTAGGGGGGGTGGTGTTGCACTTGCCACAAGACCACAAGACGCAGTCCACTTGTCTTCTTGCCTCAAACAGTTGGTCGGGCGTGAACTGTTCCATCACAAGGAGCAACGATATCAAATAGTGATGCATCGGACTCATTTGCAACGTCAACACCGCCCCCTCCTGAAGACACTGCACATTATCCTCTAAAGCGGCAACTCGATTTGTGAATCCCATAAAGGACTCATAAACTAGCCTTTTGAGATTCTCGTAGTCCGCCTCACGGCTCCTACCTGTCCTGACCGCAATGTTTCTCTAACTGTGCCCTCTGGCGAAGCAACGATGGCCACTTTAGCCCCAATATTTGAGTCCCTCATGCGTCGCCAGAGGGCACAGGTAACATAGTAACATAGTACATAAGGCCGAAAAAAGACATTTGTCCATCCAGTTCGGCCTGTTATCCTGCAAGTTGATCCAGAGGAAGGCAAAAAACCCTGTGAGGTAGAAGCCAATTTTCTCCACTTTAGGGGGAAAAAAAAAATTCCTTCCCGACTCCAATCATGCAATCAGAATAACTCCCTGGATCAACGACCCCTCTCTAGTAGCTATAGCCTGTAATATTATTAAGCTCCAGAAATACGTCCAGGCCCCTCTTGAATTCCTTTATTGTACTCACCATCACCACCTCCTCAGGCAGAGAGTTCCATAGTCTCACTGCTCTTACCGTAAAGAATCCTCTTCTCTGTTTGTGTACAAACCTTCTTTCCTCCAGACGCAGAGGATGTCCCCTCGTCACAGTCACAGTCCTGGGGATAAATAGCTGATGGGATAGATCTCTGTACTGACCCCTGATATATTTATACATATTAATTAGATCTCCCCTCAGTCGTCTTTTTTTCTAAAGTGAATAACCCTAATTTTGATAATCTTTCAGGGTACTGTAGTTGCCCCATTCCAGTTATTACTTTAGTTGCCCTCCTCTGAACCCTCTCCAGCTCTGCTATGTCTGCCTTGTTTACAGGAGCCCAGAACTGTACACAGTACTCCATGTGTGGTCTGACTAGCGATTTGTAAAGTGGTACGACTATGTTCATATCACGGGAATCTATGCCCCTTCTGATGCAACCCATTATCTTGTTGGCCTTGGCAGCAGCTGCCTGACACTGTTTTTTGCTGCTTAGTTTGCTGTTTATTAAAATTCCTAGATCCTTTTCCATGTCAGTGTTACCGAGTGTTTTACCATTTAGTATGTACGGGTGACTTGCATTTTTCCTTCCCATGTGCATAACTTTACATTTATCAGTGTTAAACCTCATCTGCCACTTATCTGCCCAAGCCTCCAATCTATCCAGATCCCTCTGTAGTAGTATACTGTCCTCATCAGTGTAAATTACTTTATACAGTTTAGTGTCATCTGCGAAAATTGATACTTTACTATGCAAGCCTTCTACAAGATCATTAATAAATATATTGAAGAGAATAGGGCCCAATACTGACCCCTGAGGTACTCCACTAGTGACAGTGACCCAATCTGAGTGTGTACCGTTAATAACCACCCTCTGTTTTCTATCACTCAGCCAGTTACTTACCCACATACAGATGTTTTCTCCCAGTCCGAGCATTCTCATTTTATATACTAACCTTTTATGTGGTACAGTGTCAAATGCTTTGGAGAAGTCCAGATATACGACATCCATTGATTCGCCGCTGTCAAGTCTAGAACTTACCTCCTCATAGAAACTGATTAAATTAGTCTGACATGACCGATCCCTCACGAAGCCATGCTGATATGGCGTTATTTGCTTATTTCCGTTGAGATGCTCTAATATAGCATCTCTCAGAAAACCTTCAAACAGTTTACCCACAACAGATGTTAAACTTACCAGCCTATAGTTTCCAGGCTCTGTTTTTGGCCCCTTTTTGAATATTTGCACCACATATGCCACGCGCCAATCCTGTGGGACATTCCCTGTCAATATAGAGTCTGCAAATATCAGAAATAAGGGTCTGGCTATGACATTACTTAATTCCTTTAGGATACGGGGGTGTATGTCATCCGATCCTGGCGATTTGTCTATTTTAATCTTTTTAAGTCGCTGATGTACTTCTTCCTGGGTCAGACAGGACACTTTTAATGGGGAATTTATTTTTGCATTCTGCATGTCATCTGACAATTTATTTTCCTCAGTGAATACATTGGAGAAAAAAATATTTAACAGCTTTGCTTTCTCCTCGTCGCTCTCTGCGACTCCCCCCTCATTACTCTTTAAAGGGCCAACACCTTCAGATTTATACTTTTTAACATTTATATAATTGAAGAACATTTTAGGGTTAGTTTTACTCTCTTTGGCAATTAATCTCTCGGTCTCTAGTTTGGCCGCTTTTATTTGTTTTTTACATGTTCTATTTTTTTCCTTATAGTTTTTCAGTGCTTCTGTGCTACCCTCCTGTTTTAGTGTTTTATATGCTTTCTTTTTGTCATTTATTGCTTTCTTTACAGTTCTATTTATCCACATTGGTTTCTTTTTGTTCCTTAACCTTTTATTACCATACGGTATGTACCTCTCACAATGAGTTTTTAGGATGTTTTTAAAGATATCCCATTTTGTGTCTGTATTTGTGAGGACTTTGTCCCAGTTAGTTTGGCCTATGGCCTCTCTTAGTTGGCTAAATTTAGCTTTTTTGAAGTTTTGGTATTTTTGTTCCTCCCTGTAGAAACGCTCTTTTGAATGATAATTGGAAGGTTATTACTTTATGGTCACTATTTCCCAGGTGTCCCCCAACCTGCACGTCTGTTGTTCTGTCAGGTCTATTGGTTAATACTAAGTCCAGTATGGCCGTCCCTCTAGTCGGGTCCTGAACCAGTTGGGAGAGGTAATTGTCTTTGGTTATTGCCACGAACCTGTTTCCCTTATGAGATATACAAGTTTCAGTTTCCCAGTCTATATCTGGGTAGTTGAAGTCCCCCATAATAACCACCTCATTATGATTTGCCGCCTCGTCTATCTCGTTTAGTAGTAGATTTTCTGTGGACTCTGGTATATTAGGTGGTTTATAGTAAACTCCTATTAGTAATTTATTGTTGTTTTTAGCTCCATGTATCTCTACCCACAGTGACTCCACATGTTCATGTCCCTCACTTATATCTTCTCGGACTGTGGGCTTTAGACAGGACTTTATATAAAGGCAGAACCCTCCCCCTCTCCGGTTTTGACGATCCTTTCTAAACAGACTGTAACCTTGTTCATTAACTGCCCAGTCATAGCTATCATCCAGCCATGTCTCAGTTATTCCCACTATGTCATAGTCCTCCTCACACATCACTAATTCCAGTTCACCAGTTTTATTAGTCAGGCTTCTGGCATTAGTATACATACATTTGAGAGGTTTATGTATATTTTTTACCCTACACCTTTCCTTCTGAATTGTTCTAGTCCCTCCTTCCATTCCTCCCCCATTCTTATTACCTTGCCCCCGGTCTCTATCTGCACTATCTTCCCCTCCTATAACGTAATTACCCTCCCCCCCAGTCCCTAGTTTAAACACTCCTCCAACCTTCTAGCCATCTTTCTCCCCAGCCCGTCCCTACGATAGAGCCTGTAGCCGATAGGTAGTGGAACATTGCGGGACCGCCCCCTGGGGAACTTCGTGCTCCCGAGTACCGCTTGCTGTTCTGTAAAGCAAAGAAAAAGAAAAAAAATAACAATTAGCAATTGTATTTTGGTGGAGAACCTCTGGATAGAGGTGAGCAAAGCGACTTCTGATGCTACATAGGAAGTTTCAGAAAATAAAAAATTTCATACAAATACTGTACATAGAGCCCATACATTATATTAGTGTACAGAGAAGTGTCTATGTATAGTATGAATTTTTGTTGTGAAAGCAACTTCAGATGTATAATCTGAAGCATGCTTCTCTCATCTCTACTCCACAAAATACTATGTGGATGTCCAAGACAGATAGCCAAATGACAGTCTGCCTGGGCCATACACATAGATTGGAGAACATAATTCATAATCTGTATAAACATAATATCTTACCTTCGCAGCTCTAGGGTTCTTCGTAGGAACCCCAAGGCGGCATTGTAGCGATATGGCCACCTTGAGGTTCCTCCCAGATTGACCACCACCGAACCATGACTGTATACCCTGGAACAAAAGAAAAACAAAACAAAAAAAAAAGGTTATGCTTTAAAATACATGATTTGTTGACATCAAAAATGGTTTACTTTTTAATTGAACCAGCCACAACAACAATAAAAATACATTTGTTGTTAAACTATCTGTGGCAGTGACCAACATAAACTAGACTGTAAACCACTTCTGAGCAATAAAACATACGTGTATGCTATTTACAAATTAAATACTGTATACTTATGGCACTGATCCCGTTGCCCGTCTCTGAGGTCGTCTCAATTTGGCACAATGGCCTCGCATATCTCTTGCCAGAGGAGCCGGGTTGCTTGGTGGTCTGCGTGACGGCGGTCGGTGTGGTTGCTCCTCCACCATCTGGATGAGAAGTTCATTATGAATTTTTAAAAAATTGTCGACGTCCTCCTCATCCATTCTGGTGGAGACTCGGGAACCCTAAAAAAATAAATAAAATTAATTAACAATGTTTGTACATTTTTAAATTACAAAGACTTTGATTGAAAATGCTCACATGACCCCGACCATCGCATGCTCCCCGACTTCCTCTGGCAGAGGCTCGACGACCTCTCTGAGAGGCAACGGTACGAGATGGCTGTAAAATACAAAAAAAAAAATATTATAATTTAAGAACATACAATAACATGTATCTTTGAGGGAATTTTTTTTTTAACACCTACCGTTTGCTGTCCTCCACTCCCGACTTCCTCCTCGGTAGTCCTTTCTTGGCCGGGATGCATCTCCTCCAGAGACGATGACTGAGGAAAAAAAATATAATAATTAGAATAATGACACTATATTACATTTGGGAATGCTACCCAACTTGACATACCGTGTCATGTCGGCGGCGTTGTCGATGAGGAGAGCTCCCAGCCTCACTTGAAGAAGATATGCCTATAGAAATAAAAATAACATTTTTTATATTTGGACTTTACAGAAGACAAAAGACCCACGCAAATATTACTTGTCATAAAAAATAAAAAAAATGAAGACGGGCGGCCTATATACAATGCTGTAAGGCTGGCAGGCGGGCTTTTTTGGCACCAGCTTGCGGGCTGTCTGAAATTTTATTTTTTTCAAACAAATTAATAAAAAGAGTGGTAGTCATATTGTTGTACGCAAGACTACTACTCCTAGCATCCACTATGTACTTATACGACCTGCAGTCCTAGACTGTCTAAATCAGACCTGTAGACATTTAAATTTTTGGGCAAAAATGTAATCCCTAGAAGGTCACGGGATGCTTTTTACTGCCCAAATCTATCCTGACGTAGCCCAAGTAGTAACAAATCAGAGAGTGCCAGATTCTAGGTCACTGCTTCCGATGTACATTTTTGCCTGTCATTTCCATAGTACATGCTATGAAGAATGTCGGCAGTATTGTGAACGTTAGGAGATGTCTGTATGTGTAGATCCTCACCAATGAGGCCCACGCGTTTCTAATCACAACAGCTTCCGGATGTGCTGCCTAATATGGTTAGTTACATCCTGCCCATAGGGACAACTCAAGCTTACCAAGCAGTCCTTGTGATTAGCTTGTACTTCTCTGATACGTGCGGACCTCCTAGAATATGAGTCTCTTGTGCCCTCTTCAACGTAAGCTTTCATTCACGATCATGTAGCTGGCATGTGTTCCACTATTTCATGGTATATACTTACTGATTTGATGTTAAGGAATCCTGTCATTGTGCATTATATTGTTGCAATGCCATTTTTTTTAATGCATAAAACTAGTCTTTTCCATATGGGAAGGCTGGATAGCCTAGATTTCTCTTCAGCAATGCATTTGTGGGCGTTCAGGTCCTATTCTTCTGCAGCCGTGACATATACTTGATCTGTGTGATTGGCTCTGCCTGTTGTCATAGCTACAAACTCTGGATGTCATTGAAGCTTTATGGCGTTTGCTGTATCCAGTGTAGGAGGCTCCATTAGTTAGTGCACACAGTTACAGCATGCAGTTTTCTGTTGTCCTGTGCGGTATATATACATACAGATGAAACTCCAAAAATTAGAATATTGTGCAAAATTTCATTTATTTCAGTAATGCAGCTTAAAAGGTGAAACTAACATGTGAGATAGACTCATTACATGCAGAGCGAGATATTTCAAGCCTTTATAATTTGGATGATTATGGCGTACAGCCTGCGTTTTGGTTTCCGATTGTGAGATCCGTTCAGGGCTCTCACAAGCGGTCCAAAATGGATCAGTTTTGCCCTAATGCATTCTGAATGGAAAAGGATCCGCTCAGAATGCATCAGTTTGCCTCCGTTCAGTCTCCACTCCGCTTTGGAGGCGGACACCAAAACGCTGCCTGGTGGACACTGACACAATATTGCACAATAGAAAACGGATCCGTTCCCTATTGACTTTCAATGGTGTTCAAGACGGATCCGTTTTGGCTATGTTACAGATAATACAAACGTGTGAAAGTAGCATAGACGGATCCATTTGTATTATCTTTAACATAGCCAAGACGGATCCGTCTTCAACACCATTGAAAGTCAATGGAGGACGGATCCATTTTCTATTGTCATAAAAAACTGATCTGTCCCATTGACTTACATTGTGTGTCAGGACGGATCCGTTTGGCTCAGTTTCGTCAGACGGACATCAAAACGCTGCAAGCAGCGTTTTGGTGTCCGCCTCCAGAGCGGAATGGAGACAGAACGGAGGCAAACTGATGCATTCTGAGCGGATCCTTTTCCATTCAGAATGCATTAAGGGCAAAACTGATCCGTTTTGGACCGCTTGTGAGAGCCCTGAACGGATCTTACAAACGGAAAACCAAAACGCCAGTGTGAAAGTAGCCCTACGAAAACCCCAAATTACAAAAAGGACATCAAATATCAAAATTACTCTGCAATGAGATGATGCTGCAAGTAAGTTCTATGGGTGGACCAGGGAATTCAAATAAGAAATGCACAAATAGGGTTTTCCAAGATGTTAATGCTGATGACCTATCTTCAGGATCTGATCGGTGGTGGGATTCCTGCCAATCAGCTGTTTTAAGAAGGCATCTGGGCTCCTGTTAGTGCTGCGGCCGTCTCCATGCTCACCAAGCACAGCGCTGTGCTTGGTATGGCAGCTCAGCCCCATTCCCTTCCCTTTGCCTAGGCCACCTGACTGATGAACGTGTTGTCACTCGGGCCAGGAAAAGCGGAGAGAAGCTGCTGTGTTACTGCAAGTGCCGCTGCCTTCTGAAACAGCTAATCTACGGGGGTCCCAGGTGTCAGACCCCCACCGATCAGATACTGATGACCTATCCAGGGGATAGGTCATCAGTATTACTGTCTCGGTAAACGCATTCACTAAAACTCACAATTCCTGACATTTAATCCTATACACATTCCCTCTTTTAGGTCAGTTAGGTTCGCTACTGTATTTTAAAGGAGTTAGTCACCTTTTCTATAGATCTCCCAGCCACGATGGTAATCGTACTTACCCGACCCCCTTGGGTTTCGGCTCCATCTCTGCCTGCCAGCTCTGCAGGTCCTGGGTCTCCCCACGTCAACATTCAGTTTGACACCGAGTCACATAACCGCTGCAGCCAATCAATAGTTGCCGCGTTGATATGTCAGCCAGGCGTCACATGACCCAGCAACATGATGCCTAGGTCCATGTCACCGCCCAGCCAAAGATGACCTGGAGTCGAACCCGTTGTTGACTTGAGGAGACCCAGGACCTGCAGAGCCAGATGGGCAGCGATGGTAAGTTTGATTATCATCAGCCACACTGGGAGGTCTGTAAAACAAGGTCCACAGGAGGGAACAACCCCTTTAAGATAGAATAATGTCAGAATAATATTAGTGACAATTATTTATTTCAGATGTATGTTAACTTATGACTTCTACTGTAAACACTATGATCTAGTATTGACTGGCGTCCCTTCAGGCAGTATTCACACAGCACGGTAAATTCTTTGTGGACTTTTTGCGAAATCTGTGGAAGAAATTTGCTGCTGAAACATGGATTTGGTATTCAGTGTCTTCTGTTAGGATTTAGGTGTTCCGAAATCCTGACAGAATCCTCAGCATGACTTTGGCCTGAGACCTGCAATAAGCAAATTTGCATATAAAATCTTCAAAAATGTGTGATATGTCTATTTTAGTTACGGCTAATTTTGTATCTTGTTTGGCTATGTTCAGATCATGTTTCTATCGCTCTCTTGGCAGGTCAGTTTACCATATTCCGGTATGTTTAAAAAAAACAAAAAAAAACAATCACAAGTAGTTTTTTTTTCCCGTTAGACCTAAAAGTATGGTTCACATTTTCTTTCATGTCTGCTTAAAAAAAAAAAGTGACTTTTTTTTTTTTTTTTTTTTTTTTAACATTGAACTCAAAGTAAAACTGATGCCTTTTTCTTTGGTATACATTTGTATCTATTTTTAGTGTATCTTTTAATTGGATTTGTTAAGCAAATGTGTTAATTTAATTTAATTAACTCCTTAAGGACCGGACCAGTTTCCATTTTTTCATTATCATTTATTTCCTTCTCGCTTTGTATATTTTTATGTGCAAATTTGGGAACGTGGGCTGGTTTGAATTTTAATTTTTTTTTTTTTGTGGATTTAAAAAAGAATATTTTAAAACTTTGCTTTTTAAATTTCACTCTAATTTTTAGTCCCCCCTAAGGGGACTTGATTATGTGATTATTTGTACCATAGACTACAATTGAATACCATTGCAGTCTATGACACAGCTTTGCAGGTAGCTGACTGTAACATGCCTGGGAGCCCTCACAAGGCCCCATGCTGTCAAAGCAACTGATCAGAGCCCCACAAATTTGTAGCGGGAGCCCTTTCCTGTCGCCCCTTTCCTCACTATAGATTTTGGCATCTGAGGGGTTAAATGACGGGATCAGAGTTAGCTTGTGGCCATTGGTGTCCCAGCTCTCAGTCCCCCAGCAATCATACATTTGTCACCTATCTTGTGGACAGCTGCTGTTCGGGGGATAACCCATTTAAGGTCCTCTTTAAGATGACTTCTCAGCTTAACTGATATGTCTGTTTTAGTATATTTTTGTGTGGCTCATGAAATTATGCAGGAGGATCTAAATTGTCTCCTGGCCATTTTCTTTGCCAATAGTGTGTGTGGGTACACATTCAGCACCACTGATTGGACAAGATTAGAGTGTGTAGGGACTTGCCTCTTTTAAGGGGGATAGATCATAAAATACTTCCTGAAGGGATTACAGAAAAATGGCATAACAGAATTAGGGGAATTTATTAAAGTTCTGTGCCCGACACATTTAAAGAGGACCTTTCACAGGTTCTGATATACAATATCAATAACTGGTATGGCAGGGCACTAGATGTCATATTGCAAATTTTTTTTTACTGATACACTGCTCTGTTGCAGCACTGTGCCCCCCGTTCTGTTTTGCCACCCTGCATGCTAATCAATGGCATCGGTACAGGGAGGAGGAGACGGCCGTGTTTCTCAGGGGACGTCTCCTTCTCCCTGGCTGTGAGCGGTCCAATCACAGCGGACCACGTCACCGATTGAGAAAAAAGAGCTCACCTTCCCTCTGGCTGTGACGTGCTCCACTGTGATTGGACAGCTCACAGCCAGGGAGGCAACGCCCCCCGAGAAACATGGCCATCTCCTCCTCTCTGTACCGATGCTATTGATGAGCACACAGGGTGGCAAAACCTAATGAGGGGGTGGACAACGGTGCAACGATATGACATCTAGTAAATATGCCTTAGGCTACATACACACGACCGTGGTGTGTTTTGCGGTCTGCAAATTGCGGATCCGCAAAACACGAATGGAGTCTGTGTGCTTTCTGCAATTTTTGGAACGGCACGGACAGCCATTAATATAACTGCCTATTCTTGTCCGCAAAACAGACAAGAATAGGACGGGTTATATTTTTTTTGCGGGGGCCACGGAACGGAGCAACGGATGCGGACAGCACACGGAGTGCTGTTCGCATGTTTTGCTGCCCCATTGAAGTGAATGGGTCCACATCCGAGCAGCAAAAACTGCGTCTCGGATGCGGACCAAAACGACGACCGTGCATGAGGCCTTACAGTGTCACTCAGGTATTGATATTGTAATACCAGAACCCATGAACGGTCCTCTTAAACAATGGCATACATTACATCAGAAATCTTTGCCAGCTCGTTGCTGGTATAGATCTTATCTTCTGCTGCTTGGACTTGCTCCTCTAAATATTTTTGCCACATAATAAATATATATATATATATATATATATATATATATATATATATACACACATTAGTTGCAAGAAAAAGTATGTGAACCCTTTGGAATGATATAGATTTCTGCACAAATTGGTCATAGAATGTGATCTGATCTTCATCTAAGTCACAACAATAGACAATCACAGTCTGCTTAAACTAATAACACACACAGAATTAAATGTTACCATGTTTTTATCGAACACACCATGTAAACATTTACAGTGCAGGTGGAAAAAGTATGTGAACCCTTGGATTTAATAACTGGTTGAACCTCCTTTGGCAGCAATAACTTCAACCAAACGTTTACTGTAGTTGCAGATCAGACGTGCACAACGGTCAGGAGTAATTCTTGACCATTCCTCTTTACAGAACTGTTTCAGTTCAGCAATATTCTTGGGATGTCTGGTGTGAATCGCTTTCTTGAGGTCATGCCACAGCATCTCAATCGGGTTGAGGTCAGGACCCTGACTGGGCCACTCCAGAAGGTGTATTTTCTTCTGTTTAAGCCATTCTGTTGTTGATTTACTTCTATGCTTTGGGTCGTTGTCCTGTTGCAACACCCGTCTTCTGTTGAGCTTCTGCTGGTGGACAGATGGCCTTAAGTTCTCCGGCAAAATATCTTGATAAACTTGGAAATTCATTTTTCCTTTGATGATAGCATTCCGTCCAGGCCCTAACGCAGCAAAGCAGCCCCAAACCATGATGCCCCTACCACCATACTTCACAGTTGGGATGAGGTTTTGATGTTGGTGTGCTGTGCCTCTTTTTCTCCACACATAGTGTTGTGTGTTTCTTCCAAACAACTCAACTTTGGTTTCATCTGTCCACAGAATATTTTGCCAGTACTGCTGTGGAACATCCAGGTGCTCTTGTGCAAACTGTAAACGTGCAGAAATGTTTTTTTTGGACAGCAGTGGCTTCCTCTGTGGTATCCTCCCATGAAATCCATTATTGTTTAGTGTTTTACGTATCGTAGATTCACTAACAGGGATGTTAGCATATGCCAGAGACTTTTGTAAGTCTTTAGCTGACACTAGGATTCTTCTTCACCTCATTGAGCAGTCTGCGCTGTGCTCTTGCAGTCATCTTTACAGGACTGCCACTTCTAGGGAGAGTATAGCAACAGTGCTGAACTTTCTCCATTTATAGACAATTTGTCTTACCGTGGACTGATGAACAGCAAGGCTTTTGGAGATACTTTTATAACCCTTTCCAGCTTTATGCAAGTCAACAATTCTTAATCGTAGGTCTTCTGAGAGCTCTTTTGTGCGAGGCATCATTCACATCAGGCAATGCTTCTTGTGAAAAGCAAACCCAGAACAGGTGTGTGTTTTTTATAGGGCAGGGCAGCTGTAACCAACACCTCCAATCTCATCTCATTGATTGGACTCCAATTGGCTGACATCTCACTCCAATTAGCTCTTGGAGATGTCATTAGTCTAGGGGTTCACATACTTTTTCCACCTGCACTGTGAATGTTTGCATGGTGTGTTCAATAAAAACATGGTAACATTTAATTCTTTGTGTGTTATTAGTTTAAGCAGACTGTGATTGTCTATTGTTGTGACTTAGATGAAGATCAGATCACATTTTATGACCAATTTGTGCAGAAATCAATATCATTCCAAATGGTTCACATACTTTTTCTTGCAACTGTATGTGGCGCTGTATTACCCTGTATGTTCTGTAGTGCTGTATGTAATGTTTTCCAAGTATGCCTTGAAAGAGGGTTGTCCGCTTTTTATTTTTGTATGAGCGCTGCCTTTTCTGCTCTGTTTACCTGCTCACCACAGAAAATGCTACGGGAGCAGGTGAACAGAACAGAGAAAGCAGCTCTCATATGAGCTCTGCCCTCTCTTCAAATAGCTGATTGTCGGGGGTGCTGAGGGACCCTGCCGATCTGATATTGATGAGCTATCCTGAGGATAGGTCATCAGTAGTAAAAAGAGGACAACCCCTTTAACAGTAGGACTAGAGGGAACGGGGGGCCATTTCAATATTTGCCTTGGGCAGCAGAAAAGCTAGGTGCACCAGCACTGAATGAAGGGGGCCCAAGCTGAATACTTTTTCTTGCAACTGTGTGTGTGTGTGTGTGTGTGTGTATATATATATATATATATATATATATATATATATATATATATGGAAAATCTGGCAGCACTCCCTTCAGCAGTATCACCGGGTGCAGGCCGTGGTCCTTCGATTCAGGACGGAAGATAAGAAAGAAGATCCGCAGCACTCCTTGAAAGATTAAATGTGCTCTTTATTCACACATATCAAATATTGACAACGTTTCGGTTCTCTCACAGAACCTTTCTCAAGCCACCTGACTTGAGAAAGGTTCTGTGAGAGAACCGAAACGTTGTCAATATTTGATATGTGTGAATAAAGAGCACATTTTATCTTTCAAGGAGTGCTGCGGATCTTCTTTCTTTTCATTTATATATATATATATATATATATATATATATATATATATATATATATATATATATATATATATAATTTTTTCTTAACCCCTTAAGGACTCGGCCCTATTTCACCTTAAGGACTTGGCCATTTTTTGCAAATCTGACCAGTGTCACTTTAAGTGCTCATAACTTTAAAACGCTTTGACTTACCCAGGCCGTTCTGAGATTGTTTTTTCGTCACATATTGTACTTCATGACACTGCTAAAATTGGGTCAAAAAAGTTAATTTTTTTGCATAAAAAAATACAATTTTTACCGAAAATTTTGAAAAATTAGCAAATTTCAAAGTTTCAGTTTCTCTACCTCTGTAATACATAGTAATACCCCCAAAAATTGTGATGACTTTACATTCCCCATATGTCTACTTCATGTTTGCAGCATTTTGGGAATGATATTTTATTTTTTGGGGATGTTACAAGGCTTAGAAGTTTAGAAGCAAATTTTGAAATTTTCAGAAATCTTCAAAATCCCACTTTTTATGGACCAGTTCAGGTTTGAAGTCATATTGTGAGGCTTAGATAATAGAAACCTCCCAAAAATGACCCCATTCTAGAAACTACACCCCTCAAGGTATTCAAAACTGTTTTTTCAAACTTTATTAACCCTTTAGGTCTTCCACAAGAGTTAATGGCAGATGGAGAAACAATTTTGAAATTTAAATTTTTTGGAAAATTTTCCAATATAATCAATTTTTTCCAGGAGTAAAACAAGGGTTAACTGCCAAACAAAACTCAAAATGGGTTGCCCCGATTCTGTAGTTTGCAGAAACACCCCATATGTGGTCGTAAACTACTGTTTGGCCGAACGGGAGCACATAGAAGAAGGGGAACACCATATGGGTTTTGGAAGGCAGATTTTGCAGGACTGGTTTTGTTTATACCATGTCCCATTTGAAGCCCCCTGTTGCACCCCTAGAATAGAAATTTCAAAAAAGTGACTCCATCTAAGAAAGTACACCCCTCAAGGTATTCAAAACTGGGTTTACAAACTTTGTTAACCCTTTAGGTGGTCCACAAGAGTTATTGGCAGATGGAGAAACAATTTAGAAATTTCAATTTTTTGGAAAATTTTCCAATATAATCAATTTTTTCCAGGAGTAAAACAGGGGTTAACTGCCAAACAAAACTCAAAATGGGTTGCCCTGATTCTGTAGTTTGCAAAAACACCCCATATGTGGTCGTAAACTACTGTTTGGCCAAACGGGAGCACATAGAAGGAGGGGAACACCATATGGGTTTTGGAAGGCAGATTTTGCAGGACTGGTTTTGTTTATACCATGTCCCATTTGAAGCCCCCTGTTGCACCCCTAGAATAGAAATTTCAAAAAAGTGACTCCATCTAAGAAAGTACACCCCTCAAGGTATTCAAAACTGGGTTTACAAACTTTGTTAACCCTTTAGGTGCTCCACAAGAGTTATTGGCAGATGGAGAAACAATTTAGAAATTTCAATTTTTTGGAAAATTTTCCAATATAATCAATTTTTTCCAGGAGTAAAACAGGGGTTAACTGCCAAACAAAACTCAAAATGGGTTGCCCTGATTCTGTAGTTTGCAAAAACACCCCATATGTGGTCGTAAACTACTGTTTGGCCTAACGGGAGCACATAGAAGGAGGGGAACACCATATGGGTTTTGGAAGGCAGATTTTGCAGGACTGGTTTTGTTTATACCATGTCCCATTTGAAGCCCCCTGTTGCACCCCTAGAATAGAAATTTCAAAAAAGTGACTCCATCTAAGAAAGTACACCCCTCAAGGTATTCAAAACTGGGTTTACAAACTTTGTTAACCCTTTAGGTGCTCCACAAGAGTTATTGGCAGATGGAGAAACAATTTAGAAATTTCAATTTTTTGGAAAATTTTCCAATATAATCAATTTTTTCCAGGAGTAAAACAGGGGTTAACTGCCAAACAAAACTCAAAATGGGTTGCCCTGATTCTGTAGTTTGCAAAAACACCCCATATGTGGTCGTAAACTACTGTTTGACCAAACGGGAGCACATAGAAGGAGGGGAACACCATATGGGTTTTGGAAGGCAGATTTTGCAGGACTGGTTTTGTTTATACCATGTCCCATTTGAAGCCCCCTGTTGCACCCCTAGAATAGAAATTTCAAAAAAGTGACTCCATCTAAGAAAGTACACCCCTCAAGGTATTCAAAACTGGGTTTACAAACTTTGTTAACCCTTTAGGTGTTCCACAAGAGTTATTGACAGATGGAGAAACAATTTAGAAATTTCTATTTTTTGGAAAATTTTCCAATATAATCAATTTATTCCAGGAGTAAAACAAGAGTTAACTGCCAAACAAAACTTAAAATGGGTTGCCCTGATTCTGTAGTTTGCAGAAACACCCCATATGTGGTCGTAAACTACTATTTGGCTAAACGGCAGGACATAGAAGAAGGGGAACGTCATATGGTTTTTGGAAGGCAGATTTTGCTGGACTGGTTTATTTACATCATGTACCCTTTCAAGCCCCCTGATGCACCCCTAGAGTAGAAACTCCATAAAAGTGACCCCATCTAGGAAACTACGGGATCAGGTGGTTGTTGTTTTGGGACTATTTTAGGGGTAAATATGATTTTTAGTTGCTCTTCATTACGCTTTTTTGAGGCAATGTAACAAAAAAAAAAATTAAAAATTGTTTCTACATTCGCTATTTAGTTTTGTGGAACACCTAAAGGGTTAACATAGTTTGTAAAGTAACTTTTGAATACCTTGAGGGGTGTAGTTTCTTAGATGGGGTCACTTTTTTGGAGTTTCTAGTCTAGGCTACATCAGGGGGGGCTTCTAATGGAACATGGTGTCAAAAGTTATTTTTATAGCGACGACTTTTACGCACGCGACGATGCCCAATATGTATGGCTCTCAGACTTTGGAGACACTAAGCAGGCATCCTAAAAACTGCGGCCCTCCAGATGTTGTAAAACTACAATTCCCACCATGCCCTGCTGATGGCTGTAGGTTGTCTGGGCATGCTGGGAGTTATAGTTTTACAACATCTGGAGGGCCGCAGTTTGAGGATGCCTGCTCTAAAACTAATATTTTTTTGGGGAAAAAAAATTGTTTCCGTGTCTCCAAAGTCTGAGAGCCATAGTTTTTTATGTTCTCTAGTGGACTGTTGGGGATTATAAAAATTTAGTACTCCATGGAAGTGTGATACTCCCTGAAGCAATTGATAATGCAGAGGCCCGGATGATCGGGGCACGTGTCACATTGAGTAGTGGTGTCCTTCCGTATCCCCCTCTTGTGACACACTCTGCATCTTTTTTGGGTTCGTCCCTTCTTTCCAGTATGGGGGACCACACCTGGAAAGTGTTGGCCAGGGACGATCCGGGCGCCTCCAATTCCCGAGGTACTCCGGCCTGCTCTTTCCCGGTCCGAAAAGATCAGGTCTTTGAGGACTGCCTCATAGAATTGGAGGAATGTCCCTGTGCTGCCAGCGCTTCGGGATAGTACAAAAGAGTTGTACATGGCAACCTGCACCAAGTAGACCGCAACTTTTTTGTACCATGCCCGGGTTTTGCGCATGGCATTATATGGCTTGAGGACTTGATCAGAGAGATCAACTCCTCCCATATACCGATTGTAGTCGACGATACAATCGGGCTTGAGGACCGTTGCCGCGGTACCTCGCACAGGGACTGGGGTGGTGCTGTTACCGTGGATTGTGGACAGCATAAGGACATCCCTCTTGTCCTTATATCTGACCAGCAACAGGTTTCCACTGGTAAGTGCACGGGTCTCACCCCTGGGGATAGGTACCTGGAGGGGGTGGGCAGGGAGGCCGCGTTGATTTTTCCGCACGGTCCCACAAGCGAACGTGGATCTGGCGGCAAGGGACCTGAACAAGGGAATGCTGGTATAAAAGTTGTCCACGTACAAGTGGTAACCGTTATCCAGCAGTGGGTACATAAGGTCCCACACGAGTTTCCCGGTAACACCCAGAGTGGGGGGACATTCTGGGGGTTGAATCCGGGAATCTCGCCCCTCGTACACACAAAATTTGTAAGTGTACCTTGAGGTACTCTCACAAATTTTGTATAGCTTCACGCCATACCTCGCCCGCTTTGTGGGAATATATTGGCGGAAACTGAGTCTCCCCTTGAACGCAACGAGAGACTCATCAACCGCGACCTCCCTTCCAGGTACGTAGGCCTGCTGAAATGTGGCCCCAAAGTGATCGATGACCGGCCGTATCTTATACAGCCGGTCATAGGCAGGATCACCTCGGGGTGGACATGCTGCATTATCGGAATAATGCAGACATTTCCGGATGGCCTCAAACCGGGGACGTGTCATAACCATACTGTACAGTGGGGTCTGGTATAGGACGTCCCCACTCCAGTATTGTCTGACACTGGGTTTTTGGACTAGACCCATATGCAGCACGAGGCCCCAAAATGTCCTCATCTCGGCTGCACTGACCGGCGTCCAGCCACCGGGTCTAGCCAAAAATGAGCCTGGGTTTTGAGCGACGAACTGTTGGGCATACAGATTCGTCTGCTCCACCATCAGATTCACCAGTGGGTTACTGAAAAAAAAACTAAAATAGTCAATTTCAGTAAACCCCACTGTGGGAATCTGGATTCCAGGATTGCCAGCAAAATCCGGAATCTCAGGCTCAAAGTCCACTGGGGGACACCAGCTAAGTTCATCGGCAGGGGGCTCCGGTGGACTTATTTGGTGGGCCGGGAAACCAGTACGAACCCCAGGGCGGCTCGTACTAGGGTGGGCCACAGGATCCCTAGCATGTGGGGCCCCTGGCTCCGCCTGGCGGCGTCTCCGCCGCCTTGGTGGCTCATCGTCATCCGATGATGATGAGGAGGATGCGGATGACAAAAGGAACGTGGGGTCATCCTCATCCTCACTGGGGCTCTCGGAGTCGGAGGCAATCTGGGCGTATGCCTCCTCGGCCGAGAACATCCGGCGGGCCATGGGTGTGTGTGCGTGTATGTGTGCGTGTGTGGCAAACTTTATTATATGTGCGTGTGTGTGGGGGCAACGGGTGTTCGCGTACTAAATAAGGAAAAAAAAGGGGCAAGTGTTTAGAAAAAAAAAAAGTTCAAAGTTGCTGATCAGCGGTACAACGCTGATCAGCGGTGGGGCGGTGAGGCGGGCGATGCGCTAACAGTGGCCGGACAAAAAAAGAAAAGTGCCGGACAGTCAGCGCACGCAGAAAATTTTTTTTTTTAAAAAAGTGGTGGTAAGGGGGGGGGGGGGGGGGTGGTAAGGGGGGGGGGGTGGTGAGGTGGGGGCGCTGGTGGTGGTGGGGGGTTGGTGGGGGGGGGCAAGTGGCAGGGGGGGGTCTGGGGATTAGATGGATCAGAAAGAAAGAAAGAAAAGAAAGTTTAGTAAAAGTTTTTTTTTTTTTCCCTAACTTTTCCCTTCTTTCCCTTCCTAACGGTGCCTCTCCCTCACTGACCCTAACCTACCTGGGTGGCGATGGGTGCAGGAGGGTGATGGACTACGATTAGGGGGACTCAGGAGCTGGACGCTGGACGGTGCTGCACGGTCAGGGTGCTGGACAGGAAGAGGAGGGGAGAGAGGAGCGCAGGAAGTTTGAATCTCGCGCCTCTCTCCCCTGCACCAATCAGCACCCTGGACAGCAGCGTTCAGCACCAGGGCCAGCGCCGCCTCTCCAAATCCTCGGACTGCGATAGGTGGTGTATAATTACGCCACCGATCGCAGTCTTTTTCCGGTTCATCGGGTCACAGGACACCCGAATGGACCGGAAACGCAGAAAACCGCAGGTCTGAATTGACCTGCGGTTTTCTGCGATCGTCGATACGGGGGGGTCAAATGACCCCCCCCTGCATTGTTACGGGATGCCGGCTGAATGATTTCAGCCGAAATCCCGTTCCGATTAACCCCCGCGGCGACGGAATAGCAAATTAAAGCCATGACGTACCGGTACGTCATGGGTCCTTAAGGATTCGGGAACCATGCCGTACCGGTACGTCCTAAGTCCTTAAGGGGTTAAACTGTCAAAATCTCTCAATGACACCTGGTAACGCTTCTCAATATGGATCCTGATGTGAAGGCTGGGACTGAAAGATTAAGGCCAGAATGGAAGATGCTGTAGTTTGACTTTATAGACCAATCTTTCTTGAACTGTAAATTCTTCCAGCCTTTGATTCTCATTCAGATGCGATTACATTAATGCCGCCCTGTAAGGGTGTTTGTGAAGTCTGTGCGGTCATTTCCGGGCTGTTTATTGTAATGTGTATGAGCCATTTCATAAACCTCACCTATATGTCAAGCTGTTAGATTCAGAATGATGTAACCCATAACCCATGTGGACTTGCATGTACTCGCAGTATTTAGAGAGCCCTCTGTCTTGTCGCCCTGATTCATTCTCAGCTGACTTCCTCAGATTCTATATTTGTCACCTAACATTAGGTAAAATACAATCCGATAATTCAGCGGCCATCCAAGCTGAATCTTTTTTTTTTTTTTTTTTTTTTCACCGTTTCCTTTATTTTTAGCTGCTTGCCCTGATGAGATGTGCGAATAAATCATGGAAATGATGTAGGCTCTAAATGTACCTTCCCTTTCTTACATAACTGAACAATGCCTCCACTACTAAGGCATACAGCATAGGGAGGTTGGGAGAATTCCATAAACGTTTTTTACATACATGAGCTCCAGTTTCATCCCTTTTAAAGATGAGAAATAATCCAGTACAGGAATGTTAGAAAACCATGTTAGCATATGACCTACATAAAAGCAGACATCACCCTATAGAATCATTAACCCTTTCGCTGTTAGGCCATGTTCACATGTTCAGGATTCCGACAGATTTTAAGCACACCTCCAGCGCCTGAATCCTGACAACATCTGGTAATGCCATAGAATGGAGTATTGATTTAGACTGAAGCTAATCTGTGTACGGATCCGCCGTGTCTGACGCCTGAATTCCTGTTTTGGACTCTCTGAAACAAGCCTGATCCATGTCAATCTTTCCTTGTTGTATTGTGCTGGAGCTGTACCTCCTCGTGTTCTTACGTAAAATTTACCTATCAGTATGTCTTTGGAGTGTGTGAGGAAACTGGAGTACCCAGAGAAAAATACGCAAACATGGGGAGAACATACAGTCGTGGCCAAAAGTTTTGAGAATTACATAAATATTGGAGATTGGAAAAGTTGCTGCTTAAGTTTTTATAATAGCAATTTGCATATACTCCAGAATGTTATGAAGAGTGATCAGATGAATTGCATAGTCCTTCTTTGCTATGAAAATTAAAGCGAACCTTTCACCAGGATTTCACCTAATAAACTATTACCAGTACCTTTATAGATTATGCTCATTCTGTTTAAATGCATTCTTGTCCCGCTTTCCTGGGATGTATATTGATGAAAAAAACGACTTAGGCTACTTTCACACTAGCGTTCGGGTGTCCGCTCGTGCGCACCGTTTGAAGGGGCTCACGAGCGGCCCCGAACGCATCCGTCTGGCCCCAATGCATTCTCAGTGGAGGCGGATCCACTGAGAATGCATCCGCCTGCCAGCGTTCAGCCTCCGCTCCGCTCAGTGAGCGGACACCTGAACGCTGCTTGCAGCGTTCGGGTGTCCGCCTGGCCGTGCGGAGGCGAGCGGATCCGTCCACACTTACAATGTAAGTCAATGGGGACGGATCCGCTTGAAGATGACACTATATGGCTCAATCTTCAAGCGGATCCGTTCCCCATTGACTTTCAATGTAAAGTCTGAACGGATCCGCTCAGACAACTTTCACACTTAGAAAATTTTCTAAGTTTTAATGCAGACGCATCCGTTCTGAACGGATGCGAACGTCTGCATTATCGGAGCGGATCCGTCTGATGAAACATCAGACGGATCCGCTCCGAACGCAAGTGTGAAAGTAGCCTTATAAAGTCCTTGTCTCCAGCTCCTGCAGTCACGGTGGAAGTCAAGGGGGTAGCCCTTCCCTCACTCCGGGCTGTACCTCCCCTGCCCTAACCCCGCCTCTAACTAGTGTAACTGACTGCCGACTCAGTCGCCGGGACCGCGCTTGTACTGGCGGCGCATGCGCCGTTGGTCTCAGTAGCAGCGCGATCCCGTCTATCGCGCGGACTGAAGCGTGATCCTGTAAGTGAATTGCGCATGCGCCGTCCGTCCCCGATGCCTCCCTGTCTTCTATTCAGGCGCGCGCCTGAAGAACAGAAGACAGGGAGGCATCGGGGACGGACGGCGCATGCGCAATTCACTTACAGGATCGCGCTTCAGTCCGCGCGATAGACGAGATCGCGGTGCTACTGAGACCAACGGCGCATGCGCCGCCAGTACAAGCGCGGTCCCGGCGACTGAGCCGGCTGTCAGTTACACTAGTTAGAGGAGGGGTTAGGGCAGGGGAGGTACAGCCCGGAGTGAGGGAAGGGCTACCCCCTTGACTTCCACCGTGACTGCAGGAGCTGGAGACAAGGACTTTATAAGTCGTTTTTTCATCAATATACATCCCAGGAAAGCGGGACAAGAATGCATTTAAACAGAATGAGCATAATCTATAAGGTACTGGTAATAGTTTATTAGGTGAAATCCTGGTGAAAGGTTCGCTTTAACTTAATCCCAAAAAAAACTTTCCACTTCATTTCATTGCTGTCATTAAAGGACCTGCTGAGATAATTTCAGTAATCGTCTTGTTAACTCAGGTGAGAATGTTGACGAGCACAAGGCTGGAGATCATTATGTCAGGCTGATTGGGTTAAAATGGCAGTCTTGACATGTTAGAAGAAGGGTGATGCTTGAAATCATTGTTCTTCCATTGTTAACCATGGTGACCTGCAAAGAAACGCGTGCAGCCATCATTGCGTTGCATAAAAATGGCTTCACAGGCAAGGATATTGTGGCTACTAAGATTGCACCTCAGTCAACAATTTATAGGATCATCAAGAACTTCAAGGAAAGAGGTTCAATTCTTGTTAAGAAGGCTTCAGGGCGTCCAAGGAAGTCCAGCAAGCGCCAGGATCGTCTCCTAAAGAGGATTGCGCTGCGGGATCGAAGTTCAGAGCTTGCTCAGGAATAGCAGCAGGCAGGTGTGAGCGCATCTGCACGCACAGTGAGGCGAAGACTTTTGGAAGATGGCCTGGTGTCAAGAAGGGTAGCAAAGAAGCCACTTCTCTCAAAAAAAAAACATCAGCAACCGATTGATCTTCTGCAGAAAGTATAGTGAATGCACTGCTGAGGACTGGGGCAAAGTCATATTCTCCGATGGAGCCTCTTTCCGATTGTTTGGGGCATCTGGAAAAAGGCTTGTCCGGAGAAGAAAAGGTGAGCGCTACCATCAGTTCTGTGTCATGCCAACAGTAAAGCATCCTGAGACCATTCATGTGTGGGGTTGCTTCTCATCCAAGAGAGTGGGCTCACTCACAATTTTGCCCCAAAACACAGCCATGAATAAAGAATGGTACCAAAACACCCTCCAACAGCAACTTCTTCCAACAATCCAACAACAGTTTGGTGAAGAACAATGCATTTTCCAGCACGATGGAGCACCGTGCCATAAGGCAAAAGTGATAACCAAGTGGCTCGGGGACCAAAACGTTGACATTTTGGGTTCATGGCCTGGAAACTCCCCAGATCTTAATCCCATTGAGAACTTGTGGTCAATCCTCAAGAGGCGGGTGGGCAAACAAAAACCCACTAATTCTGATAAACTCCAAGAAGTGATTATGAAAGAATGGGTTGCTATCAGTCAGGAATTGGCCCAGAAGTTGATTGAGAGCATGCCAGTCGAATTGCAGAGGTCCTGAAAAAGAAGGGCCAACACTGCAAATACTGACTCTTTGCATAAATGTCATGTAATTGTCGATAAAAGCCTTTGAAACGTATGAAGTGCGTGTAATTATATAGAAGCATTATACTTACCTGCGCTGTCTGTCACCGGCTGGGCGCTCCTCCTACTGGTAAGTGAAAGGTCTGTGCTATAAGCAATGCGCCGCACAGACCTTTCACTTACCAGTAAGAGGAGCGACCGGCCGGCCACAGACAGCGCAGGTAAGAATAATGCTTCTAAAATTGCTAAGTAACCATGGCAGCCAGGACTGCAGTAGCGTCTTGGCTGCCATGGTAACCGATCGGAGCCCCAGCGATTAAACTGGGGCTCTGATCGGAACTCTCCGCTGCCACCAATGATGGGGGGGTGATTTTAATTAGGGGGGGGGGGGAGGGGAGGCCGCACTGGCCACCTATGAACTTAATACAGGGGAGGGAGGGGGGGGGGCCGTACTGGCCACCAATGAATTTAATACTAGGGAGGGAGGGGGGGCTGCACTGGCCACCAATGAATTTAAAACTGGGGAGGGAGGGGGTTCTGGCCCCTGCTTCCTGGCAGCACCTGATCTCTTACAGGGGCTATGATACGCACAATTAACCCATCAGGTGTGGCACCTGAGGGGTTAATTGTGCGGATCACAGCCCCCTGTAAGAGATCGGGTGCTGCCAGGCAGCAGGGGGCAGTTATGTACACAGTTCTTAGTATATTCTAACTTGAAGCGTCCCCATCACTATGGGAACGCCTCTGTGTTAGAATATACTGTCGAATCTGAGTTTTCACGATCTAACTCAAATCCGATGGTATATTCTAACATAGATACGTTCCCATGGTGATTGGGACGCTTCAAGTTAAAATCTACTATCAGATTGGAGAAAACTCTGATCCGATGGTATAAACTGACTTTACATTGAAAGTCAATGGGGGACGGATCCGTTTGCAATTGCACCATATTGTGTCAACGTCAAACGGATCTGTCCCCATTGACTTGCATTGTAAGTCAGGACGGATCCATTTGGCTCCGTACGGCCAGGCAGACACCAAAACGCTGCAAGCTGCATTTTGGTGTCCGCCTCCAGAGCGGAATGGAGGCGGAACAGAGCCAAACTGATGCATTCTGAACAGATCCTTATCCATTCAGAATGCATTGGGGATGAACGGATCCGTTTGGGGCCGCTTGTGAGAGCCCTCAAACGGATCTCACAAGCGGAACCCCAAATGCAAGTGTGAAAGTTAGCTTGAGAAGTTTTTCAGCGCATACTTAACATTCTACAAACAATTCACAGTCACCCCTGCGCTGCTAAAGGCTAATCCTTATGTCTTTACGACCCTGATAATACTCAGCTCCGTGTGAGCTCCCTGCCTGGGCTCACAAAAATTATCTTATTAATAACGGAAGAAAAGGGTTAATAGGAGCCCCGTGCTGGTCAAGACACTAAAAAGTCAGTGAACTATATCTCTTTCAATAGTCAGTGCTTAGTAGGAGGAGATAACCTCCCCTCCTACTAAGCACGGACTTTTGAAAGAGATATATGGTTCACTGGCTATTTAGTGTCTTGACCAGCGCAGGGCTTCTATTAACCCTTTACATACTTAACATTAGCAACTGGCGAGATGACTGATGATCAACTCGCCACTTGCTAATGGCTGCCGCAGCCCAGTATCCCCCCGCCTACTTAACTCTCACCTGAGGGGTTAATAGCGGCGGATCGCAGCGCGCAGTCATAGAGGCTGGGTGCCGGGTAAGGAATATGGCCGGCACCCACAGCGCAGCCTGCGTTTGTATTAAGCATAAACTATATTCATTCGTGGCACAGTGCACTGAACCCCCCCCCAACCCCAGTATTATAAAGTAGAATCATTGGTGGCGCAGTGCGCCCCCAATCCCCCCCCCCCCGCCCCCACCAAAGTATTATAATCATTGGTGGCAGTGGCAGTTCCGATTGGAGCCCCAGCAGTGTAATCCTGGGGCTCCAATCGGTTACCATGGCAGCCAGGACGCTACTGAAGCCCTGGCTGCCATGTTCAGATCCCTGCTGCTGTGAGCACAGAGCAGCAGGGACAGTGTGAGGTCCTATTCACCCTGATAGAGATCTATTGGGGTAAATAGGACAAGGGATGAAAGAACGCAGGTTCTAGCCCATAAGGGGGGAAATAGTTATTAAATGTAAAAAAATATATATATATATATATTAAGTTTAAATCACCCCCTTGCTTAATTTTACATATAAAATATATAAACAATAAAAAAAATTACATATCGCCACGCCCGAAAAAGTGCAAAATATAAAAAAATATCTCCTATGTGGTGAACGCCGTAACAGAAAAAAAAAACAAAAAAAAAAAAACTGCAATTTGCCATTTTTTTGTCACCTTGTCCTGACAAAAAATAGGTTAGGACTGTTCTATTAGGGTCAAGACGTTCCATAATATCTTGAATGCACGCGGCTTTTTTGGTGTTTTATTTTTTTCACGTGGTATCAAGTATCGCAATACTTTTTTATGGTATCGAGTAAAAATTTTGGTATCGTGACAACCCTAGTTAAGACATGTGTTTTTTTTATTATTATACCGTAATTATATGTATTTTAAATTTGGCGACTAAAAATTTAAATTTGGCGACTAAATTTTTCAGGTTAGGATCCAATGGCTCCTTGATATTTTTTTTAGTCTGGAGCCCTGTCCATTCATTTCTATGGGGCCACAAAAGGTGCGGACAGCACACCGTGTGCTGTTCGCATCCGTGGCTCCGTAGAAAATATAGAGCATGTCCTATTCTTGTCCGCAATTTCAGACTAGAATAGGTATTTTCTATTATGGTTGCAACCATGTGCAATCCGCAAATTGTGGAATGCACATGGCTGCTATCCCTGTTTTGCAGATCTGCAATTTGTGGATCTGCAAAACACTGCGGGTCGCTTGAATGCGCCCTAGCGCACAGTGTGCTGTCCGCATCCCTATGTCCATTCCGCCATCCCACAAAAAAGGTAGAACTTGTCCTATTCTTAGTTAGTTTTTAACATATGGCGGGAAATGCAGAATGAGCAAGTGCAGGACGCACACGACCGGTATCTTTTTGTTTGATTGGCAACAACTGATACGGCCGTATGCATGAAGCCTTATTGCTCGTCTGCAATTTAGGGAATTGATATGAATGCTTAGTTTTTATAAATTTACAGTCTTTGTTGCCCATAGCAGGGATGGACATTGCATACGTGCAACTTCTGCAGCTGCACAGGGATCCAGTAGGTATGTGGGCGCGCTGTCTCTTTTAATGGAATCTGTCACCTCGGACCAGCCCTGTTGAGTACAGGAGTACATGAACACCGCTGCTGACTCCAGAGCAGTAAGCTTCAAACCAGCCCTGGCACGTTTTGAGAAGCCGCCTGAGCGCGCACATAATGGAGTCCTCTCCACGCGCTCCACTACCAGCGCAGAAACGGGGCTGAGCATCGAGATACAAACGAGCAGCAGTGCTGTTCATGTATTACTGTACATGATGGGACAAATTCCCATTAAAACAGCTTCCTTCTGCATTTAAGCGGGCAAACAAATTAATTTCATCGCTTATAATTACTGCTGGATTGCTAGATAGACATAAGGAGTTCTCTTTGCCAGACTTTTTGGGAGCCTGGGGCCCATATACTGTTCATGCCTAGGGGTCCTCTTCTTTTTCAGTCCACTTTCGGCACAAAGCAGCCAATCACAGTGCAGCTGTCATTTTTTATTTTTATGCACTGTAAGAAATTAAAGCTGTGCCTTAATTGGTTGTCATCGGCAACAGAGATCGTTTCATAAATGTCCCCAAAGCTTCTAATTGGTAGCCAAAATTCTCTCACCAAGCATCCATACAGAATCAATAGCCGCTGAAAGCGTAAATCTGTAGTGTGATTTTCATTCATTTTAGTCTGGGTATGGCGTCCCCTCCAGTTACAAACAAGCTGTTGTCATAAAGCATCTCCCTTTGCTGCCATCGTAGCAACTTGGGGGCCCCCTAATCATGTCTAGGAACCAGTGTGTGTGTACGTGCGGCAGGCTTCATTGCTGCAGGACAGGAAATGTGTTGCTATAACAACAGCCATGGAAGAACAGGTACTAGATGTCATCAGCTTCCTCTCTGCCTGAAATAGCTGATAGTATAAAGCAATAGACCGCGCCAAGACCCTTATAAATACTGATGTCGCAGAACCAAAAGGACCGGTGATTATACACGTCAGTGTTACTTCATGACAAAAGCTGCTGCTAAAGTCAATTAACATTGTCTTGCCATTGTTTACTTAAAGGGAACCTGTCATCAACTTTATGCTGCCCATACTAACGGCAGAATAAAGTAGAGACAGGTGAGCTGATTTCAGCGGTCTGTCATTTATAAGTCAAAAGTAAGTGGTTGCTGAGAACCAACATCACAATCATTGCAGACTGGGCCTGGAAAAGAGTCCCAGCCACCTGAGAAGAGTCCTGGTTATTCATAATCTCCTGCTCTCCTGCCCACCTGCTGATGACTGGCAGTCCTCTACCTAGTTGTCTCCCTTTCTCTCTCTAGGAGAGAACTGCCAATCATCAGCAGATGGGTGAGAGAGCAGGAGATTATGGATAACCGTGACTCTTCTCAGGTAGAATTGACTCTTTTCCAGGCCTGGGCTGCAATGATTATTATGCTGGTTCTCAGCAACCACTTACTATTAGTTCATGAGTGACACATTGCTGAGATCAGCATTTCTGTCACTATTATATGCTGCACTCAGTACGGTCAGCATAACGTTGATGACAGGTTCCCTTTAAGGCGTTAAGCTTTCATCTCTGCTACATCTGTAAAATAGATTCAGTTTTGTCAGCGTGTATAATAATTAAAAATAATGTTATATATTTGAATCACTTTCTAAAATATAAAAAATCTACCAAGTAAAGAGAGGCACCAGGGTCCAAATTGTGAAGTTTGCACTTTTAATTTAGTTGTTCATTAGTTAGATTTCATCTTCTTTTATCCACTATAGCGCATACATATAGGTGGTCACTGCTACAGTTTTCTAGACTCCTGAATCAGAAACCATCCCAGTTTTGCTGCAGTGTATGCCAATGTACTATCGCTGGTGTTTGTGACGGCATTAGCAGCTGCTTATTAGCATCTTGGTTTACCGTAGCCTACGTGAAGGTGCCCACCCCCTCAATGTCCAGAGTAGTGGTGTAAATAGGTGACATAGAGCCTTCTGTCAGGGCATACTCTTGATACCTGAGGACAAGGAATAGATATGAGGAGTTAACTCTTCAGTGTCACCTTGGATCCCTACCTCCTGGCTTCAGAACCTACCCGGATATTGTCATTTGACCTAATGTGTGCAGGTTTTGCACAGCTCTGCACTTATTTGTGTCATTACGGATTATTGCACATCATGGTTTTGTCACAAATGTGTACAGGGCTAGAAGCCAAATTGCCATCCCCTGCAGTGCTGGTAGAGCGGCGTCTGAGGTGAGCTGTTCATGAATTGTGCAGCCCTAAGTGTCATTATGAGCAAATGATTTTCCTGTGTCATCAGCCCTTTCATCGTGCAGCTTGGTCACTGGACAAGTAGTCTGCCTTGTGGCAAAGTATCTGAGCACAATTTTGATATTTAGGTATAGGGGTTTCTTTGTCGGTGTTCTTATTATTACATATAGATTGCTAAATGAAGCCTCCTTTCTAATAAAAACAAATTAAAGGCGTCTTCCAGTTATACACAATTTCTAATAAACAGGTGTCTCCCCTACTGAAAGGATCATACTTACCTGCTCTCTGCCGCTCCGGCCCTCCACGCTGGCTACTGCGTCTCCAAGAGTATCAAGTGACCGTGCCGGAGAGGAAGAAAACAAACCCCAGACCAGAAAATGGAGATGCGGGAGCCAGCACAGAGGACTGGGGCAGCGGAGAGCAGATAAGTATGAATCTTTCAGTATGGAAGGCACACTGCAAGCACCTGTTTGGCTACTTTCACACTAGCGTTAAAATTTTCCGGTATGGAGTTCCGTCCTAGGGGCTCAATACCAGAAAAAAAGCTTCAGTTTAATCCTAATGCATTCTGATTGGAAAGCCGTCCGTTCAGTATGCATCAGGAAGGCTTCCGTTCCGTCCCTTTTACGGTATTTGGCCGGAGAAAATACTGCAGCATGGTGCAGTATTTTCTCCTGCCAAAATTCCAGAACACTTGCTGGCATTAATTTCCATTGAAGTATATTAATGCTGGATCCGGTAGCAAGTGTTCAGGAAATTGCCGCATTGACGGATGCGATTTTCTGGTCTGCGCATGCACAGACCTTTAAAAATGTGAAAAAAATAAATACTGGATACGTTTTTCCGGATGACACTGGAGAGACTGATCTGGTATTTCAATGCATTTGTCAGACTGATCCGGAAACAAATGATATCCGTTTGCATATGGATTTCCGAATCCGGCAGGCAGTTCCGGCAATGGAACTGCCTGCCATATTCTTCTTGAACCTTTTCATTATGGAAATCTGGCCATGTGATCTCAAGTATGACCACCACCACGGAGCTTGCTCAGATGTGTGTAAACAGCAGTGGTCAGTCTCCCAGCAGTCTATCTGTGTGAACTACAGGAGGACATCATCTCCAAACAAATCCCTCCTGCCAGCTCCCAGGCTCCTCCCCTCTCTTCCCTCCATATTTCTCTGTATATTACTGTATTTTGTTAAAGGGGTTGTCCGGGTTCAGAGCTGAACCCGGACATACCCTTATTTTTACCCACGCAGCCCCCCTGACTTGAGCATCGGAGCGGTTTATGCTCCGATGCTCTCCTTTGCCCTGCACTAAATCAGGCTCTCCATAGGGCTGCCAGGCGGAGGCTTCCGCCCAGCAGTGAGCCCGATGACGTCACTGGGACTGATGGCCCATCAGAATCGGTGACGTCACCGAACACACTGCTGGGCAGAAGCCTCCGTCTGGCAGTGTATTATTGTAAATAAAAGAGCCCTTGCATGAAATGCTCCGATGCTAACATCAGGGGGGCTGCCTGGGTGAAATTATGGCTATGTCCGGGTTCAGCTCTGAACCCGGACAACCCCTTTAAAGATAGTATGGCTCCCCTATGTAAAGGACCATCAGTACAGATATATAGGGTATACACTAATTAACTGCAGTTATATAAACCTCCGGACTTGCACTGCCTGTCTGTACTATCTGTGTGTGCTGACTCTCCAGCTATAGTTTTATAAGATGTAGCTTCACACTGCTCTCCCTACCTCTTGTATGTAAGAGCTAAGAGTGGAGAGAGCGATGACAGACACTCAAGCTGTAATACATAGGAAAACCTGTAGAGACTGCAGTGTGAGGGGACAGTAGTTCTGTGTCACTGATATGTCATGGCTGCCCTCAGAGGACACAGAGCCGTGCAGGGTGGTGAGACTCTGCCTACTCTATCTCTGCAAACCCAGGCATAATGGGAAATGTCAGATTCATTAGGAATATCTAAGGGGGAGAAAAAAATCAAGATGGTGGACAACCCACAAACTACACATCAAATAAAACAGGTATACAAAAGGATTATACAAGAGCTTCTATCTTATTCTTTAATAATGACATATCCTGCTCTGTATAGTCAAAGAACACAGTCCTGTAGTGTGTGTGTGTGTGTTTGTTTTTTTTTTTTTTTTTTTTATATATATAAAGAGGTTCTACTCTGGGCTTTTACTATTGATGACCTATCCTCAGGATAGGTCACGAATATCAGATCGGCGAGGTCCTGCACCCGGCACCCCCGACGATCAGCTGTACGAAGAGACAGCCCGCACAGTGCTTCTGTCTTCCTGTTCACCTCTGCGGTCTATGGTCTTAGCCATAGACAGCAGCACCGCACAAGAAGAGAAAAGGGAAACCCCCACCGATCTGATGTTGATGACCTATCCTGATAAAATGCCATCAGTTTCCAGACTGTAACACAATATATTTACAAGTTGTGCATGTACAGTATGTATTGAGATGCTGCACATAGGATTGTAATGAGAGCCATTGGGTTGCCCTCACTATTGCAGGATTATAGCACACAGTGCATGTCAATGTTTGTTTTTTTGCATTTCTGCAACATCATGCTTAGGGTCCATTCACACGTCCGTAATTTGGGTCCGCATTCGTTCCGCAATTTGCGGACCCATTCACTTTCAATGGGGCTGGAACGGATGCAAATCCACATTTCCTGAATCCGCATCTGCATTTTCGGGATCCGCAATTTCGTTACTGAAAAAAAATAGAACATGTCCTATTCTTGTCCGCAATTGCGGACCAGAAAAGGCATTTTCTATTATAGTGTCTGTGATGTGCAGATCCGTAAATTGCGGATCGCACATTGCAGGTGTCCGTGTTTTGCGGATCCGCAAAACACTTACGGACGTGTGAATGGACCGTTAAACTGTTGCATGCTTTAATAACCCTGACAGCTAGTATGGCTCTGCTACCTGTTCCTGTGGGCAGTCCTTTCAGGCATTCTAAATGTTGAGACTTAGCTTGGGATAGAACATTTTTAAGTAATTGCGCTGCTTTTTTTTTTAGGCCGGAGGCTCAACAGAAAGTTCCATCAGCTCCTCCAGCTCCCCCACCACCACCTCCACTACCAGAGCCAGCACCACCTGAGCCAGAGGAAGAAATTTTGGGCTCTGATGATGAGGAACAAGAAGACCCTGCTGATTACTGTAAAGGTAAGAACTCTAGATGTTTGATTTCTATTAGGCCTGTGGCATAGCCTAATAGATAGATACTTATGGCAGACCTGAGGGTCTTAGTTAGGTCCCCAGCTGCCATGGTAATCCATTGGTACCCAGCAGTCATGAGTGGGTGCCAACAGGCTGACAGATGAAGCCCCTTCCTTCTGTGAAACTTCTTAGATGATGCAGGCACTATCGCCCACAGCATCTAAGGGGTTAAATGCACAGATTCTCAGTTTGCCGTTATTCCAGCAATTATAATGGACTGTCAACATAAGGTGGGAACAGTAGTAAAGACCGTTTAAGTTGCAATGATAGGAAAAGGACACCTTGTCAAGTTTCCTATTCCTTTGACTACATAGTGTTAATTACAGTCAACCATACTATAATTGCATTTGTGGCCGAACATAATAATCGATCTGTTAAAATTAGCTCTGAATCAAGAAAGTATATTTCTTTAGCTGAGGATGTAAGCAGTACAGTCATTCATGCAATATATATGATAAAAAATTTACTTGCTGTGGAATCTATAAAAAGGGTCTAGATACACTATTCCAGGGGACTATTTGGCTACGCAATTATAACTGTCCACTACTGTACATCAATGTCCAACAATCCAAGAAGTGGTGCACCAGCAGCTACCAGGCTGGGGTGGGGGGTGTCCGCAGTAGAAGTATGTATGTCATTGTGTGAACTGTACACGGCTTCAGTTATCCAACCTAGTTGGACAAAGGTGAGAGAGGTACAACTTGAGGAGAACTCTGTCTCCTAAAGTTCTGCTTGGAGGCAAATTGGTGACAAAGTTCCTTTCTCTCAGCACCATGCCACTGTCCGTTTTACTAGACCATACAAACACGTCTTCATTTACAGTTCAAAATGGGCTTAAAAGAAAACTGTTGTTGTTTCCTATAGCAACCAGTAATAGCACAGCTTCCATCTTTCAAAAGAACTTTAAAGGGGTTTTCTCACTTTCAACAAGTGGCATTTATCATGTAGACAAAGTTGAAGGGCATCTGTCAACAGATTTTTACCCATGAGACTGGCTGATCTGTTGCATGTGTGCTTGGCAGCTGGATGTCTGGTCTTTAGCGATGGCACCCGCATACAAGTGCTGCAGACGCCTTAACTACCAGGTTTCTACTGTTTTAAACAGCAATTGCCAGGGGCTAATATGTGCAATCGGCAGTAATGCTGATCGCAGTCACTTAATCCCTCAGATGCCATGGTCACATGTGGCCACGGCATCTGAGAGCGCTAAAGCTATTGGGTGGCCGTGCATTGCCCTGGCCGCCTTCCCCTGGCGGAGATCGAGGAAGGTGTGCCGTACTAGTAATAGACGTGAGCCTGTACAAGGCTTCCTGGCAGATTACTAGTATGTTCCAATGGATAGATATCCATTACAGACTGCAAGTAGCAATCTAATGATAGCTTCTTATGAATTAAAAAGAATAAAAATATATAGTTCAAATAGCCCCCTTTCCCTAGAATAAAAAAAAAAAAAATCTCTTGGTCATCGCCGCACCTGAAAACGCCTGTACTATTAACATATTATTCCCATACGGCATAATGGAAAAAAATTATCAAAATGGCAGATTTTCTATTTTTTTTGTCACCACCTCCCTAAAGGAATTAAATAGTGATCAAAAAGTCATGCACGCTCCAAAATGGAATCAACAAAAACTACAGATCGTCCTGCAAAAAATGAGCCCGCATACAGCTCTATAACTATAAAAAAGTTATGGGGGTCAGAATATGGCAATGAAAAGAAAATACTATTTTTTTCCGTTTTTCTTTTTTTTTCAGTAGTAAAACAAAAAGAGTACATACAGGCGAAACTCGAAAAATTTGAATATCGTGCAAAAGTCCATTTAGTTCAGTAATGCAAATTAAAATAAATTGGATTAATGCAGCTTAAAATTAGAATATTGTGAAAAGGTTAAATATTCTAGGCTCAAAGTGTCACACTCTAGTCAGCTAATTAATCCATACCCCCTGATCAAAGGGTACCTGAGATTGTGACTTTGGGGTTTCATAAGCTATAAGCCATAATCATCCAAATTATAACAAATAAAGGCTTTAAATATCTCACTTTGCATGTAATGAGTCTATCTTATATATCAGTTTCACCTTTTAAGTTGCATTACTGAAATAAATGAACTTTTGCACAATATTCTAATTTTTCGATTTTCACCTGTAAATGTGTTATCCCTGTAATTGTAATTGTAATGACCCTTATAGGTCCGTTCAACCACATGGGGAACGCTGTAAAACGGTGTTTTTTCCAATTCCACCCCATTTGGATTTTTTTCTCCGGCTTCCCTCGACATTGTATGTAATGGTAAATGGTACTAATAAAAAAACAATCCCTCATACAACTATGTGAATAAAAAAATAATAAAAGTTATGGCTGCGCGAAGGCAGAGGGTTAAACGGTAAATCGCAGGGTCCTGAAATTATTAAATTCACATACTGTAAATTTTCCAACCACATCTGATGGGAGTTTTTTCCAAGCCTCAACTCCTTTTTTAGCGTAATAATATTTCCTGACACTGGTTATGATTCCCCCCCAACTCATTTTTGGTTGTGTACACTTAGTTTTAGTTTTGGGTAGGGTTGGGCGATATGGCCTAAAATCTATATCTCAATATAATTTGAAGCATGTGCGATATAACGATATATTGCAATATATTATTTTCTTCTGTATGTATACAAATTACAAAACTTTTCAAGAAATGTTTAACCACTTAAGGACCACAGGTTTATACCCCCCTAAAGACCAGGCCCTTTTTTACAAATCGGCACTACACTACTTTCACCGTTTATTGCTCGGTCATGCAACTTACCACCCAAATGAATTTTACCTCCTTTTCTTCTCACTAATAGAGCTTTCATTTGGTGGTATTTCATTGCTGCTGACATTTTTACTTTTTTTGTTATTAATCGAAATTTAACGATTTTTTTGCAAAAAAATGACATTTTTCACTTTCAGTTGTAAAATTTTGCAAAAAAAACGAGATCCATATAGAAATTTTGCTCTAAATTTATAGTTCTACATGTCTTTGATAAAAAAAAAATGTTTGGGTAAAAAAAAAATGGTTTGGGTAAAAGTTATAGCGTTTACAAACTATGGTACAAAAATGTGAATTTCCGCTTTTTGAAGCAGCTCTGACTTTCTGAGCACCTGTCATGTTTCCTGAGGTTCTACAATGCCCAGACAGTACAAACACCCCACAAATGACCCCATTTCGGAAAGTACACACCCTAAGGTATTCGCTGATGGGCATAGTGAGTTCATAGAACTTTTTATTTTTTGTCACAAGTTAGCGGAAAATGATGATTTTTTTTTATTTTATTTTTTTTCCTACAAAGTCTCATATTCCACTAACTTGTGACAAAAAATAAAAACTTCTATGAACTCACTATGCCCATCACGAAATACCTTGGGGTCTCTTCTTTCCAAAATGGGGTCACTTGTGGGGTAGTTATACTGCCCTGGCATTCTAGGGGCCCAAATGTGTGGTAAGGAGTTTGAAATCAAATTCTGTAAAAAATGACGAGTGAAATCCGAAAGGTGCTTTTGGAATGTGGGCCCCTTTGCCCACCTAGGCTGCAAAAAAGTGTCACACATCTGGTATCTACGTACTCAGGAGAAGTTGAGGAATGTGTTTTGGGGTGTCATTTTACATATACCCATGCTGGGTGAGATAAATATCTTGGTCAAATGCCAACTTTGTATAAAAAAATGGGAAAAGTTGTCTTTTGCCAAGATATTTCTCTCACCCAGCATGGGTATATGTAAAATGACACCCCAAAACACATTCCCCACCTTCTCCTGAGTACGGCAATACCAGATGTGTGACACTTTTTTGCAGCCTAGGTGGGCAAAGGGGCCCATATTCCAAAGAGCACCTTTCGGATTTCACAGGTCATTTTTTACAGAATTTGATTTCAAACTCCTTACCACACATTTGGGCCCCTAGAATGCCAGGGCAGTATAACTACCCCACAAGTGACCCCATTTTGGAAAGAAGAGACCCCAAGGTATTCGCTGATGGGCATAGTGAGTTCATGGAAGTTTTTATTTTTTGTCACAAGTTAGTGGAATATGAGACTTTGTATGAAAAAAAAAAAAAAAAAAAAAATCATCATTTTCCACTAACTTGTGACAAAAAATAAAAAATTCTAGGAACTTGCCATGCCCCTCACGGAATACCTTGGGGTGTCTTCTTTCCAAAATGGGGTCACTTGTGGGGTAGTTATACTGCCCTGGCATTTTCCAGGGGCCCTAATGTGTGGTAAGTAGGTAAATGACCTGTGAAATCCTAAAGGTGCTCTTTGGAATATGGGCCCCTTTGCCCACCTAGGCTGCAAAAAAGTGTCACACATGTGGTATCGCCGTATTCAGGAGAAGTTGGGGAATGTGTTTTGGGGTGTCATTTTACATATACCCTTGCTGGGTGAGAGAAATATCTTGGCAAAAGACAACTTTTACCATTTTTTTATACAAAGTTGGCATTTGACCAAGATATTTCTCTCACCCAGCATGGGTATATGTAAAATGACACCCCAAAACACATTCCCCAACTTCTCCTGAGTACGGCGATACCAGATGTGTGACACTTTATTGCAGCCTAGATGCGCAAAGGTGCCCAAATTCCTTTTAGGAGGGCATTTTTAGACATTTGGATACCAGACTTCTTCTCACGCTTTGGGGCCCCTAGAATGCCAGGGCAGTATAAATACCCCACATGTGACCCCATTTTGGAAAGAAGACACCCCAAGGTATTCAATGAGGGGCATGGCGAGTTCATAGAAATTTTTTTTTTTTGGCACAAGTTAGCGGAAATTGATATTTTTAATTTTTTTCTCACAAAGTCTCCCGTTCCGCTAACTTGGGACAAAAATTTCAATCTTTCATGGACTCAATATGCCCCTCACGGAATACCTGGGGGTGTCTTCTTTCCGAAATGGGGTCACATGTGGGGTATTTATACTGCCCTGGCATTCTAGGGGCCCTAAAGCGTGAGAAGAAGTCTGGAATATAAATGTCTAAAAAAATTTACGCATTTGGTTTCCGTGAGGGGTATGGTGAGTTCATGTGAGATTTTATTTTTTGACACAAGTTAGTGGAATATGAGACTTTGTAAGAAAAAAAAATAAAAAATTTCCGCTAACTTGGGCCAAAAAAATGTCTGAATGGAGCCTTACAGAGGGGTGATCAATGACAGGGGGGGTGATCAATGACAGGGGGGTGATCAATGACAGGGGGGGTGATCAATGACAGGGGGGTGATCAGGGAGTCTATATGGGGTGATAACCACAGTCATTGATCACGCCCGTGTAAGGCTTCATTCAGACGTCTGGATGCGTTTTGCGGATCCGATCCATCTATCAGTGCATCCGTAAAAATCATGCGGACATCTGAATGGAGCTTTACAGGGGGGTAATCAATGACAGGGGGGTGATCAGGGAGTCTATATGGGGTGATCACCACAGTCATTGATCATGCCCCTGTAAGGCTTCATTCAGATGTCCGGATGCGTTTTGCGGATCCGATCCATCTATCAGTGGATCCGTAAAAATCATGCGGACGTCTGAATGGAGCTTTACAGGGGGGTAATCAATGACAGGGGGGTGATCAGGGAGTCTATATGGGGTGATCACCACAGTCATTGATCACGCCCCTGTAAGGCTTCATTCAGACGTCCGGATGCGTTTTGCGGATCCGATCCATCTATCAGTGGATCCGTAAAAATCATGCGGACATCTGAATGGAGCTTTACAGGGGGGTGATCAATGACAGGGGTGTAATCAATGACAGGGGGGTGATCAGGGAGTCTATATGGGGTGATAACCACAGTCATTGATCACGCCCCTGTAAGGCTTCATTCAGACGTCCGGATGCGTTTTGCGGATCCGATCCATCTATCAGTGCATCCGTAAAAATCATGCGGACATCTGAATGGAGCTTTACAGGGGGGTAATCAATGACAGGGGGGTGATCACCACAGTCATTGATCATGCCCCTGTAAGGCTTCATTCAGACGTCCGGATGCGTTTTGCGGATCCGATCCATCTATCAGTGCATCCGTAAAAATCATGCGGACATCTGAATGGAGCTTTACAGGGGGGTAATCAATGACAGGGGGGTGATCACCACAGTCATTGATCATGCCCCTGTAAGGCTTCATTCAGACGTCCGGATGCGTTTTGCGGATCCGATCCATCTATCAGTGCATCCGTAAAAATCATGCGGACATCTGAATGGAGCTTTACGGGGGGGTAATCAATGACAGGGGGGTGATCACCACAGTCATTGATCATGCCCCTGTAAGGCTTCATTCTGACGTCCGTATGCGTTTTGCGGATCCGATCCATCTATCAGTGCATCCGTAAAAATCATGCGGACATCTGAATGGAGCTTTACAGGGGGGTGATCAATGACAGGGGGGTGATCAGGGAGTCTATATGGGGTGATCACCACAATCATTGATCATGCCCCTGTAAGGCTTCATTCAGACGTCCGGATGCGTTTTGCGGATCCGATCCATCTATCAGTGCATCCGTAAAAATCATGCGGACATCTGAATGGAGCTTTACAGGGGGGTGATCAGGGAGTCTATATGGGGTGATCACCACAGTCATTGATCATGCCCCTGTAAGGCTTCATTCAGACGTCCGGATGCGTTTTGCGGATCCGATCCATCTATCAGTGGATCCGTAAAAATCATGCGGACGTCTGAATGGAGCTTTACAGGGGGGTGATCAATGACAGGGGGGTAATCAATGACAGGGGGGTGATCAGGGAGTCTATATGGGGTGATCACCACAGTCATTGATCACGCCCCTGTAAGGCTTCATTCAGACGTCCGGATGCGTTTTGCGGATCCGATCCATCTATTAGTGGATCCGTAAAAATCATGCGGACGTCTGAATGGAGCTTTACAGGGGGGTGATCAATGACAGGGGGGTGATCAATGACAGGGGGGTGATCAGGGAGTCTATATGGGGTGATCAGGGGCTAATAAGGGGTTAATAAGTGACGGGGGGGGGGGTGTAGTGTAGTGTAGTGGTGCTTGGTGGGACTTTACTGAGCTACCTGTGTCCTCTGGTGGTCGATCCAAACAAAGGGGACCACCAGAGGACCAGGTAGCAGGTATATTAGACGCTGTTATCAAAACAGCGTCTAATATACCTGTTAGGGGTTAAAAAAAACACATCTCCAGCCTGCCAGCGAACGATCGCCGCTGGCAGGCTGGAGATCAACTCTCTTACCTTCCGTTCCTGTGAGCGCGCGCGCCTGTGTGCGCGCGTTCACAGGAAATCTCGGCTCACGCGAGATGACGCCTATTGGCGTTAGCGTAGCCTGGGGGAGCCGCCGCAATGACGCCTTTCGGCGTTACAGTTGCGGGAAGTGGTTAAGATGTGTATTGTGTAACAGATCTTTTTCTAAACAATGTAAAGATGAAGTGTTAGGGTACTTTCACTAAGCTGATGACAGGTTCCCTGGAAATATACTACAAATTTCAAACTTTGTTTGCAGTATGTAGTGCAAATACGAACATGACTGAACAACATCAGTGTTTATGCTCCTTGAGTGCCGTGATTAAACTTCTTGCACATCAAATGAGGTTTTTCGCCGGGAACACAAGTTTGTCCACAGACTCGGGCTTCAGTGCAGATCGGTGGCATGTTACTATGTTGCCACTGGTGCTGAATGCCCTTTCTGAGGGGGCACGCGTGGCAGGTATGCAAAGGCATTTCTTGGCAAGGCTTGCCACCCTGGACCAGTGGGTCAGCTTCTCCTTCTACATCCAGTGCCTGCAGGTAACTCTAAGGCCTCATGCACACGGCCGTTGTTTTGGTCTGCATCTGAGACGCAGTTTTGTCGGCTCAGATGCGGACCCATTCACTTCAATGGGGCCGCAAAAGATGCGGACAGCACTCCGTGTGCTGTCTGCATTCGTTGCTCCGTTCCGTGGCCCCGCAAAAAAATAAAAATAATATAACATGTCCTATTCTTGTCCGCTCTTTGCAGACAAGAATAGGCAGTTATATTAAAGGCTGTCTGTGCCGTTCAGCAAATTGCTGTACACAAATGGACGGCATCCGTGATTTGCGGACCGCAAAACACACCACGGTCGTGTGCATGTAGCCTTGAGCTCCAATTTCAATTGCTTCTCTAATCTCTGTCAGTGAAGGGATCTGGGCCAGGCTGAGCGGATGCATTTTTGAAAAAGCTGCCCAGACTTTGTTTACTCCTCTTGGGTTCTCTCTGGGCTTCGGTGCTTGTGTGTGATGGTGGTGACTCTGTGGCAGACACAGCTTGCGTCTCTAGCAGTGCCTGAATATCTGCTGCTGCTTTTGTGAAGATGAACTCTCTTCGGTGATCTGCTATATATGATGATCTGAAGCGTGGGTCGACAAAGGAGGCCATATCCAGGACGTCATCAGTTGCAGCGTCTGAATCCTTCTCATTTAAATACTTGAGGATGGCTCTCTTCGTGTCCTTCGTGAGGTCTGTGTCAATGTCATCAGCTGCTAGAGGAAGAACTGTGGTGTTTAGAAGGTGGAGCACAGGTTTGACATACGACACACTCACATACTCTTCTCCAGATCTTCTCCAGACAGAGCATCTGTGAACTCCAACAGGGGATTGAGGGTCTTGTTCATAGATTCTAACACAACACATCAATGTCCTGCCAAGTTGGTACCAGGTGCCTGGTTTTCCTGTCTGCTTTCAGGACCTGTGATATGGCCTTCTCTTGTTCAAGCAGCCGCTGAATCATCTGCTGTCGAGACCCCCATCTTGTTGGTGTTTCAGTGAAGAGGCTGTGAGGAAAAGCCAGTGGAACTAGTTATCAAAAATAGTATCAACTTTATTATAATATATATAAAATATGGAAGGAAAAAGCCAAGCTGGAAAAGGATATACAGAGAAGCAAAGGACAACACCTCAGTGGTAGACAGAGGTTTTGTAGGTTCACAATGAGGCGGTGAGGAGGCAGGTTTAGCTCAGCTTGTGCATTAGACATTTCTCTCTTCCTTTTCCAAGTGTAAAAAAAAGGCACTCACTGTTTTCTTGCATTTGCCAATTGCATGTTCAACACGGGCATCTTTCACACTTCTCTCTAAGGACAACATTTTAACCACCTCAGCCCCTATGGCTTAAACACCCTGAAAGACCAGGCCACTTTTTACACTTCTGACCTACACTACTTTCACCGTTTATTGCTCGGTCATGCAACTTACCACCCAAATGAATTTTACCTCCTTTTCTTCTCACTAATAGAGCTTTCATTTGGTGGTATTTCATTGCTGCTGACATTTTTACTTTTTTTGTTATTAATCGAAATTTAACTATTTTTTTGCAAAAAAAATGAAATTTTTCACTTTCAGTTGTAAAATTTTGCAAAAAAAAACGACATCCATATATAAATTTTGCTCTAAATTTATTGTTCTACATGTCTTTGATAAAAAAAAATGTTTGGGTAAAAAAAAAATGGTTTGGGTAAAAGTTATAGCGTTTACAAACTATGGTACAAAAATGTGAATTTCCGCTTTTTGAAGCAGCTCTGACTTTCTGAGCACCTGTCATGTTTCCTGAGGTTCTACAATGGCCAGACAGTACAAACAGCCCACAAATGACCCCATTTCGGAAAGTACACACCCTAAGGTATTCACTGATGGGCAAAGTGAGTTCATAGAACTTTTTATTTTTTGTCACAAGTTAGCGGAAAATGATGATTTTTTTTTTTTTTTTTTCTTACAAAGTCTCATATTCCACTAACTTGTGACAAAAAATAAAAACTTCCATGAACTCACTATGCCCATCAGCGAATACCTTGGGGTGTCTTCTTTCCAAAATGGGGTCACTTGTGGGGCAGTTATACTGCCCTGGCATTCTAGGGGCCCAAATGTGTGGTAAGGAGTTTGAAATCAAATTCTGTAAAAAATGCCCTGTGAAATCCGAAAGGTGCTCTTTGGAATGTGCACCTTAGTTAGTGGAAAATGATGATTTTTTTTTAATTTATTTTTTTCTTACAAAGTCTCATATTCCACTAACTTGTGACAAAAAATAAAAACTTCCATGAACTCACTATGCCCATCAGCGAATACCTTGAGGTGTCTTCTTTCCAAAATGGGGTCACTTGTGGGGTAGTTATACTGCCCTGGCATTCTAGGGGCCCAAGTGTGTGGTAAGTAGTTTGAAATCAAAATGTGTAAAAAATGACCGGTGAAATCCGAAAGGTGCTCTTTGGAATGTGGGCCCCTTTGCCCACCTAGGCTGCAAAAAAGTGTCACACATGTGGTATCGCCGTATTCAGGAGAAGTTGGGCAATGTGTTTTGGGGTGTCTTTTTACATATACTCATGCTGGGTGAGAGAAATATCTCGGCAAAAGACAACTTTTCCCTTTTTTTTATACAAAGTTGGCATTTGACCAAGATATTTATCTCACCCAGCATGGGTATATGTAAAATGACACCCCAAAACACATTGCCCAACTTCTCTTGAGTACGGCGATACCAGATGTGTGACACTTTTTTGCAGCCTAGATGCGCAAAGGGGCCCACATTCCTTTTATGAGGGCATTTTTAGACATTTGGATCCCAGACTTCTTCTCACGCTTTAGGGCCCCTAGAATGCCAGGGCAGTATAAATACCCCACATGTGACCCCATTTTGGAAAGAAGACACCCCAAGGTATTCAATGAGGGGCATGGCGAGTTCATAGAATTATTTTTTTTTTTTTGGCACAAGTTAGCGGAAATTGATTTTATTTGTTTTTTTCTCACAAAGTCTCCCTTTCCGCTAACTTGGGACAAAAATTTCAATCTTTCATGGACTCAATATGCCCCTCACGGAATACCTTGGGGTGTCTTCTTTCCGAAATGGGGTCACATGTGGGGTATTTATACTGCCCTGGCATTCTAGGGGCCCTAAAGCGTGAGAAGAAGTCTGGAATATAAATCTCTAAAAAAAAATTACGCGTTTGGATTCCGTGAGGGGTATGGTGAGTTCATGTGAGATTTTATTTTTTGACACAAGTTAGTGGAATATGAGACTTTGTAAGAAAAAATAAATAATTTCCGCTAACTTGGGCCAAAAAAATGTCTGAATGGAGCCTTACAGGGGGGTGATCAATGACAGGGGGGTGATCAGGGAGTCTATATGGGGTGATTACCCCCCTGTCATTGATCACCCCCCTATAAGGCTCCATTCAGATGTCCATATGTGTTTTGCGGATCCGATCCATCTATCAGTGGATCCGTAAAAATCATGCGGACATCTGAATGGAGCTTGACAGGGGTGTAATTAATGACAGGGGGGTGATCAGGGAGTCTATATGGGGTGATCACCACAGTCATTGATCACGCCCCTGTAAGGCTCCATTCAGACGTCCGTATGCGTTTTGCGGATCCGATCCATCTATCAGTGGATCCGTAAAAATCATGCGGACGTCTGAATAGAGCTTTACAGGGGGGTAATCAATGACAGGGGGGTGATCAAGGGTGATCAAGGGTAAATAAGAGGTTAATAAGTGACAGGGGGGGGGGGTGTAGTGTAGTGGTGCTTGGTGCAACATATTACTGAGCTGCCTGTGTCCTCTGGTGGTCGATCCAAACAAAGGGGACCACCAGAGGACCAGGTAGCAGGTATATTAGACGCTGTTATCAAAACAGCGTCTAATATACCTGTTAGGGGTTAAAAAAAATCACATCTCCAGCCTGCCAGCGAACGATCGCCGCTGGCAGGCTGGAGATCCACTCGCTTACCTTCCGATCCTGTGAGCGCGCGCGCCTGTGTGCGCGCGTTCACAGGAAATCTCGCGAGATGACGCTTATATGCGTGACTGTGCGCAGCGCTGCCACCTCCGGAACGCGAATCTGCGTTAGGCGGTCTGGAGGTGGTTAAGATATTATTAGAACAATAGCACCACGTAATGAGAAACGTTTACCTACCGATGGCGAGGTGGAGCCTGTGGCCGAAGCACTGCAGTCTTGTCCAGCCGTTCATTTCCACTGCTTTCATGATATTTGCGCCATTGTCGGTGGTTATGCAGACTTGTAACTCTTCAAGTCCCCATGACTCCAGTGCTTCCTTTACTCCCTGAGATATTAATTCACCCGTATGATCCTCGGGGAAATAAGCTGTCTGTAGGCATCTGCTGCACAACTTCCACTCGTCATTGATGAAGTGGACTGAGACTAATGTAAGGCTCCATTGTGCGACTGGACCACAAGTCCATAGTAGTTGCATAGTGTTTTATGCTCCGGAGTTTTTTCTTCACTTGCTCGTGGACTTTGTCATACAGTTTGGGCATTTCAGTTTGGGTAAATTGTTTGCGGCTAGGTACCTCGTAACATGGATCGAGTGTCTTAATCATGTTCTGAAAGCCGCCTTTTCTCCACTGTAAGAAACAGCATTGTGTCCTTACACAGGTACGGGGTAATGGCATTTGTAATATCAATCCACCGCCAATTACTTTTGTCATATGGAATTCCTTTAGAAAATGCTTTTAAAATATTAATTTGGTGTGTGGGGGCAGGACCACCTTTTTGGTTTCCACTTGACTGACTGGGCGTTTGTGGAGGAGGGCGCAGTTTTTGGCTATCTTTGTATTCCAAAACGTGCTTCGTTTTGAGGTGATGAAACAAATTTGTTGTATTCCCTATCTTTGCTATTATTCTCGCCCGGCATAGTTTGCAGATTATATTTTTCTGCTGAACATCTGACTCCTTAAAGGGGTTGTCCGGGTTCAGAGCTGAACCCGGACATACCCTTATTTTCACCCAGGCAGCCCCCCTGAGGCTAGCATCGGAGCATCTCATGCTCCGATGTTCTCCTTTGCCCTGCGTTAAATCGCGCAGGGCAAAAGCATTTTTTGGCGATCCGGTGACGTACCGGGCTCTCCATGGTGCTGCCAGGAAGCCCGGTGATGTCACCGACACTGATGGACGGGATTTAGCGCTGCCCTAGCCAGTAAAACGGCTAGGGAAGCGCTAAAGCCCGCCCATCAGAGCGTCACCGAACACACTGTCACCGTCACCGAACACACCGGCAGTGTGTTATGCTAAACAAAAGAGCCCATGCCCTGCGTGATTTAGCGCAGGGTAAAGGAGAGCTATGGAGCATGCGATGCTCCGATGCTATCCTCAGGGTGGCTGCCTGGGTTAAAATAAGGGTATGTCCGGGTTCAGCTCTGAACCCGGAGAACCCCTTTAAACCCAAACCAGGTCCATATGACCGACTTCGCACTGGTCTTCTTTGTGAGCACCTTCTCCTCCTCATCTTCCACACGTGTAAGCTGCTCCATGCAGGCGAGTTGACTAAAACAGGCACACAGCTTGATGACATCTAGGGCTGCAGGAAACGATTATTTTAGCAATCGAGTATTAATCGAGTACTCGAATAATAAAAAACGTAAAGCTAAAATTTGCTTTATGAAAACTATATTTTTTGTTTATCAGCCGCATTCCATTGCCACCATCATCATGTCCCCCAGCCAGCGCCATCAGCCCCAGACCAGATAATGTCCGGCCTATCCTTCTAACCTTCTATCCCCAGTATATCTCCTATGAGGGCCGGAGGCTCTACTCTTCTGCCATCAGAGGCGTGCAGAGTTTGCTATACTAGATTCAAGTCTGCTTGCAAGATATCAGAGACAGGCGGGCATGGTATATGTTTCTATCACTACACTCACCATCAGAGTGATGTAGCAATATGTCTGAACAACACCTTCTGTGTTTGGTTGCTGTATGCTCCTGAGGAAATACAGTTTAATATCGGCAGGGAAACGCGTCGAGCAAATAAATGCGCCTTCCTATGTTCAGTTTTTATAGATCATTATCAGTGCAGAGCCGCTCATATAGTGCAGCGGTGACCCAGTGGTTGGTCCATCTAAATAATACCAGGGGTCTAATCCTTCACTCCAGGATATATACTGGGGATAGAAGGGTAGACCGGACATTATCTGGTTTGGACCTAGTCACCCCACTACTCTTGTGGGCTTTAAGTAGCTCCCACATAATAAAAGGGAGACGTTTTATGGCGGTGGGAGTTGAGAAGATAGTATATACATACATTTTCTATACTCCGACTCTCACCAGCAGCCTGATTGTTGTATCTGGTGGAGAACCAATTTTTAATTGTTGTTCAATAAAATGTTCTTAATGTACTTTATTCAGGCGGTTAACACATAGAGAAGATAGATTTTTTTTCTTTTCTTATAAGCTAACACTTATTACTGGTGTATTTATAATCATGTATTGTGCTTGTGAATAAAGCAGTAATATGTAGATTAGCTTTTTGAGCAGATCTCAATGTGGTGAAGCTATAGTACATAGTGTATATAATATGTAGATGCTAAGATGCAGCTCTGCCCTCTGCATGCTGATGTCTACCCCTGTCAATCAAGGGGAGGTGGGAATGTGCAAAGCACATGGGATTTTACAAAGCAGTGCTCAAAGGATTCAGACCGCCTCCTGGTGCTTGAACTTCTTCTCATTTGTATATAAAATAAAAACGCAGATATCTGCAGCTGTTTCTCATACAGACCAAAGAAAGATATATTATTTTAATCAGCATGGGGAGCCCTACCTGTCAGTATGTCTGGTTAATAGAGTTAATACTGGTGGCAAAGCCACTTTAAGTGTGAAAGGCGACACTGGACTTGGATGATGGCGCCTTCCACATAACATACAACAAATATTGCTACAATGGAGGTTCGCATCTGATCATGTGATTTATGCCAAACTATTAAACACTGCTTTTATGTAACTCCCCGTGATTTGTGTATAACATTCATTGGAACTTTTTTTTTCCTACAGGTGGCTACCATCCTGTGAAAATAGGAGATCTGTTTAATGGTCGTTACCACGTTATTAGGAAGCTAGGATGGGGTCATTTCTCCACAGTGTGGCTCTGCTGGGACATGCAGTAAGATTTTCTATTTTCTTGAATAATTTATTATGCCACTAACATTTCTTTATAGCTCTTACTAAAATAGGAAGGCCTCTCGTTTAATCTCCAATATACTTTCTCACAAGAGACCATATTCTGTTATAGGATTCTCAAACTGGGATTTGTTTTTGCATCAGTTTCCTAAAAAACTTGGTCAGGCCAACTTCACATCACCGTTTAGCTTTCTGTTCTTCTGATCCGTTTGTGTCACTACCGTCAGAGATCAGTTATTTTTGATTGGAGAATAAGGCTACATGCACACGACCGTTGTGTGTTTTGCGGTCCGCAAAACACGAATGGCGTCCGCTCCACAATTTGTGGAACGGCACGGACAGCCTTTAATATAACTGCCTATTCTTGTCCGCAAAGCGTGGACAAGAATAGGACAGGTTATATTTTTTTGGGTGGGACCATGGACTGGAGCAACGGATGAGGACAGCACATGAACTGCTGTCTGCATCTTTTGCGGCCCCATTGAAGTGAATGGGTCTGCATCTGAGCCGCCAAAACTGCATCTCGGATGCGGACCAAAACAACAGCCGTGTGCATGAGGCCTAAGTCCGGTGTTTATCTGCAGCCTCTGATACTGCCTTAGTTATTCTTCCAGTACAAATGTACTGGTAGTTTGCGTTGGCATAGTAATGTGATGTAATGCTAATGGTACTCTAAATGGGTCTGCCCATAATATCCTACCTACTTTTGACAAACGTGGCAAGCATGGCAGAGAGTGGGGGCAAGTGACCTTGTTTTGTGGAAAAGGGGGCTTGCGCAGAAAATTTTGACTTTTTGTCACCACAGTTCAGGAGCAGAGGGCTAGATAAATCTCCCCCTTTGTATTAGGGTTGTTTGGGTATCGAAAATGCGATATCCGAATCGATTCTTTTGTCTGGTATCGACCTCGATACCGGGATATGACTTTTTTTCAATACTAAGCTTCGCTATTGCGCTGTCTAGTATCAGAGAACATGGAGCGTGCCGCTCTCGGTGCGCTCAGTGTTCCCCTCAGCACAGGGGAGAAGGAGTCTCTCTCTCTCTCTCTCTCCCCCCCCCTATCCCCCTTTGTGCGTTTAATACAAATCCAATAGGCGGTAGCTGGTGGGGAGCTGCGATCAGCGGCAGTTAACCTTTCAGGTGCCGCAATTGCCTCCTGTATTAAAAGTTAATTATCATTGGTGGTGCAGTGCGCCCACCCCCCAGTATTTAAAATCATTGGTGGCAGTTCCTCATTGGTGGCAGTAGCAGCTTCTGATCGGAGCCCTGGCTGCCATGGTAATCTCCCTTCTGCCGTGTGCACAGAGCACAAAGCAGCAGGGAGAGTGTAAAGTCCTATTCACCCTAATAGAGCTCTATTAGGGTGAATAGGAAAATGGATTAAAAGATCCCAGGTTCTAGCCCCTAAGGGGGGAAATAGTTATTAATTTAAAAGTAAACAAAAAAAACTAAAAAAAGTTTAAAATAAATAAATATTAAGTTTAAATCACCTCCTTTACCAATTTTACATATAAAATATATAAACAATAAATAAACAAACATATCACCACTTCCGAAAAGTCTAAACTATTAAAATATTTTAAAAATGTCCTATGCGGTGAACGCCATAACAGAAAAAAAACAAAATAAAACCTGCGCAATTCACCTTTTTTTTTTGTCACCTTGTCCCCCCAAAAAATTGGATTGGACTGTTCTATTATGGGCCGGACGTTCCATAAAATGCGGAATGCACGCGGCTTTTTATGGTGTTTTTCTTTTTTTCGCATGGTATCGAGTATTGCAATACTTTTTTTATGGTATCGAAAGTAAATCAAAATTTTTTGTTATGGAAACAACCCTAAACAAAGACTAAAAGATTTTTGGAAAGCTTCTCAAAATGTGCTCTAATTAAAAGGGTTGCACGGTTTCAGTGCACCCAGTGTTTGACTGCCGCAGTCACGTGTTATTGACGTCATAATGGTACCAGATGTCTTGACATAGTCTAATATACAACAAATAACAAGGGCAGTTGCAGCATAATTTACTTTGTCTTATTTAAGGACAAACATATTTAAAGGAAAACTCCATAGTTGGGTTTTTCGATGTTAATTACTTCTAGATGTTCAGAGACTGAGATTTCTCATCTTTAAAATTGGATTAATGTGCCTTCCTCGGCAATCCTATATAATAATGTAATGAATATTAGCTGTTGGTCTGTGGCCATAGAAGGCATTACAAAAGTGTTACCATTAACAAAGGTCAAGGAGCGTCAGAAAAAAGACCCCACTGCAGATTTTGATATTATCATTTTTTTTTTTTTTTTACAGAAAGGAATATGGACATATGAAATATGTATTTTTCACCTGTAGTTTCTGAATTAAGTTTTCCTTTACATTGGAAAGAGTATTTTATTTATGTCATCAACACATATGTAAAATTATACATTTTCTAGGGGAAAGAGATTTGTGGCAATGAAAGTCGTAAAAAGCGCTCAACACTATACGGAGACTGCTTTGGATGAGATTAAGCTGCTCAGATGTGTAAGTTCACTGCTGAAGGATTTTTTTTTATTTAATCCTCAATATCTTTAATAATGTTTGCTACAGTATATACCGGTAATCACAATCCCCCCTTCCCCTGGGATAAATTGTTTATTTCTGACAATTGAATGTGATCAGTTATTTCTTAACATTACACTTAAAATATGTTATTCTAGCAAAGTACCTTTTTAAAGTGCTTGCCTGAGATCTAACAATTTCTGACCGATCCCTAGGACAGTTTGTCAGTATCAGATTGGTGAAAATCCTACATTCCGATCAGCTGTTTAAGTAGATCTGATGCAGTGTAGTTTTGGTGATTATCTCCAGTGCCAGATCTACTCCCAAACAGCTAAGACTCCATTCACACGTCCGCAATTTTGTTCGGAACGGAATTGCGGACCCATTACTTTCTATGGGGCAGCACACCGCACTTCCGTTCCGCAAAAAAATAGAACATGTCCTATTCTTGTCCGCAATTGCGGACAAGAACAGGCATATTCTATTAGTACTGGCAATGTGCGGTCTGCAAAATGCGGAACGCGCATTGCCGCTTTCCGTGTTTTGCGGCTCCGTGGAACCGCAAAACACGTTGCGGACGTGTGAATGGAGCCTAATAGGCAGTGTGCTAGGGTGTTAGACCCCCCCCCTTCCTTTCTGATCTGATATTGATGGCTGAGGCCAATAAGATTATGGGTTGCATCAAAACGAGTAATTTGAATGGATCAGTGTTCACATGCACACTGCTGTTCTATTCAAATTCTATGGGGCAAGCTGAGCTCTGTATCCTACACACTTTGAATGGAGTAGCAGTCGCCATTCCATTCAGACAAGGGATACGGGTGATTGATGTGGGTCCCAGCAGTCAGACCCCCACCACATATCCTATAGATGGATGATTAGTAGTGTTGATCGAGCTCCAAAGTGCTCTGGTGCTCGAGTAGAACACTTTGGGATGCTCGGGTGCGCTACAGATCACCAGAGCTCACTGTAAGTCAGTATGAGAACCAGAGCATTAAACCAGGCACCCCCTGCTCTGAAGAGGGGAGGGTGTCTGGTTTTCAGGAAAAGGTCACAAATTGATGGAAACACCACTGAAATGGTTCGGGAACAGCATGGGGAGGATGTCTGGATGCATCTTTGACTCCCAGGTCGCTGCCGGAAACGATGTTGTCCGAGTAGTACGCCACTTTTACAGACTGACAATAATACGCACAAAACCGAAGATAAATTCGATTTTAGAGGAAAAATTGTTAGGAAACATTCTTTCCTGTATATTTACTTGTATATAAAGTGCTCCCAAAAATTACAAGGAAGAGGCACTCTGATACAACCTGTATATCACATAAAGGAGGGCCTCTGTACTAAGTTAAAGGGCTGCCAAAAAGTACAAGGAACCTGCAACTCAAAATTCACCCTTTATTACACATAAAAAGGATGGCATCATACACACCTTTGAAAAATTATGATTGATGGCCTGCTGGTGACCCTCAAAAACATTAGGAGCAAGGGCCTGCTGGTGACCCTCTAAAGCATTAGGGGCGAGGGCCTGCTGCTGAGCTGACCCTCTAAAACAGACATGCTCAACCTGCGGCCCTCCAGCTGTTGCAAAACGACAACTCCTAACAGCCTACAGAAGTGCATTGTGGGAGTTGTAGTTTTACAACAGCTGGAGAGCCGCAGGTTGAGCATGCCTGCTCTAAAACATTAGGAGTGAGGGTCTGCTGCTGAGCTGACCCTCTAAAACATTAGGAGCAAGGGCAACCTAATAAGCATGTTGATATGATGGAGGAGGAGAAGGACGAGAAAAGGAAGATTGAACCATATACCGTTTTTTGTCGTGGAAGGGGCGCATGGGAATACAGTGTATTCAATACATCATAAAAGACACATTTAAAGTGCCTTTATGTTCAGCCGCTTTCCTCTGGTGGAGTAGAGAAATCAGGGGCAATCCAGGCCTTGTTCATTTTGATAAGAGTCAACCTGTCAGCATTTTCAGTTGACAGGCGGATGCGCTTATCAGTTATTATGCCCCCAGCAGCACTAAATACCCGCTCTGACAAAACGCTGGCGGCAGGGCAGCATACAGCGCCAGTTCGTGCCACATGTCCAGCTTGGACACCCAATAGTTGTAAGGCACAGAGGGATCACTGAGGACGCTGACACGGTCTGCTACGTACTCCTTCACCATCTTCCAAAACTTTTCCCTCCTTGTGACACTAAGCCGTGCATCAGGGTAAGGGTGCTGGCGGGGTGTCATGAAACTGTCCCAGACCTTGGAGAGTGTTGCCCTGCCTCTGTTGGAACTGTTTTGTGTTCTTCTAGTCTCCTCCTCGGTTGCCCAAGGAACTACGTACTCTGCCTCCAGCGTTGTCAGCTGGAAACTTTTGGATCAATTTTTCCACAAGGACCTTCTGGTATTTTGCTAGTCCTCTCCACCATAGGAATGAGAGATGAGAAGTTCTCTTTGTAGCGGGGGTCGAGAAGGGTGAACAACCAGTAATTGGTGTTGGCCAAAATGCGTATAACTTCCCGTCACGGGAAAGTCAGCATAACATTAAGTCAGCCATGTGTGCCAGAGTCCAAATAGACAAGACTTTGCTGTGCTCATCAGGAGGATGACTCTCAATCTCCACATCCTCTTCCTCCTCTTCGGCCCATTCACGCTGAAGAGATGGAATAAACCTGCTATGGGTACTACCCTCTGTAGCGGAGGCAACCGTCTCCTGCTCCTCCTCCTCATTATCCAATTCGCGCTGAGAAGACGAACTGAGGGTGGTCTGGCTATCACCCTTTGTACTGTCTTCCCCCATTTCCCCCTTTTCCACATGCAAAGCATCAGCCTTCATTGTGAGCAGCGAGCGTTTCAGTTGACACAGAAGTGGGATTGATAACGCTGATAGCGGCATCGCTGCTCACCATCTGTGTTGATTCCTCAAATTTGTATAAAACCTCGCAGAGGTCAGACATCCATGCACACTCATCGCTTGTGAAGAGTGGAAGTTGACTGGAAAGGCGACGACCATGTTGCAGCTGGTATTCCACTACTGCCCTCTGCTGCTCACAAAGCCTGGTAAACATGTGGAACAAATTAGTTTCAGCACGGCCTGTTGCCGCTTCCCCACTGCAGTTCTACACTGCTTCTAGCTACTGACTGGTGGTGGTGGAAATCCTGATGGAAGTAGGGCCCGCAATCCTTGGCGTCGCTAACACCTGTGCCATCCCAGGGTGCGACTTGCTCCCGGGCTCCACAACGTTCACCCAGTGTGCCGTCAGGAAAATGTAATGTCCCTGGCTAAAAGCACTTGTCGATGTGTCAGTCGTTAAGTGGGCCTTCCCAATAACTATGTTGGTCAGGGCACGGGTGATGTTACGGGACACATGCTGGTGTAAGGCGGGGACGGCACACCGGGAAAAATAGTGGCGGGTGGGAACAGAGTAACGAGGGACGGGCGCCGCATCAGGCTGCGGAAAGCCTCAGTGTCCACAAGCCTAAATGGCAACATTTCCAGGACCAGCAATTTGGAAAGGTGCGCATTTAGTGCTATGGCCTGTGGGTGGTTGTCTGAGTATTTGTGCTTTCGTTCAAAGGCCTTGGGGTATGGACATCTGTACACTGTGCTGGGACACAAAAGTGGATGTGCTAGCTGATAGTGCTTGTGAAGGTCCAGGTGCAGGGCAGGAGGCATCGGGGCCTGCGTCTTGGACAAGGGATTGGCCAGCACGTAACACAGGGGAAGAGGAGGCGGTGGTGTGACCTGTAGACACTGATTGTGGACCCAGGCGTTTGGCCCACCTATTAGGGTGCTTTGATGCCATGTGGCGGATCATGCTGGTGGTGGGGAGGTTGCTAGTTGTAACGCCCCTGCTCATTTTGGTACGGCACAGGTTGCAAATGACATAGAAGAATTTTATCGTCTGCACTTTCCCCAAAAAAGCGTCAGACTGCGGAACACCTACCCCTTGGCAAGGGAGATTGCCGCAAGGGGGTGCTCCCGGGAACAGCTGCGGGCCTGTTTGGTGTGGCCTGCCTTCTCTCTTTTGCCACCTCACTGCCTCTTCCAGCCTGTCGCAGTGCTGCGGACCCCCCCCCCCCCTCTGTACTGCTGTCCTTGCTCAGCTTTCCACCTTCCCAGGTTGGGTCAGTGATTTAATCGTCCACCACCTCCTCTTCCACTTCCTCACTCTGCTCATCCTCCTGACTTGTTGACCTAACAAGAAGTTCACTTATTGACAACTGTGTCTCATCCTCATAATCAACCTCTTGAGACACTAGTTGCCGTTGACTTATTGGCAAGTGTGTCTCATCATCCACCTCATGAAACACTAATTACCGTTCCCCACCGTCCTCATCTTCTGACTGTGAATGCTCAAGAGTTTGGGAATCCGTGCACAAGATCTCCTTATGTCCCTCTTCAAGCGAGATTGGCGAGAGGCCCAAATAAAGTAATGGAGATGAAAGGAGCTCCTCGGGATATCCAAGTGTGGGATCACTTGTTTGCCAAGAATCTCTATGGTGGGAGGAAGGAGGATCAGGGTGAGGATTCTGTTTACCAGACTCTTGGCTACTGAGACTGGACTTTGTGGAAGACAGGGTGGTGCTTAACGGACTGGAAGCATTATCTGCTGCAATCCAACCGACCACCTGGTCACACTAGTATGACTTTGAGAGTGGTGTCCTGCGCCTCCCTGCAAACTGGGACATGAATCTAGGTATCATGGATGAGTGTGTTTCTTGTGCTCTGGCAGCAGGCACAGTTTCGCCACGGCCTCTGCGTGCACCATCAGCAGCATGGCCACTTCCCCCAACATGGCTACGACATTACAGTGAGTGCCAGTACTTCCCCGCATGTTTATTGGCTGCTACGCAGCCAACAAACATGCGGGGAGTAGACTCGAGTATCGCGTTCCAGCACACGCCGTGTTCGGTGGGCCAAGCACCGCGATGTGCCGAGCATGGCGATGCTCGAGTCAAAATGGTGTTTGGCCAAGCATGCTCGCCCAACACTAATGATTAGTGGTCATTCGAGGACAACCCCTTTCAGAAAATAGGCACTTCATTGGTAGCAGTAGTCCTCCATTTGGAGTTATTTAACTATTTATTCGACTTTTCCCAATAAAGGGGTTTTCCAAGAGTTTTATGCCGATGACCTGACTTTTATACTGATGAGCTCTGGATAGGTAATAAGTATTTGAGTCTGACACCCGGACCCCTGCCGATCAAGTTTTTGAGAAGGCACCGACCTTTGCAGTATCACCCCTGCCTTCTCTCAGTTCACCAAGCACAGTGCCGTGTATTGTACAGAAGCTGTGCTTAGTATCTCGCTATTGCCTAGGTGCAACTCATCCCAGTTGAAGTGGGTGGGATTGAGCTCCGCCTAGGCCTTTTGACCAATAAATGTGACGTCACATCGTGTAAGACTAAACTGCAGGAAGGCAATGGTGCAAGTGCAAGCCCTGGTGCCTTCTCAAACAACTGATCGGCGGGGGTCCCAGGTGTCCTACCCCCACTGATCAGATACTAATTGCCTATCCATAGGTCTGTAGAAAAGTCTTGGAAAACCCCTTTAACCTTCAGTTGGCTTATATTGCTTCGGAACAGGACAGTAAATGTCTTTTTTTCCCTGAAAAAACATTCCCGTGTTAAGAGAGCATTATTGCAATACATGAGCATTTGTACAATGTACCGATGGTGGCAGTCTTCGCAAATTATTTATTTCTGTTTACAGTGTGAATTATTTTTTCCTTGCAGGTACGTGAAAGTGACCCTGGAGATCCAAATAAAGACATGGTGGTGCAATTAATTGATGACTTCAAAATTTCTGGAATGAACGGCATACGTATCCTTTGCAGAATAAACATGGTCGATTATGGTCTGTTTGTGAAATGCCCAACTTAATCTCCAGGTCTTTAAGGCATCAGGGTATCATCTGGGACATTGGTGGCATAGTCTAGCAATATTCCACCAATGTCAGATAGGTGCGGGTCTCACCTCTGGAACCTTCACCTATCTCCAAAACAGACCCCCACAAGTGAAAGAGCACGTACTGCAAATGCACATTGTACTTTCCGTTCACTTCTATGAGAGTTCCGAAAATAGCCAAGCCAGCGTTTGGCTATTTTCTTTAGCCCCATAGAAATTAATGAAGGGTGACACCGCATGCACGGTGTACAGTCGTGGCCAAAAGTTTTGAGAATTACATAAATATTGGAAATTGGAAAAGTTGCTGCTTAAGTTTTTATAATAGCAATTTGCATATACTCCAGAATGTTATGAAGAGTGAACAGATGAATTGCATAGTCCTTCTTTGCCATGAAAATTAACTTAATCCCCAAAAAAACTTTCCACTGAATTTCATTGCTGTCATTAAAGGGATTCTATAAGCTAAACATATGGCAATGTCCCTTGTAAAACACAGAATCCTAAAGTGTGTTTATCAAATGCCCCTGTGGCTCTATATTCCTAAAAAAGCATTTTATATCACCTGTCAATCACTTCAAAATGTGTCCAAGGGGACGTCTCATGGTGAAAGGTGCCCGGCTGCAGCCATGTCGTTTAGGTGCCCAGTGCCGCCTTCTGAGCTGAAATCGCCGTCCTCCCTTTCATGCGATCCGCCTACCTCACGTCATCACTGCCTCTCTAACCACCGCTTGCTTCATCCAGATCCCGTGCGTGCGCACTAGGTATATCCTGATGCCCCCGTGCGGACTACTGACAGGGGCCTCGTATAGCGAAGTGCGCATGTGCCGGCCGGCGCACTTCGCTCGAACCTCCACTGACTGCCCTATTACAGCCCATCCCAGCCATCCAACCTCCTACAGCCTGGTTCAAAGCTCGCGGGATCTGGATGAAGCGAGCGGTGGTTAGAGAGGCAGTGATGACGTGAGGTAGGCGGATCGCATGAAAGGGAGGGCGGCGATTTCAGCTAAGAAGGCGGCGCTGGGCACCTAAACGACATGGCTGCAGCCGGGCACCTTTCACCATGAGACGTCCCCTTAAACACATTTTGAAGTGATTGACAGGTGATATAAACCGCTTTTTTAGGAATATAGAGCCACAGGGGCATTTGATAAACTCTCTTTAGGATTCTGTGTTTTACAAGGGACATCGCCATATGTTTAGCTTATAGGGGTCATTTCTGATGACAGAATCCCTTTAAAGGACCTGCTGAGATCATTTCAGTAATCGTCTTGTTAACTCAGGTGAGAATGTTGACGAGCACAAGGCTGGAGATCATTATGTCAGGCTGATTGGGTTAAAATGGCAGCCTTGACATGTTAAAAGTGGGGTGATGCTTAAAATCATTGTTCTTCCATTGTTAACCATGGTGACCTGCAAAGAAACGTGTGCAGCCATCATTGCGTTGCATAAAAATGGCTTCACAGGCAAGGATATTGTGGCTACTAAGATTGCACCTCAATCAACAATTTATAGGATCATCAAGAACTTCAAGGAAAGAGGTTCAATTCTTGTTAAGAAGGCTTCAGGGCGTCCAAGAAAGTCCAGCAAGCGCCAGGATAGTCTCCTAAAGAGGATTCAGCTGCGGGATCGGAGTGCCACCAGTGCAGAGCTTGCTCAGGAATGGCAGCAGGCAGGTGTGAGCACATCTGCACGCACAGTGAGGCGAAGACTTTTGGAAGATGGCCTGGTGTCAAGAAGGGCAGCAAAGAAGCCACTTCTCTCCAAAAAAAACATCAGGGACAGATTGACCTTCTGCAGAAAGTATGGTGAATGGACTGCTGAGGACTGGGGCAAAGTCATATTCTGCGATGAAGCCTCTTTCCGATTGTTTGGGGCATCTGGAAAAAGGCTTGTCCGGAGAAGAAAAGGTGAGCGCTACCATCAGTTCTGTGTCATGCCAACAGTAACAGTAAAGCATCCTGAGACCATTCATGTGTGGAGTTGCTTCTCATCCAAGGGAGTGGGCTCACTCACAATTTTTGCCCAAAAACACAGCCATGAATAAAGAATGGTACCAAAACTCCCTCCAACAGCAACTTCTTCTAACAATCCAACAACAGTTTGGTGAAGAACAATGCACTTTCCAGCACGATTGAGCACCGTGCCACAAGGCAAAAGTCATAACTAAGTGGCTCGGGGACCAAAACGTTGACATTTTGGGTCCATGCCCTGGAAACTCCCCAGATCTTAATCCCATTGAGAACTTGTGGTCAATCCTCAAGAGGCGGGTGGACAAACAAAAACCCACTAATTCTGACAAACTCCAAGAAGTGATTATGAAAGAATGGGTTGCTATCAGTCAGGAATTGGCCCAGAAGTTGATTGAGAGCATGCCCAGTCGAATTGCAGAGGTCCTGAAAAAGAAGGGCCAACACTGCAAATACTGACTCTTTGCATAAATGTCATGTAATTGTCGATAAAAGCCTTTAAAAAGTATGAAGTGTGTGTAATTATATTTCACTACATCACAGAAACAACTGAAACAAAGATCTAAAAGCAGTTTAGCAGCAAACTTTGTGAAAACTAATATTTGTGTCATTCTCAAAACTTTTGGCCACGACTGTACTCTCGTTCACTTTGGAGGCTGTGTTCTAGTTATAGGTGCTGGTCTAAGAGGTGATTTGTAATTTGTTTTTAAGGAACATTTATACATCTGTATACAGCAAAAAATGAGAGGCAGCACCTTGGTGATTAGTGGATCTTCATTTATTTGACCATGTCTGTCACTTGGGTGAACAAATAGAGATCCATTAATCACTGGAGCACCATTGCTTTTACTGCTGTGCTGCTTCATCTCTCTGAATTATCCTTTGATCTACACTGCTCCAAAAAATTAAGAAAATACTTAAATCATAATGTCCTGGTAGATCTCCTCCCAAACCTGCATCAGGGCAGAAGTGAATTCCTGAACTGTCAGTGGAGCTTCTTGGCAGCATTGAATGTATTGATAAAGAATGTCCCAGAGATTCTCCGTTGCTTTCAGGTCTGTGGTACATGAGGTCCAGTCAGTGGCATCAGTACCTTTTGTTATTCAGGAACGAACTACACAGACTGGCCACATAAACCTGACATTGTCCTGCCCCAGAAGGAACCTAGGGCCTGGTACCTAACGGCATTCAGAGTACTTCTAGCTATCACATGGAGGTTGTGGGACTCTTTAAGGATATGTTTCCCAGACAACCACTGACCAACCACCAAATTGGTCATGCTGGATGATGTTACAGGCAACATAACAATCATAACGGCATCTGCAGACTTTCATGTCTGTCGCATTTGCTCAGAGTGAACCTTTTCTCATCTGTGAAGAGAATAGTGTGCCAGTGGCGGACCTGCCAGTTCTGGTATCCTGTGGCAAAAAAACAATCGAGCTGTAGAGTGCTGGGCAGTGAGCAGAGGTCTTACTACAGTGCGTTGGGCCCTCATTCCACCCTCATGGAGTCTTGTTTCTGACAGTCTGTTTAGACGCATGTAGACCAGTAGCCACCTGGCGGTCATTTTTTCGGGCTCTGGCAATGCGTTTTCTGTTCCACTTCACACAAAGGAGCAGATACTTCACCTGATGCTCTGTTGGTAATATTTTTTTTTTACTCTGTTCGGCACTCCTCGTATAATGGCCTGTGTTCTGGTTTCTTCTCCATGCTTTTGGGACTGTACTGGGAAACACAGCAATCCTTCTTACAACGGCACATATGGATGTGCAATCCTGGAGGAGCAGGACTACCTGTGCAGACTGATTGGGTTGCAGGTATCCCCTAAACCAGAGATGCCCAACCTGCAGCCCTCCAGCTGTTGCAAAATTACAACTTCCAGTATGCCTGGACAGCCTACAGCTATTAGGGCATGCTGGGAGTTGTAGTTTTGCAACAGCTTGAGTTCCACAGGTTGAGCATCCATGCCCTAAACCATTGATGTACCCGAAGTTTAAGTGTCAAGAGTTTAATTAAATATGGGTCCATCAAAAAAATATGTCTCCACAATCTATATATTTTGATATATCAAGATGAATGATATGTCCCAATGCCTTGTTGCTCACTGTTGACACTTGATATATTATTCATTATGCTAACCATTCAACTTAGGATTTATCCTATAGTGTATGTGAAGTTGGAGGATCCATTCCACTTTTTTGCTGGATCTTAGAGAAATTTTGCTCCACCCAAGAACTTAGTATAAATAGTAGAGGAAAATGGATTACATGTATGAGCCACTGAAGAAGGATCCGGCAGTTCCGAAACGCGTATGGTGTAATTAATGTAATCCAAAAAGACATCCCCGGTACCATTACAGCTGCAATATTTGAGAGCAAAACTAAATCGCTGGATAAAGACTCCGGTACTACCAATAAACAGTGTGCTGCATCGGAGGGTAAGCAATGAGCTCCAACACGCAGGAAGCCAAGCAAAGTCATTGCATAAGCTGATACACGGGGAGCCAGAAGATCTGGCTGAGAGCAATACACATTGCTCCCACAGATAATAAACCCTGGGAAGACATTCTTAGGCTACTTTCACACTGCCGTTTCTGGGTCCGCCTGTGAGTTCCGTTTCAGGGCTCTCACAAGCGGCCCCCAACGGATCAGTTTTGCCCCAATGCATTCTGAATGGATAAGGATCCGTTCAGAATGCATCAGTTTGGCTCCGTTCCGCCTCCATTCCGCTCTGGAGGCGGACACCAAAACGCTGCTCGCAGCGTTGTGGTGTCCGCCTGGCGGTGCGGAGCCAAACGGATCCGTCCTGACTTACAATGTAAATCAATGGGGACGGGATCCGTTTACATTGACACAAATATGGTGCAATTGTTCGTCCCCCATTGACTTTCAATTTAAGTCAGGACGGATCCGTTTGACTTAGGCCGAATGCACACGGGAGCAGTCTGTGATATGCCGGGCTGGATTTCTGTTCAGAGCAGGAGCGCAGGGTGTCATTGGTTGCTATGACGCTGTGCGCTTCATGCCGCCGCTGCTGTACAGTAATCATAGACCATACGAGTGTATTGCTGTAGTGCAGCGGCGGCATGAAGCGTTCGGCGTCATAGCAACCAATGATGCCGTGCGCTCCCGCTCTGAACAGGAATTCAGCCCGGCATACCACGGACCGCTCTCGGCCGCGGAACACGGCCGTGTGCATTCGGCCTTACACAGATTTTTTTTTTTACTAAGTTATGCAGACAGATCCGTACTGAACGGATACCAGCGTTTGCATTTATAGGTGCGGATCCGTCTGTGCACATACCAGACGGATCCGCACCTAACGCAGGTGTGAAAGTAGCCTAACCAATAATAGTGAAAGAAAGTTACATTACACTATACCAATAATATCCACTCTAGTTATTAACTATAACGGTATATGTGCAATAAATAAGAGGTATATCTGCATCTTGAAAAGGAGATGAAAAACAACAGATAACCATGAACATTGATTCTTAACCCTTTCACAACCCTGCCATTTTTCACCTTTCTGCCCAGGCCATTTTTAGAAAATATGACGTGTCACTTTATGTGGTAATCACTTTAAAACGCTTTTACTTATCGAAGCCGTTCTGAGATTGTTTTCTTGTCACATATTGTACTTCATGACAGTGGTAAAATGGAGTAAAAAAATTTCATTTTTATTTATAAAAAAAAAAAAAGACCAAATTTACCCAAAAAGTTGAAAAATTTGCAAATTTCAATTTCTCTACTTTTATAATAGATAGTAATACCTCTAAAAGTAGTTATTACTTTATATTCCCCATATGTCTATTTCATGTTTGGATCATTTTGAAAATGACATTTTATTATTCTGGGACGTTAGAAGGCTTAGAAGTTTAGAAGCAAATCTTAAAATTTTTAAGAACATTTCCAAACCCCAATTTTTTCAGGACCAGTTCAGTTATGAAGTCACTTTCTGGGGCTTACATATTAGAAACCACCCATAAATCACCCCATTTTAGAAACTACACCCCTCAAGCTATTCAAAACTGATTTTGCAGACTTTGTTAACCCTTTAGTCGCCCCACGAGAATTAAATAAAAATGGGATTTTTCTATTTTTTCCTCTAAGACATCAAGGGTTAACAGCCAAAAAAACCTCAATCTATTACTCTGAATCTGGAGTTTACAGAAAGACCCCATGTGTGCTCAAAAACTGATGTATGGGCGCATAGCATGCTTCAGAGTGGAAGGAGCACCATATGGCTTTTGGAGAGCGGATTTAGCTGGAATTGTAATTGGGAGCTATGTCGCATATGAAGACACCCTGAGGTGGCCCTACAGTGGAAACCCTCAAAAAGTGTCAACATTCCGGAAACTACACCCCTCAAGGAATATTTCAAAGTGTGTAGTGAGCCCTTTGACCCATCAGCGTTTCACAGAATTAGGAAACGCTTGGCTGTTAAAATGAAAGATTACAATTCTTTCCAGAAAAAGTTGCTTTTCACCCACATTTTTCACTTTTACAAGGGGTAACAGGACAAAATGCACCCCACATTTGTTCCCCATTTCCCCCTGAATACGCCAACACCCCATATGTGCTCAAAAAATGATGTATAGGTGCGTGGCAGGGTTCAAAAGGGAAGTAGCGCCATAGGACTTTTTGTAGGACAGATTTTGCAGGATTGGCTTTTGGTAGCTATGTCGCATATGCAGACACCCTGAGGTAACCCTAGAGTGGAAACCCCCAAAAAGTGACCCCATTCTGGAAACTACACCCCTCAAGGAATATTTCAAGATATGTAGTGAGAACTTTGTCCTCAAAGGTGATTCATGGAATTGGCTGTGAAAATTAAAAATAATTTTTTTTTCCAGAAAAATGACTTTAGGCCCAAATTTTTTACTTTTAACCAGGGGAAACTGGAGAAAATGTACCCCTAATTTATTGCCTATTTTCTCCTGATTACAGCAATACCCCATATATGCTTATATACTGCTATATGGGTGTACCACAGGGGTCAGAAGGAAAGGAGCACCAAATGGAATCTGGAAGGCAGATTTCACTGGAATAATTGACAGGCGCCATCTTGCAATTGAACACATCCTGACATACCCCTAAAGTGGAAATGGGGTTGGGCGATATACCGCTGTATTAAAAAAAAAACGGCGATATCGCTGTTTCCTAATTAACGCAGTATTTTGTGACGTCATAGAAGCGGTCATGTGCGCTGACCGCTTCTAAATCTGCGTCCGCGGCCGCCCGCCCCAGCATGAACCGATACCTGCTGGATACTTGTACTCGTGCAAATGTCCCCGATACCTGCTGGCCACTTGCGGCGGCGCTCTTAGCAGTTCGGCGTGGGGGAAGGAATTCTGTGACTCGCATTCCCGGCACCCGACCTCTGAGAGGACGCTGTGATCCGCGCAATTAACCCCTCAGGTGTGGCACCTAAGGGGTTAATTGCGCGGATCACAGCGTCCTGTCAGAGGTCGGGTGCCAGGAATGTTCTTCAGTCTCTGCATTGGTGGCAGTGGGCAGTGCGCCCCCCCCCCCCCCCCAGTATTAATCATTGGTGGCAGTGGCCACAGGGTCCCCCCCCCCCCCCCCCAATCATTGGTGGCAGTGGGCAGTTCCGACCGGAGTCCCAGTGATCGGTTACCATGGCAGCCAAGACGCTACTGAAGTCCTGGCTGCCATGGTATGTTAGTGAGCAGCATTATACTCACGTGCGCCGTGGCCGTCGGGCGCTCCTTCTTCTCATAGGTCTGTGCGGCGCATTGCTAATGCTATAAGCATTAGCAATGCGCCGCACATACAGAAGAAGGAGCGCCTGGCGGTGTCACGGGTGTATGCGAGCAACGATAGTAATTCACAGTACAGAGCAACTGACTGGACCCAGAACTAGGGAGGATAAAGGGTGACCCCTGTCCGACCCTCAACGCTTTCCCTATTCTGCTAAAGCACATGCCCGGATCCAAAAGGCGGAACGAGGCATGCCCACGTGCCTAGGACTAATGACCACTGTAACCCCTACAATAGTGGAAGGGGCACGGCCACCAGTGCCCTACGCAGTATATGGAGGGAACCGTGGCCACCTCAGATCCAGTCAGAAAACAAACAGGAATACAACAATGTCTGCAGACTTAGCTGAAGGTGTTGTAGCCGCAGAGAAGACGGATCCAAGGACAGGCTGGCAAAATCCGGAGTGCTAGCTGCAGCAGAACACAGGTCCAGTGGACTGATAGCTACAAGTGAAGAAACCAAAGCAAGAGCCACAACTGAAGTGAGAACTATAATCCACATCCTATCATAGGAGGAGGGGTGATATAAAGAGAGGGAAATCAAACACATGAAGGACAGCTGTGGTGAAAGAAACCAGAAGTAAACAGAGTAGTGAGAACCTCTCCCAGGTCTAGTGGTGATATCATCACAGGGGTGGAGAAACAGAGCGGTGAGAACGTCCCAAAGCTCTGGTAGTGACAGTACCCCCCGCTCTACGGGTGGACTCCGGACAACCAGGACCCACCTTCTCAGGATGAGCCCTATGAAATGCCCTGATGAGGCGAGTGGCTTTAATGTCCGACACCGGAACCCACATCCTCTCCTCAGGACCATAACCCTTCCAATGAACGAGGTACTGAAGAGAACCGCGGACCATGCGAGAGTCCACAATTCTGGAAACCTCAAACTCCAGATTGCTATCAACCAAAATTGGAGGAGGAGGCAAAGAGGAGGGTACCGTGGGCTGGACATATGGTTTTAAGAGAGATCTGTGAAATACATTATGTATCTTCCAAACCCGTGGAAGATCAAGACGGAAGGCAACAGGATTGATGACTGACAAGATTTTATAAGGCCCAATAAACTTGGGACCCAATTTCCAGGAGGGAACCTTCAACTTAATGTTTCTAGTAGACAACCACACCAGATCACCCACATTCAGGTCCGGACCAGGCACACGTCTCTTATCAGCCACACACTTATACCTCTCACTCATCTTTTTAAGATTACTCTGAATCTTTTGCCAAATGGTAGACAAAGACGAGGAAAATCTCTCCTCCTCAGGTAAACCAGAAAGAGCCCCTCCCGAGAATGTACCAAACTGCGGATGGAACCCATATGCACCAAAGAATGGTGACTTATCAGAAGATTCCTGACGACTGTTGTTCAGCGCAAACTCAGCAAGAGGGAGAAATGAACACCAATCCTCCTGGTTCTCTGAAACAAAACAGCGCAAATATGTCTCCAGATTCTGATTGAGGCGCTCAGTCTGACCATTCGACTGCGGATGAAAAGCAGAAGAGAAGGACAGCCGAACCCCCAGGCGAGAACAGAAAGCCTTCCAGAACCTGGACACAAACTGCGTGCCTCTATCGGAAACAATATCAGAGGGAATGCCGTGCAATTTAACAATATGGTCGACAAAAGCTTGCGCCAACGTTTTAGCATTGGGTAAACCAGGGAAAGGTACGAAATGAGCCATCTTGCTAAAACGGTCCACCACCACCAGGATCACCGACTTCCCAGAGGAACGAGGAAGATCGGTGATAAAGTCCATGGACAGGTGTGTCCAAGGACGGGAAGGAATGGGTAACGGGAGAAGGGAACCTGAAGGCCGTGAACGAGGGACCTTAGCGCGAGCGCACGTCTCACAAGCAGCCACAAAACCCTCCACCGACTTACGAAGAGCCGGCCACCAAAATCTCCGAGCAATGAGATCCACCGTGGCTCTACTCCCGGGGTGACCAGCAAGAACCGTATCATGATGCTCCTTAAAGAGTTTGTGACGTAGCTCAGGAGGCACGAACAACTTCCCAGAAGGACAACGGGCAGGTGTCTCAGTCTGGGCAGCCTGGACCTCGGCCTCCAAATCGGAATATAGAGCAGAAACAACTACCCCCTCCGCCAAAATGGGACCCGGGTCCTCTGAGTTTCCTCCTCCCGGAAAACAGCGAGAGAGAGCATCAGCCTTCACATTTTTTATCCCAGGTCGGAATGTAACAACAAAATTGAATCTGGAGAAGAACAGAGACCATCTGGCCTGTCTCGGATTCATACGCCTGGCCGACTCCAAGTATGCCAGATTCTTATGGTCGGTAAAAACGGTGATAGGGTGCCTGGCCCCCTCCAACCAATGGCGCCATTCCTCGAAAGCCAACTTGATGGCCAACAACTCCCTATCTCCCACATCATAGTTTCTCTCTGCCGGGGAGAGTTTTTTAGAGAAAAAGGCACAGGGTCGCCACTTGGCAGGGGAAGGGCCCTGGGACAAAACCGCACCCACACCCACCTCGGAAGCATCCACCTCAACAATAAAAGGTAAGGAAACATCGGGATGCACCAAGACGGGAGCAGACGCAAAATTCTCTTTAATCTTAGAAAAGGCTGCAAGCGCCTCCTCCGACCAAGAGGAAAAATCCGCCCCCTTTTTTGTCATGTCAGTGAGGGGTTTGACAACAGAGGAATAATTCAAAATGAACTTTCTGTAATAGTTCGCAAAACCCAGAAAGCGCATCAATGCCTTCTGATTCTCAGGAAGCTCCCACTCAAGTACAGCACGGACCTTCTCGGGATCCATGCGAAAACCAGAAGCAGAGAGGAGAAAACCCAGAAATTGAATCTCCGATACCATAAAAAGACATTTCTCCAGCTTGGCGTACAATTTATTTTCCCGCAGAATCTGCAGAACCTGAAAAAGATGATCCTGATGGGTCTGAACATCAGGGGAAAAAATCAAAATATCATCAAGATATACCAATACGAATTTCCCCATTAAATGATAGAAAATACTATTAACAAAATGCTGAAAGACGGCCGGAGCATTCATCAGGCCGAAAGGCATAACGAGGCATGCCCACGTGCCTAAGACTAATGACCACTGTAACCCCTACAATAGTGGAAGGGGCACGGCCACCAGTGCCCTACGCAGTATATGGAGGGAACCGTGGCCACCTCAGATCCAGTCAGAAAACAAACAGGAATACAACAATGTCTGCAGACTTAGCTGAAGGTGTTGTAGCCGCAGAGAAGACGGATCCAAGGACAGGCTGGCAAAATCCGGAGTGCTAGCTGCAGCAGAACACAGGTCCAGTGGACTGATAGCTACAAGTGAAGAAACCAAAGCAAGAGCCACAACTGAAGTGAGAACTATAATCCACATCCTATCATAGGAGGAGGGGTGATATAAAGAGAGGGAAATCAAACACATGAAGGACAGCTGTGGTGAAAGAAACCAGAAGTAAACAGAGTAGTGAGAACGCCTCCCAGCTCTAGTAGTGACATCTTCACAGGGGTGGAGAAACAGAGCTGTGAGAACGTCCCAAAGCTCTGGTAGTGACAGGCGGCAACGGCGCATGTGAGTATAATGCTGCTCACTAATATACCATGGCAGCCATGACTTAAAGAGGACCTTTCACTACTCTACAAACTAAAAACTAACTATATCAGTGGGCAGAGCGGCGCCCAGGGGTCCCCCTGCACTTACTAGTATGTCTGGGCGCCGCTCCGTTCGCCCGGTATAGGCTCCGGTGTCTGCGCTCCCTCTGCTGTACTGGAGTGATTTCTTGTATGAGGCGTGTCCCTTGCTGCAGCGCTGGCCAATCTGCGCTGGCCATCACTGTTCCTGAGGTCCCCAGAAATCAAAAACCCCAACAAGTGACCCCATTTCGGAAAGAGCACCCCCGTATGAACATTTTAAATGGTGGAAAGAGTACTTTTCAGCAAACAGGTGTTTCACAGAAGACAGAAATACTTGTGAAAGCATTTCAAACCACATATTTGTGAAAAAATAATTATTTACTAGGACTAAGGCTACTTTCACACTTGCGTCGGAACTGCCCGCCGATCTGCCGCTGACTGAAAGCATTTTTGAGACGGATCCGGGTGCGGATCCGTCTCACAAATGCATTGCAAGGACGGATCCGTCTCTCCGCTTGTCATGCGGACCGACGGATCCGTCTTGTACATTTTTTCACATTTTTACCGATCTGCGCATGCCGGAACGACGGATCCGGCATTCCGGTATTCTGAATCACAGGGACGGATGGTGGTTTAGGGATCTGGAACAGCTGCAAATGAAACAAAAAATCTGTTCAGCTATTCCAGATGTTCTTCTTTTCTTTGCTGCCCTTACCTCTCTCCCGATCGTTAAACAGAGCCCCGTGGACCTTGCGCCGTACATGTACGGCGCTGGGCGTTAAGGTTTTTTTTTATTTGTACTAAGTAACATCACAAACTACCTGCAATCATGAACACTGATTTACAAATGAAATTAAATCATGATTAAGTGACATTATTGATCATTTACAGCTATTTTAAGTTATATACACTGATCATTGGATATACTAAGGACATTTGGAACAATCATTGGATGAATTAAGAATATTTGGACTATTTTTGATAAAATTTTTGAAACGAGTAATGCTATTTATCATTCTCTGGATGTTTTTTGGGATATCATCTACTTTACGTATGTACGTATTTCATAAGATAGGAATCATGTTTTATACTTACCTGATTAAGAATCATATACACTCACCTAAAGAATTATTAGGAACACCATACTAATACGGTGTTGGACCCCCTTTTGCCTTCAGAACTGCCTTAATTCTACGTGGCATTGATTCAACAAGGTGCTGATAGCATTCTTTAGAAATGTTGGCCCATATTGATAGGATAGCATCTTGCAGTTGATGGAGATTTGAGGGATGCACATCCAGGGCAAAGATGCTCTATTGGGTTGAGATCTGGTGACTGTGGGGGCCATTTTAGTACAGTGAACTCATTGTCATGTTCAAGAAACCAATTTGAAATTATTCGAGCTTTGTGACATGGTGCATTATCCTGCTGGAAGTAGCCATCAGAGGATGGGTACATGGTGGTCATGAAGGGATGGACATGGTCAGAAACAATGCTCAGGTAGCCCGTGACATTTAATTGATGGCCAATTGGCACTAAAGGGCCTAAAGTGTGCCCAGAAAACACCCCCCACACCATTACACCACCACCACCAGCCTGCACAGTGGTAACAAGGCATGATGGATACATGTTCTCATTCTGTTTACGCCAAATTCGGACTCTACCATTTGAATGTCTCAACAGAAATCGAGACTCATCAGACCAGGCAACATTTTTCCAGTCTTCAACAGTCCAATTTTGGTGAGCTCATGCAAATTGTAGCCTCTTTTTCCTATTTGTAGTGGAGATGAGTGGTACCCGGTGGGGTCTTCTGCTGTTGTAGCCCATCCGCCTCAAGGTTGTGCGTGTTGTGGCTTCACAAATGCTTTGCTGCATACCTCGGTTGTAACGAGTAGTTATTTCAGTCAACGTTGCTCTTCTATCAGCTTGAATCAGTCGGCCCATTCTCCTCTGACCTCTAGCATCAACAAGGCATTTTCGCCCACAGGACTGCCGCATACTGGATGTTTTTCCCTTTTCACACCATTCTTTGTAAACCCTAGAAATGGTTGTGCGTGAAAATCCCAGTAACTGAGCAGATTGTGAAATACTCAGACCGGCCCGTCTGGCACCAACAACCATGCCACGCTCAAAATTGCTTAAATCACCTTTCTTTCCCATTCTGACATTCAGTTTGGAGTTCAGGAGATTGTCTTGACCAGGACCACCCCCCTAAATGCATTGAAGCAAATGCCATGTGATTGGTTGACTAGATAATTGCATTAATGAGAAATAGAACAGGTGTTCCTAATAATTCTTTAGGTGAGTGTATACAATTAATAAGTGACCACCTTATGAACTTCTGATGTGAACACGTCTATTGCATTCTTTACCTTTTTTACTTTTTCAATTTTTATATCTTTTTAATATATATATGTGTGTGTGTGTATATATATATATATATATATATATATATTTTTTTTTTTTTTTTGTAGTGTATATTTAATTTAATTGTCTATTTATATATGATATATTTGATGTATTAAAGAATTAATCTTCAATGCAGCTCTAGGTGATTGGGTGCCTGTTAATACTCTGTAATATTGTCCATTGATACTAAAAGGCCGAGGGGTGGGCCTATAACCGAGCACCTAATAACAAAAAATTGAGACGGGTGAGCCACTATACCTTTTCTCTAAAATTTTTTAATTACATGCAATTACAAAAGTATTCAGATCCAGGTGCTGGTTTGAAAACTGTAGAAAAATTTTCGTGGGACAACCCCTGTAAGTGTTCCCTTCATTTTTTTTTTTTTTTTTTAGCAGTTTTTTATACAGAATACTTTTTAAAAGCCTTCAATTTAATTAGTATCAAAGGAGTAATTCCTGCAACAAAAAAGCTTTACCCTGTGCTGCACATACTGTAAAAAATAGCGGAAACTCCCGCTGTTCCAACGGTGCAGTGTCCGCTCTGCAATCCTTTCTCGACACTAGAGGATATGGCTGGGATTGCTGCTCAGCCAAACACTGGATTATGTGTGTAATCAATGCAACTAGTGATTGGAGTGCAACAGGGACCCCTGCACCTTCGGAACATCATGTGCACCCTGAGGGAATGCTTTTTTTTAAAAAAAAAATATTTTAAATATTCCAGTGCTTTTAAAATTATTTAGGAAAATATCTTAATCTCACTGTGCAGCAGAATTCTACTTAGCTTTTCTCTGAAAGACAAATGCGTGGTAGAATTATGGTGATGAAATTCCTATTTAAGTTGCAGGCGCATTTGTATTGCTGTAATGTTTAACCTTAACATATTATCAGATGTCTGTATGGTGTTTGAAGTTCTGGGTCATCACTTATTGAAATGGATCATCAAGTCAAACTATCAGGGTCTTCCCATTCGCTGTGTGAAAAGTATTATACATCAGGTAGTTTTGTGCTTTTATTCTTTTCTCTGCAAAATTGTGAAGGCCACAGCTATACATCTCAAAGCAAGCTCAGAGTAAATAGTTTGGTTGATGCTAAATCAGAGAAATTCATCCTTAAGACAACGTGCAGGCCTGGGCATGAGCACTGCAATAACCACTGAGGGCATCGGCTTTGTGCGCATGCGCACTGCTGCAAACAAAGCCGATGCCCTTAGTGGTTATGCCCAGGCTCACTGGTGAACTGTGAAAGCACGGGATCTGCAGAGGATGATGTAAGATGATTACAGGACCGGCCAGATGTGGCTGGGGAGGAGTAAGGAGCACAAAGCACCGAGCGGCCTAGGCACTTCCAGCCCGAACGCTGCCCCTGGGAACTTGCGAGCCTTCATTTACATACTATTAAAACCTTGTTTTTGCAACTTAAGAAAATCGGACTATAACGACAAAGGTACTGTTTGGTCAGGTTTGTGTGTCCAAGAACCCTTTGTGGGTAACAGGGTCACTTAAAGGGAAATGCCAGTTCAACTTTTCTTTTAAAATGTTTTTCACTTTCTTTTTTTTTTATTGAAATAATTCAAGATACAAGGTATGTGAAGCACAACAGTTTTCACCATAACAGTGAACACAGTGCGACAAATTGCTCCTACAATGCACCTACTTTGCAGGATAGGCTGAACTAGATGGGCGTTATTGTTTCAGCCTTAGGCCTCATGCACGCGGCCGTTGCCCGGCTGTGTCCGTATTGCGGCCCACAAACAGCAGGTCCGCAATACACGGGCAACGGCCGTGTACATCGCGGATGCGGACCCATTCACTTGAATGGGTCCGCAATCCGGGAGATGCGGTGCGGAACAGAAGCACTATGGAGTGCTATCGTGGTGTTTCTGTCCGTGCCTCCGCACCGCAAAAAAATAGAACTTTAAATTTTTTTACGGTGCGGATGGATCACTGACCCATTCAAGTTGAACGGGTCTTGATTCGTCCCTGCCGCCGCATGGATGTTGCCCATGCATTGGGGACCGCAAATTGCGGTCCCCAGAGCACTAAACGGCCACACAACGGCGGTGTGCATGAGGCCTTACAAAGTGTTACTAATGTGTTCATAACCTAGCAGTCAGGATGTGCAGAATCAGCACTGCAATTTTCATATAACTTGTGCACAACTTTTAGTTGGCATGCAACACCCACTTTATGTGGTCAGACGGAGTTTAAAGGGGGTGATCATACCTTTTTGAAAAGAAACCTTTTTTGTAGTGCACACCTGTGATAAAGACATGGTATCAATGCATTGTGTCAAGTGACAACCTCTGCTCTGTTACATCCCTATGAAGAGGATCCTATTTAAATGAGTTGCTTTATTACTCTTTCTGCCTTCTTATCAGAACTGTGTCTGCAGTCTATGAGCTCTGGTAATGCTGTGTACACAGTTACCAATTAAAGGAGCATTTTTAAAAATTAGAAAAAAATAGTTTTGTATGACAAAATAGGTGACATTTGTGCATTGATCTAGTTAGGACCATGGTTAAATTTAATACACATGCATGTACAGCAGTCTGAGTGGTTGTTCTGCATCTACTTGACCTGAATGATATTGTCATATAGTCTGTTTACTGTGCTGAATAGATCTGTGTGGAAGTGACATAAAATGACTCTAAATATAGAATCTTTCCACATAAACCGGTAATTGCTTTTGTTTTGTAGGTCCTCCAGGGCTTGGACTATCTGCATAGCAAATGTAAAATCATCCACACCGATATAAAACCAGAAAACATCTTGATGTGTGTTGATGATGCTTATGTCCGTAGAATGGCTGCAGAAGCCACAGAATGGCAGAAAGCGGGTGCACCACCTCCATCTGGTTCAGCAGGTAAAAAGCTTAGATTTTCATATACAATGGTGTGAAACTATCAACCTTCAGCACATTTACAGGGCACTCCTGACTTGTCTTTGTTAGTAAAGCTTCATTCACTCTCCGTTAAGGTAACTTCGCTAGTTTGTTCCGGCACCGGAGCAGACTAACAGTTACCGTATCTAGCCTAGCTGAACATCACCTGATCCCCATTCACTATATTGGGATCCAGCTGGGACCTGACAGGTTTCTGGTAAGAATGCTAGCTTTCTACTGGGAAAATAGCGTTGCATGCAGCACTATTTTTCCAAGAGAAAGCCAGCATTTATGCCAGAAATCCACCAGATCCCATTATAGTGAATGAGGATGCGGCAGTGTCCAGTTGTCAGTTCATTCATTATAGGCAGGAATGCTGTGTGAGAATTGCTATTTTTGTTATGATTCAGACGTCATATGCACCCAAAAATGGTACCCGTGAAAACTACAGCTTGTTCCTTAGGAGATAAGCCCTCACACATTTCTGTCCTCGTAAAATTGAAAAATGTTACTGCTGTCAGAATATGGTGGCACAAAAACTAAAGATTTTTATTTGAAAGAAGTGTTCTTATTGTGCAAAGGAAGTCAAATATATATAAAATAAAAAAAAAACTCAGCTTGGTTATTTAACCCCTCAGATGCCACATCCCCTGCTGCGAAATTGTGGGGTTCCAGTCGGTTACTGTGGCAGTCTGTTGCCTTGTGAAGGCTCCCAGGCCTAACATAGTAAGATGTCTGTTAAGCCCTGCCTAATTGAAGTCTATGGTACAAGTGACAAGTTAAAAAAAAAAAAAACACTACTAATTAAATCACCCCTCTTTCTCAATTTTACATAAAAAAAAATTAAATTAAATATCAGTTATTAGTAAAAAAGAAAGGGAGTGAGCACTCACACCATCTGGACCATAGGATATATTTATTAAATGGTATCCAATATATCATTCATATAAATGCACTCAAATACAATAAAACTTCATAAAAGTAGTCACCACTGGAAGAAAAGCGCCTACCTTACCCACTGGACCTTGATTAAAGATATTGCATGGCCATGCGATAAGGAATCCCACTAATACGAATACCGCTCCAGGATACAGGATACAACTACAGGTGCCACCAACGAATTACTATTCTTACCAGCCGAATTTCGTGATCCCGCGATACAGTGACGTCAGCAACCCGAGACTTGCGACGTGAGACGCCGTAGCAGCCGGCATCACTCGCTCCTCGTGGAAGGACGGCTTAGCATGGAACAATTTGGAATAAGGTATGAACTTGAACTGTGCATTAAGTGGTGTGAAACCTATAGTCCTGGACGGTTACATCTAATGAATCGTGGAGAGACTTTTCTAGTGTAATATATATTTGCATGCACGAGGAGATTTGAATACCATTTTGGAGTCACAGGTACTTCTCTCCAGGACACTTCAATTGCCGACTGCGGTTTGCGGTATTACCACTACCATTAGTGGTCTATTTACTGCATAATTCTGGGCAGTACAAAGTGCCAATTTTGAATACCAATTACGCAAGGATTGCACAATTACCATTCTTCAGTGTTATTTTATATGTTGGTACCAACCACTACTTTTATGAAGTTTTATTGTATTTGAGTGCATTTATATGAATGATATATTGGATACCATTTAATAAATATATCCTATGGTCCAGATGGTGTGAGTGCTCACTCCCTTTCTTTTTTACTATTTACAATTTCTTTGGGTCCGGGCACCCAAGTTACGAGTTAGTAGCACCTGCCCATAATCACCTGGGTGTGAGCCAACCACCAATCTATCTAAATATCAGTTATTGCCATGTCTGAAAATGTCTTATAAATATAAATATTCATCATGCATAGTGAAGAAATAATAAAAATGGGCAATACAACATAAATTCAAACATCTTGTCATGGGGGTGTTTTGAGAAGGCAGCGGCGCTCCTGTGAGTGCTGCGGCCTTCTCGGTGCTCACCAAGCACAGTGCTGTACTGTACATTGTATAGCAGCTGTGTTTGTTATTACACTCAGCCTCATTCACTTGAATGGGGCTGAGCTGCTGTGTCGTCACTTGGCCTAGGAAAAGCAGAGAGAAGGTTGTCGTGCTACTTCTAGCACTGCTGCTTTCTGAAAGAGCTGATTGGTGGGGGTACCCAGTGTCGAACCCCAACTGATCAGATACTGATGACCTAACCAAAGGATAGATCATCAGTGAAATAAATCTCGGAAAACTCCTTTAAATAGTGCCATTAAAAATACATTACCTGCATGAAATTACTAGAATGTCATGGTTATGTGAACAGAGAATTTCAAACGTTTGGGCTCTTGGAAGGCAGAGAGGAAAAAATACGTAAATGCAATAAAATATTGGCTTGGTCGTTAAGGGGGTAAGGGGCTTTGTAGTACATACTTTGTGTACTTAAAGGGGTATTCTGGACCTCTGGTATATCAGACCCCCACTGATCTAATAGTTATCCCCCATCCTGTGGATAGGGGATACCAATATAACCGGACTACCCCTTTAACTGTGTACTCTATACTCTGCACTTAAGTCCTAATATGATTTTAAGAATGATATTTTATCATTTTTCTTTTTTTTCTTTTAGTGAGCACTGCTCCACAGCAGAAGCCAGTAAGTACTTGAAAGTATCTTTTTATAATGATTGTGTGAGAACAGTATTATGAATCCACAGACTTACGGTAAATGGGTATTCACATCTGGAACATTGATGGCATATTGCTAAAATATGCCATCAATATGAAGTGCAGGTCCCACCTCTGGGACCATGTCCGGTCTCCAGAATAGGGCCCCTGAAGTGAAGGGGGAGCAACAACAGATGTGTGGCCACTCCATTCACCGCTATGGGAGTTCCAGAAATAGCCTTGTGCTGGTTCACGTGTTTCAGGCAGTCCCATAGCAGTGAATGGAGATGACTTATGTGCGGCTTCCTCTATTCACTGCTAAAGGACTCCCAAAAACAGTAGAGCACACTTACTTAGCCATTTTCAGAAGTCCTGTAGCAGTGAATGGAGAGTAAGCTGCGCATGTGTTTTGCGCTGTCCTTTACTTCTGGGTCCGTTCTGAAGATTAGAGCTGGTCCCAGAGGGGAGACCTGCACCTGTCCGACATTGATAGTATATCCTAACGACATGCCATAAATGTAACAGATGGGAATACCCCATTGTAATTAATATATTTATATTATTATTTTCTGTTTTTGCTTATTTGTCAGTTCATTTTACTGTACAGTGTAATGCCACTGGTTTATATTCCTAGGAATTACTTTTTGATGGTTAGACATATCATTCCATTTAAATGAAAATTCCAGTAATCTGACACCAAGTTCATTTAAATTGACTTCTGCTTAGAATTCTCAAAATATACATTGAGGAGAATTTCCAAATCTAAAAATGTCCATAGTATTAAATAGCTTTAGATTATTTCATTTACAAAGATCTTTTTTTTTTCTGTTCAGTTGTGTTGACCGTCCTTGTAGAAGTGACAACAGGAAGTGCTGCCATATTGATTGTCACTTTTGAATTATCAACTGTTGTTTACTATTTTTCATACTGACAAGTGGCCTTCAGCTTCTGTGAAAAATGTACCATATTTTTTGCTCTATAAGACGCACCTAGGTTTTAGAGGCCATGCTGTGGAGCCCTTTCATACAGAAGTCCAAGCCCTTGTTAATCCCATCTCCTTTACTACTGGGTACCTACTTTAGAACTCTTCTAATCAGATGAACTAATTTAGGAACTAAATAAAAGAGGGAGCAGAGTATTGGCCCATGGACAAATGAAAGGAGATGGATGAAACAAACACTTGTCGTCTTGGAAAACAAAATTTAGCTTCAAAATGAGGTGCCCATTTTGATTTTTGCTATGGGGCCCCCCTTACTTCTATGTACACCCCTGGACAATTCCCGCAGGAGCTGTTGAAGAAGCTACCTGTATGTGGTAAGTTGAACAGTATTTTCACAAGTCTTAGGGAAAGTTCACATGTGCAACAACTGTAGTAAAAGGCATGAATCCAAATATTATACACTGATCTACACTAGTGCTGCTTAGCAAAATGTATAAATATGAACACAAGGCTCTTTGTATATGTTATGGCCAGAATGCTTAGGCCCGCACATCACATCATGGTGGCCTCTTTCAGCTGAAATCCTACATGAATTTGTAGCAACCGTTGCTGCCGTAGCATAGCATCTGCAGTGTAGGAGTAGAAACCCACTCAAAAGAGGCCACTGTGACCTGGTAAATGGGCCTATACCGTTCAGTATACATAGAGCATACGTATAATTAGGCTTTGCAATAGATCAATGCATAGAATGTGGATGTGCGATCGTGTCTTTTTTACCGGTTGTATAAGTTCACACTTGTCAGATTTGTTGCTAATGTTTCTGTGATTTAAAAATCCGTGTCATTCATCTGAATGAGGTTGTTTTGAAGAAAAGCACATGGATACACGCAGGTCCTATTCAGATGAATTGGACAGTCACAAACACTTCAAAAAATATGCTTCTTGTGAAAATACCCTAAGGCTACATGCATGCACTGTTTATTAGCTGCAGATTTTCCAATGTCAGATCTGCAAAGTGGATGAGATTTCAAAAATATGTACACATTGCGGATTCTATTACAGTGTAAAGGGGTGAAATGTCGTACAGAAAAACTTTCCCATGTACATTATGTGATCTTCGTGAAAACGGGTCATTGAACACCATATAGTTTTATGCTGGTGACCAGTGGGATAACTTTTCTTTATCTTACTTTTGAAAGGCTTCTTTTTTATTTGAGCTCAGAGTATTTACTGTAATTTATTTTTCTTTACATTTTATTAGAAAAACGGTTAACTAAGAAACATGTTGCTTTTCCTGCACAGGTTGGAAAGATTTCCAAAAATAAAAAGAAAAAACTTAAAAAAAAGCAGAAGCGTCAAGCAGAGCTCCTAGAAAAACGCCTTCAAGAAATCGAAGCGCTGGAGAGGGAGGCAGAAAGGAAAAAAACTGCAGAAAATGAAAATGAGCAGGATGCTGATAGCCAGCCAGAAGCCAAATTGAAGACGGTTTGTCTGGAGGATGCTACTGATGAGGAGCCAGTCAATGACTATGGTGCGTATTAAATGCAGAGCTTTTTTCACACTCCCTGTACAGTGTAACTAAATAAACACAAGATCAGGAGCCTTTAAAAAAAAAATCTGATTCATTGCCATTTCCAATTGGGAATAAAGAAGTTTTACATGGAGTTGTTCAGGATTAGAAAAACATGGCTGCTTCCTTCCAGAAGCAATGCAACACTTGTCCACAGGTCATTTGTGGTATTGCAGTTCATCCCCATTCATTTCAATGGAAGTGAGCTGTAATACTAAACCCAAAGCATTGACAGGTGTGGTGTGTTTTTTTTCTTCTAATCCTAGCCACGCAAGCACAATGCGCTCCCATTCACTACTATGGGGAGAGCGCTTGGTGGTGGACTGACCCAGGGAAACGTGGGGTCCTCCGGCCGCCACCTTCCCCGCTCTATCAGACAATGGGGGCATATCCTAGCAATATTCCCCTAGGATTCTCAGATGGGAATACCCCTTTAAGGGGGAGATTGATGGCCCATTACCTATCACTTGCCTATTGGACAGTATACATGGGCTGCTGTAAGATACTTAAAGCGAACCTGTTAGGAGTAAATGTCTGCCATATCTGAGTGCAGGGTGGGATGCATGAAGAGAAACAGCTGCATAATATATAGGTTCATATGGTTCGAATCAGTATTTCTGTGTGAAAAAAAACGGCGTAAATCCCGATAGGACTCTTAGGCTAGGGCTACACGACGACATGTTTTTTATAATGATAGTCTATAGTGTCGCACTGCGACATGCTGCAACGCGACAGTAGCAAAAAAATCCACCCAAGATGGATTTTTCGGTGACTGTCGCAGTTGCAGCATGTTGCAGTGCGACACCATAGACTATAATTATGAAATTATGAAAATTATTGCGTGACATTGGTGTAGTTGTTCCCTTTGTGTCGCGCAGCCCTAGCCTTAGGGTAGACTGTGAGAGTCCTGATAACCCCACCTACACACAGTCAGCACTCCTATGCTTCATCTACATTGTCCAATTGTCAGGCGGGTTATCGGTAACAAACATTCATATTAGACACTAGTTCCCAATAATTTGCCAGTGTAAAGGTGCTGCAGATCACCCCATGAACAACTGAAACATTCATCGGGTGGAATGATTGTTCCTGCGGACATCTCAGTCATTGTTTCTGAGCAGCAGATCATGCTGTGTAAACAGCACTCTGCTGCCCAGTAACAATGACTGTCTGGGGACGAGTAATCGCAGTAGCCATTACTCATCCACATACCGTGGAGGTGACTGCTGCATGTAAATGCAACTCTTCACCTCCACTGACGAGCGGGAAATTATCAGGAATGAACGCTGCTTTCCCAATATTTGTCTGCAGTTCTAGGTCTCCTATCGGATTTACGTTTGCTTTTTACACAGAAAGCCTGGTCCAGATTATATAAACCTATATTTCACTGCTAGGGCTGATATTCACTGACATCGTCACTATATCTGCCAAAGACGCAAGGATCTTTTGACACCTTGATTTTCTCTGATTTGGCTCAGCCAGGACAACAGAGCCATCACATTATCATGTCTTGTTTTATAACTTAAAGCCATGATGTTCCTGTAAGCAGCCTAAGGTTTGTTTGAAATGTATTTTTACAGTTTTAGCAGGTAATGTTTCTTCAGAAGGGGAAGATCATGATGAGAAAGAAGATACCGAAAAGGAAATTGTTGAAAAAGATGATGATGAGGATGATGATGAGGATGATGATGTGGAGCCAGAACTGGTGAACACAGATCCAACATGGATAGAGTCTCCAAAAACAAATGGCCATTTGGAAAATGGTCCATTCTCCCTGGAACAGCCGTTAGATGATGAAGATGAGGAAGAGGAAGACTGCCCAAATCCAGATGACTCTAACCATGATGAGTCAAATGCCGAAAGTGATTATACATACAGTAGCTCTTATGAACAGTATAACAGTGATTTGCCAAATGGACAACATAAGAATACGGAGTTAGAGTTCTCTGATTTTTCAGCAGCAATGTTTTCCGACCCATTAGAGTCTGTAAAATCTGCTTTGGCAGCTTCTGAGGATTCCACAGTTATAGAGCGGCATGAAAGTAGCCCTTGCCAAGACAGAAGCAGGACGGTTTCCGCATCAAGTACTGGAGATATGCCAAAAAGTAAGTTGTACATCATAGGTAAGGCTACTTTCACACTCGTGTTTGGTGCGGATCTGTCATAGATCTGCACAGACTGATCCTCATCGATAATACAACCGCATGCAACTGTTCAGAACGGATCCGTTTGTATTATCTTTAACATAGCCAAAACGGATCCGTCTTGAACACCATTGAAAGTCAATGGAGGAAGGATCAGTTTTCTATTGTGTCAGTGAAAACACATTGTGTGTCAGGACGGATCCGTTTGGCTCAGTTTTGTCAAAGGGACACCAAAACGCTGCAAGCAGCATTTTGGTGTCCACCTCCAAAGCGGAATGGAAGCAGAACGGAGCCAAACTGATGCATTCTGAGCCATTCAGAATGCATTAGGGCAAAACTGATCTGTTTTGGACCGCTTGTGAGATCCCTGAACGGATCTCCCAAACAGAAACCAAAACGCCAGTGTGAAAGTAGCCTAACTTGCAGTGTCCTCTTCCAAAACTATCCACACAGTGATTGAGTTATCGTGTTGGGCACTTTTAGACCGTGTTTGTTGAGCACCCTTTTATAAATCCAAACTTAATAAACTTTATTTTGTACTAGCAGACTTTAAAGGGGTTGTCTGGTTTCCAATATTGATGACCTATCCTCGGGATAAGTTATCATTATCAGATCGGTGGGAGTCCAACTCCCGGCACCTCAGCCAATTAGCTGTTTGAAGAGACAGCAGCGCTCATATGAGTGCTGCATTCTCTTCACTGTTTACCTGAGAATAGGTCATCAATATCGGAAACCGGACAACTCCTTTAAAAGTAATGTGTTTGACTCACGTTTTATGTTCAATATATTTATTTTACAAATTGTGTTGATTTTTATTTTAATTTTCAATGTCGCTATATTTAAAAAAAAAATACCTAAAACTGCAGATTTTGCACTGGTCACTAGGCCTAATTATATTTTCAGACTTTCTGTTCTGAACGGGTAGCTTTTCAGTAGCCATCAGATTATCATCACAAGCAGAATTACAATGATATATATTGCCTGTATATAGATAAGGCTAAGTACACATCTATGCTAGGATTCTTGTATTCTGTAGCAGCATAGGAGGAGAATACTAGAACTGATGGATCTGGTGTATGCCAGATACTGCTGGAACCGTATAGATCCCATTTACTATAATGGGGTCAGTTGGTTGTCCTGCATGAATACTGCCAGCTGGCCGGACAAAATACCACTGCATGCAGTGATATGTCGTCTTTTTCTTTTGTTTTGCCTGGATCTCTAATGGAGGCTCCTGCTGGAAAATCTGCGCTGATGTTATGGCGGCACCATTCACAATAGGTGATAACAGCTCATCTACTCTCTCCTGCCCTCTGGGCAGCTCACAGCACATTCTTAGAAAACCCTCCCATAGAAGTCAATGGGGTCCCCTCCAGTCCATTGTGTCTATGGTCCTTGTAGCTGCTGTCAAAGGACAGGAACTCTTGACATATTGTAGGCCTAGTAGCCAGTGTAAAAGTGCATAATTTTAACATTTAAACAAAATATATATAGATAGTTGCATGGAAATTTAAAAAAATATATACAATATATATATATATTATCATAAAAACTTGATTTAAGCAATAGGTAATTTTCTGACTACACGTTTCCTTTAAGAAGTTGTCCCAATTAGATATCCACCTTTTGGAAAACAGCTGGCCTAGAGTTTAACTGTATGTTCACAAGTACTCAATTCGGTCAGTGGACTGACAAAAATCCCTGTAGGGGTCCCTGTGGTGCTGAGCCCCAGTACCTATACAACAGAACTGAATAGTACCCTTGGTCTGAATGCTAATTGATGAAATGTGAGTTGCACGAATCAAACAATTCCATTACCATTGGCAATAATTGCTACGAGTTTCTGGGAGACTGTAAGATAACATTCAATGGTAGCAACCTAGATTGCACCTAATTGTTTATTAACCCTTTCCCGACTGCAATCTGTATATACGTGATAGCTGCACATGCCCCGTGCAGCTATCACGTCTATAAACGTCAAGACAGTTCTTTAATCCAAGCGCTGCAAAGCGCTTGGATTAAAGCTTCTGCCCCCGCACTGCTGCTGTCACGGACAGCATACAGTTCAGTAATGCCGGCAAGGGACCAATCAGAGTGGCCCCTTGCCGACAATCGATCCGATTGGTTAGTCTGTGCAGACTAACCAATCGGATCGCGGCAGTGGAAAAAATGCCGGTTTCAGGCTCTGATCTGCGCTCTGCAGATCACAGCCTGAAATCAGGTAGTGTCTCTGTGGCCCCCAATCTGTGCCCCTTTCCTGTGCCCCCCGATCTGTGCTCCTCCAACACCCCCCTGTGCGCGCCTGCCCCTGATGAAGTAGTTTCCCCGTCCATATTTATGTAGTCCCTCCCTGATGCGGTCCGCCCCATGCTGTCTCCCCGCCCCTCCTGCCCCAGCCTCCCTCACCCTCAAGGTTAGCCGCCGTACCCCAATACAACCCCCCCCCCCCCCCCCCCATTCCAGCGCTGCCCCCGATCCTGTGCCCCCGCTGTGTGTGATGGCGGCGGCTCCATTCCTGAGCCGCCGCCATCAGCAGCGAGTGTCAGCTCTATGCTGACACTCTGCTGTAACCCCATAGATGCTGCGGTTCTGCATCCATGGGGTTAATAGAGGGAGGGAGCTCCCTCTCTGAACCATCGGGGCTGCAGCGCTGATAGCAGCGCCCGATGGTTGCCATGGCAACCGGACGCTTTGCAAAGGCGTCCGGTTGCCATGGCAAAGGCATCTGGTGCTGCCACCTACAGGGCATCTAATAGTATTATACTTTGCAATGCAAGAGCATTGCAAAGTATAGTACAGCCATCAGCCCCATTGGATCTTCATGATCCAAGAGGGACTTGATAAAAAAGGAAAGTGAAAATAATAAAAATGAAAAATAAATAAATAAAAATGTAAATTAAAAAAAGAAATTGCCTTTTCCTATAAAAAAAAATAAAAAAATAAAATACACAAATTAGGTGTCACCGCGTCCGTAACGACCGTCTCTATAAATATATCACATGATAGACCCAGTCCGATAAACACTATTAAAAAAAAATAAAAAAAAATGTGCCAAAAAAAGCTATTTTTGTCACCTTACATCACAAATAGTGCAACAGCAAGCGATAAAAAAGGCTTATGACCCCCAAAATAGTACCAATTAAACCGTCACCTCATCCCGCAAAACATGATACCCTATTTAAGACAATCGCCCAAAAAATATAAAAGCTATGGCTCTCAGACTATGGAGACACTAAAACATAATTTTTTTGGTTTCAGAAATGCTATTATTGTGTAAAACTTAAATAAATAAGAAAAAGGTATACATATTAGGTATTGCCACGTCCGTAACGATCTTCTCTATAAAACTATCACATGACCTAACTCCTCAGATGAACGCTGTAAAAATAAATAAATGAAAGCTGTTCCAAAACAGCCAATTTTTTGGTCACCTTGCCATATAAAGTGTAATAATGAATGATCAAAAAATCCTATGTACCCAAAAATGGTACCAATTAAAACCTCAACACTTTCTGCAAAAAACGAGCCCTTGCACAAGACGATCGGCAGAAAAATAAAAAACATATGGCGTTCAGAAAACCAATCCAGCAAAATCTGCCTTCCAAAAACCGTATGGCATTCCTTTCCTTCTGCGCCCTGCCGTGTGCCCGTACAGCAGTTTACGACCACATGTGGGGTGTTTCTGTAAACCGCGGAATCAGGGTAATAAATATTGAGTTTTGTTTGGCTGTTAACCCTCAATGTGTTAAATAAAAAAATGCAATAAAATGGAAAATCTGCCAAAAATGTGAAATTTAGAAATTTCATCTCCATTTTCCTTTAATTCTTGTGGAACACCTAAAGGGTTAAAAAAGTTTGTAAAATCAGTTTTGAGTAACTTGAGGGGTGTAGTTTTTGCAATGGGGTCATTTATGGGGGTATCCACTATGTAGGCCCCACAAAGTGACTTCAGACATGAACTGGTCCTTATAAAGTGGGTTTTGGAAATTTTCTTAAAAATTTTAAGAATTGCTTCTAAACTTCTAAGCCTTCTAACGTCCTAAAAAAATAAAATGACATTTCCAAAATGATGCCAACATAAAGTAGACATATGGGAAATGTTAAGTAATAAATATTTTATTAGATATGACTTTCTGTTTTAGAAGCAGAGAAATTGAAATTTGTAAAATTGTGAATTTTTCAAAATTTTGGGTACATTTTGGATTTTTTCATAAATAAAGGTGAAATATATTGACTCAAATATATGACTATCATGAAGTACAATATGTCACGAGAAAACAATCTCAGAATGGTTTGGATAAGTAAAAGTGTTCCAAAGCTATTACCACATAAAGTGACGCATGTCAGATTTGTAAATTTTGACCTGGACATTAGGGCATCAATGACCCTTGGTCACGAAAGGGTTAATGAACTCTCAGTCTCGCACAGCAGTACCACACACCTGATCCTTAATGTAGTCTAGCTATCCTCAGTTCTGTGACAGGCTCTGCGCCCATAAAATAACCAATTGGTCCATAAAGTGTGAGGTGGCACCAATTGCAAGTGAGGAACAGTCACCCCCCTTTCATTCCTGATAGCTTTAACCTATCCCTGTAGGTCTTTAGATTTTAGATATGTAACAATAAAGTTATTTAGTTTAGGATCCCTACAGGGATTTTTGTCGGTCCACTGACCGAATTGAGTACTTGTGAAATTATCCTGAGGGCCCTAAAATTAGGCATTTTTTGTTTTTCTAACTGTATGTTCGCCACATGCGTAGGTGATCGTTAATCTAGTATTACATGTCGGGGTACCCCCACACAATGCGGTCATGTCAGGATGTGGTTGAGTACCGTGTAGCCGTACAGGCCACAGCTGGCTCCTGTTAAACTAACAAAGATTGCACTGTTCTGCATTGTTAATGCCCTTGGAGCACCCACAATACTGTGCGGTTATTAACAATGCAGACCACACCAGCTAAACAGTGTGGTCCTCAACAGGAGCCAGCTGCAGCCTGTACGGCGACGCGATATTTTACCGTTGTGTGGTGTTACCCTCACCGAAAGTACAACCATGTGCTGTTGCCAGACCTCCAGAGCAGAAGCCTTTCCCCAGCTATACATATTGACGTTTAGTACATTTTGTCGGCTTACACAGTGCAGCTATTGTAAATGGTAGGAGAGCTTAAGTTACATCATGCTGGATCTGTTATTGTAACACTCTTTAGATGCACTGTTGTAGTTCCCCCAAAGGTGAATCTAAACCTAAAATCATCTTTGGGGCTCCATTCTAGATATAGACCCCACCTCTGGGACCTGCACCTATCTGACATTGGTGGCATATCCTAGTGATACACCACCAATATTCCAGGTGAGAATACCGATTTAAGGCCGTTTTACAATTCTTGGCCCATTTAAATGTGGCAGCAATCAACTGGGAAACAAAAAACAAACAAACACTCATTTACCAGCTGGTCCATAGTTTGTGGCCCAATGAAACTGTGTGGGGACGAATGATCGTACTAATAATCATTCATCCCCATACAGAGTAAATGTTTGCTCTATGTAAATGCAACTAGCGAACAGGGGATGATTGGGAACAAACATTCCTCATCACTGCACGCTAAGCCAGTGTACAATGGCACAGAACCAAGAAGTAAAACTTTCTCATCCGTATCATTGGGGGACACAGGCTTGACCATGGGTATAGCTGTTGCCGCTAGGAGGCGGACACTAAGCACACAAAGTGTAATCTCCTCCCCTTCAGCTATACCCTTCCTACAGGGACTAAGCTTAATCAGTTTTATCTTAGTGTCTGTAGGAGGCCTACCTCCCTGAGGTCTGCTGGTTTTTGGTTCTTTTTTGTTTTTCCTTTTTCCCTAGCGGGAGTTACAGGCAGTCATTAAAGCTGCCTGCACTCCCACCCAGGAGATGGGAGACCAGGGGGTCCCCCAATCCTCCCTGCTCCTTCCCGTTCTCCAGAAGCAAAGGAAGACCACAGGTTTCCACAAAGCCGTTCGGTTCACCACAGTCGTCCACCGCAAGTACCCTCTGTCCCGGTGTACCGTCCCTCCCCAAGGGGCCACACACCGAAGGTGGTGATCCGGCTGGAGCCAGGGGGGCAGAAGACGCCAGACAGGTGAGTATAAAAAAATAATAATAATAAAAAATAATAAAAATTAAAAAAAGAGGAGGAGAGGAAAGTGCTCCCCCCTTCCAGTACCCGCCCCTCCACATTTTGCCTGTGCGTCGTGTCCCGCAAAATTTCCATCCTCTTAACGTCAGACTTCTTCTGCTTTGCGTGTGCGACTCCACCATTAAGTGGCTCGGCCTCGATGGTTCCTGCTGCCCAGCCTATGGTACAACCGGAATGGGGGCGTTCCCTGTGTAGGGTGGTAAAGGATGTCTCCAATACCAACAAGGCCATTGTGGAAATATTGGGACATTTGTCAGCAAGGCAGTCCTCTGACCGGTCCAACTCTGGGGATCAGGGGGCGCATGCCCATCGCGGCCGTCCTGCAAAACGGGCCAGAACACCCCCCCCATAAAAGGGTGTCTGTGTCTCCCGTTTCCTCAGCCTCTCCCCTTCCTGCTAGAGAGTCTCACTCTGATGTGTCCTCAATGGAAGAGGCGTGTTGTGAGGGGGGGTCAGATAATGATGTTGTCTCTCGCTGGAGAGTCAGTCCGCCAAACTGTTTTCCATGGTGGATATTCTTATAACAGTGATCGAGACGTTGCAGGTTGAGGATCCCGCACAGTCATCTGCCAGCTCGGGTTTTTCCTTTAGAAGGTCCCGTCGCTCGCACAAGAGTTTCCCCAACCACCAGGAGTTTGATTCCTCTCATTCCAAGGAGTGGAATTTCCCTAATAGATGTTTTACCTTGCCAAAACACTTAAACATCCTTTTATCCTTTTCCGGAGGATTTGACTAAGAAATGGTCGTCCTCTCCTATAGTGGACCCGCCAGTTTCCCGCTTGGCTAAACATACTACCTTGCCGATAGCGGATGGGGCTTCTTTCTCTGATATCAGAGATAAGAAGCTGGAAGCGTTTGTTGAATCTGCCTTTTAAGGAGTGGGCACAGTTCTGCAGCCGGTGTTTGCCTCTACTTGGGTGAGCAAGGCTATGGGGAGTGGGCAAGTAATTTACATCAGGGTCTCGACTCGGGAGTTCCCGGGGGGAAACTTGCAGATATGGCCCTGCAGCTCTCTCATGCCAGTGCGTATATTTGTGAAGCTTCTTTGGATGCGGCCAGGCTTATGGCTCGTTCGTCAGCTCTGTTGGTGGCTATTCACCGTGTCCTATGGCTAAGCAGCAGATAATGCTTCAACCCGGATTCTGACAGCCCTCCCCTTTAACGGCTGCAGACTTTTTGGTAAGCGCCTGGATGAGATCATCTTGGACGCTACAGGTGGTAAGAGCTCGCATTTACCACAGAACAGGGGGCGGTCTAATAGGTCAAAAAAGCAGAAGCCTTTTTTTCCCCACCTCTTTCAGATTAGCCGAGCGGTGGTCCAAACCATGTTTTCGGGCCAGGAAGCCATCGTCTTCCAGAATCTACCACCAGACCTGGAAGTCTTAGTTTAGTTGGTGCGAGCGGCATCAGCTGCCTCCCGTTCGGTTCTCTTTGCCGTAACTCTTTGCTTTCCTGCATTCGGGCATGGACTTGGGGCTGGCTCACAGCTCCCTCAAAGGGCAAGTGTCGGCTCTCTCCATTTTTTTTTTCAGAAGGAATTTTAGCTTCATTTTCGGCGGTTCGGATGTTTCTGCAGGGGGTGGCGCATTCTGCTCCCCCTTTCCGTCCTCCGTTGGATCCTTGGTGTCTTAATCTAGTGCTCAACGCTCTCCAATCTTCTCCGTTGGACTCCTTGCAGCAGGTGTCGCTTCGCTTCCTGTCTTACAAGGTGGCGTCGTTGGTGGCAATCACGTCCATCCGTAGTGCGTCGGAACTCGCGGCTCTTTCATGTCGGTCGCCTTTCCTGATCCTCCATCAGCATAAGGTGGTCCTTCACCCTGTGCATTCCTTCCTGCCGAAGGTGGTGTCAGAATTCCATCTAAATGAGATTATTCTCCCTTCATTTTGTCCGGACCCGTCTCATCCTCGGGAGCAGTCGCTCCATACCCTGGATTTGGTACAAGCCGTTTGAGTCTATCTGTCCCAGACGGCATATTTCCGGCGGACTGATTCCCTGTTCGTGATTCCAGAGGGGCCGAGAAGAGGGCTGGCGGCGTCGAAGGCTTCCATTTCCCGATGGATTAGTTTGGCCATTGTGGAAGCATACCACGTTAATGGCCGGGCCCCATCCTTCTGGGTGGCTGCTCATTCGGCTCGGGCAGTGGGGGCCTCTTGGGCGGTGCATCACGGGGCTTCGGCCCTTCAGGTGTGCAAGGTGGCTACTTGATCGTCTTTGCATACTTTTTCCAAGTTTTATAGAGTGCACACCTTTGCGTCTTCTGACGCTTCTCTGGGGCGTAGTTTTGCAAACGGCGGTTCTTGTTATGCCCACCTTTGGGGACTTCCCTGTAACGTCCCATGGTCAAGCCTGTGTCCCCCAATGATACGGATGAGAAAGCTAGATTTTTGTACTTACCATAAAATCTGTTTCTCTTCCGTTCATTGGGGGACACAAATCCCACCCATTCTTTTGTTTAATGAGCCTTTTCGGGCCTGTGTATTCCCCCCCCCCCCCTCCCCCCGTTGCTTCTCCTACTGCTTTTGCACTAACTGATTTAGCTTAGTCCCTGTAGGAAGGGTATAGCTGAAGGGGAGGAGATTACAATTTATGTGCTTAGTGTCCGCCCTTCTAGCGGCTACAGCTATACCCATGGTCAAGCCTGTGTCCCCCAATGAACGGAAGAGAAACAGATCTTACAGAAAGTACAAAAATCTAGTTTTTCATGCTGCTGCCTGACGTCAAATGAGCGCTGCATCTCGAACATTGTAGCTAGAATATTTACATGTATACTGTGCATTAATATGAAACAAAAAAATAAGGCTACTTTCACACTAGTGTTGTTTGAATAAGGCGTTCAATTCCGTCAACGGAACTGCCCGCCGGATCCGGAAAAATGTGTGAAAACTGATTACATTTGAATCCTGATCAGGATTTTGATCACAATGAAAAAATGCATTGGAAAAAACGGATCTGCCATTTATGGACTTTAACTTTTTTTTTTCACATTTTTCGGGTTTAACATGCAAAAGCCGGATCCGTTTTGACAGAACACACGGTGCCGGATCCGACGTTAATGCAAGTCAATGGGAAAAAGGCCGGATCCGGCGTTCAATCAAAGTGTTCCGGATTTTTGGCCGGAGGTAAAAATACAACATGCTACGGTTTTCTGAAAAGCCTGATCAGTCAAAAAGACTGAACTGAAGACATCCTGAACGGATTTCTCTCCATTCAGAATGCATTAGGATAAAACTGATCAGTTATTTTCCGGATTTGAGCCCCTAGGACGGAACTCAGCGCCGGAAAAGAAAAACGCCAGTGTGAAAGTAGCCTAAGCTGAAGCCCTAATTATTACCGGTACATACGCCTTGCTAAAAGTGGTGAACAATTGGTTGTATACGGCTGATTAGTAATCATTTCATTCTCTGAGCTCCTGAAAGAATGTAACATGGCCAATCACTCAGCAGTTTTTTGCATTGCAATGGTTTGCATACCTTTTCTATGCAACCACCTGAAATGGTTGAATCTCTGTAGAGATTGGCATTGTCCTTAGCTAACGGTCACGTGAAATCTGACAGTGTACAGCAAATTTATCCACAAGGTTCATACAAAAAAAGATTGTGTTTCCCTCCATAAATAAAGTTTATTTTATTATTGAGTTTGTGCGTTTGAGGGCATGTTATGGAAGAAGCCATACATTTTTATTTTTTTATTTTTTTTCAGCATGTTTTTTTTTTTTCTGGCAAGTTTTTGTTTTGTACGTTTTTGTTTTTTTTAAACCAGTGGGTGTTTTCCTCAATACAAACCTGCATTTTCAGCTTGAGTTTTTTGGAGTGGATCCATACGGAGATTTTTTTTTATGCTTCCCATTCATTTCAATTGGAGATTCAGCAAGGATTCTGCCCCAAGATGGGGAATGCTGTTTCTTTTTTTCTATACTATTTCCCATGTGAAAAAAAAAAAGTGATGAATTCTGTTGAAATGTATGAAAGGTTGTTTTGAGGCGTTTTTTAGCGCTCCAAAATCAGCTACAAAATACTCTGTTCTGAACTTGCGAAATACACATTCGTTGTGCGGAGGATAATGCACTGACTGCCACAATCTGTTTGGAAGTGTGTCTGGGCCAGCCAGGAGGAATCTGGGCATACAGAGATACACGAAATACAAAAGTGCAAAAAGGTGGAAAAACCACCTCCCCAACATAAACCCAATTTCTCTCACCGCCCCCCATTCTTCCTCTGTGCAGTCCCCGACAGCTCAGCCATTCCCAGGCAGATTAGAAACCTCTAAATGGTAGAATCTGTGTGCGCAGCAGAGTCGCAGTAGCGAGCCCTGGATGCGCAATCCAAGCATTCCATTGTTTCTCAAATTTCCTAATATTGCCTCTTTTCACATATAGTTTCCATTCCATATAAATCATATTTGCCACATTTATTAATTCTGTTATTCCTGTAGCAGATGATTGTAGCCAATGCTTAGCTATAAGTTTCCTAGTTAAATATAAGATCTTGGCAAGCGCCAACTGTATTATATCTGTAGTAGGAATATCCATTACACAACCCAGGAGCCCAACCCTGGGGACTTTTGGTGGAGTAACATCATAGACGTCTTCCAGACGGGTGTAAACTGCCGACCACAGACCTGTGAGAGCCGGACATGACCACAATATATGAGCCATATCCGCCGCCCTCAAGATGGTTACATCTAGGACAACTAGCAGCCATTCGAATGCCCATTTTATATAGCAATAGAGGTGTTCTATATACCCTATGTAGTAAAAATATTTGTGACCTACGCTGTGCCACCGATGAGGAGAGTGACTGAGTGTAAGCTAGAACATTTTCCCACTGGGTGTCGGATAGGGGTCCAACATCTACTTCCCACTTATCCTTCAGCCCCTGTAAAGGGTCTCCAACACACTTTGGCAAGAGATCCCCATAAGTAAAGGAGATCAGTGTTTTAGATGTAAGGGCCAGAACAATCCTATAAAAAAAAAAAGTGTGTTGTGCGCCCCTGAGAATTAATAGCATGCTGCAGTTGAAGATATTGATAGAACACAGAGTGTTCTAGTCCAAATTCAGTTTGTAAGATTTGAAAGGTTCACCCTGAATGTAACAGTAATGTGTCTACATTAGGGCTGCAGTAAACGATTATTTTAGAAATAGAGTATTCTATCGATAATTTTTTACGATTAATCGAATAATCTAATAAGAAAAAATTAATAGACTGTTTTCCTTTATAAAAACTCATCAGACCGCCTGCCATCAGTCCCCAACACCCTTTGTTCCCCCCGTGCGATCAGCCCAAGTGCATCAGCTCCACTAGCCCCCAGTGCCACCAGCTTGTCCCCCAGTGCCAACAGCTTGCCCCCCAGTGCCAACAGCTTGTCTCTAGTTTGCCCCCCAGTGCCAACAGCTTGTCTCTAGTTTGCCCCCCAGTGCCACCAACTGCTTCCCAGTGCCACCAGCTTGCCTCCCAGTGCCACCGACTGCCCCCCAGTGCCACCATCTTCCCCTCCTAGCCATGTTCCCAGCGACAGTACTTACCTTTCCTGTAGGGTCGCCACTCCACAGCTCCTCCATCTTCTTCTCTGCTCGCTGTACTATCGTCCTGACGTCACACAGCGTCGGGTCATAGAGCTCTCTTTCATGCACTATGACCTGACAATGTGTCAGGAAGATAGTGCAGCGTGGTCCAGGCCGTCGGGTAACCACGGAGCGGTAAGTAATAGCAAGCGCTTCACTCCCGCTCCGTGGTCATATGACACAAACGAATCCTCGATGCAAAAAATTTGCATCAAGGATTTTTTTTGTGTCGAATTACTCAATTCAATCGAGTAATCATTTCAGTCCTAGTCTACATTATAGCAGCTGGAGGCTTTTACATCGGCAGCGCATTTTCCCCTCTCTAAAAATGTCAGCCGTATGTTTATTGCTCATGCTAATGCAGACAGCACAGTGGAGCTTAATTTAGAAGTGCTGTGCGTATCATGATCCAACTAAAGTGAGCTTAGAATCTATGCGTATGTGAGTGGAAACATATGAATGGAGTTTTAATTGACAAGCAAACTATTTGGTCAGCGGATGATGACTACTTCCATCCTAGCTAAAACTAGCCCCTGCCTTCATAATTTAAGGGGTTGCATGAGAAATCACTAGAAACCTCACCACTCATTTACATTGCTGCTGCTATTGCAGCTAAGTCCAGACACAGCCCATGGACAAAGACAAACTACGTTTTTTCTAATCTCATGTGCCATCGTTTTCCTAAGGCCCGTTGCAGACGAGCGTGTCCGGATTAGGCCCGGATGCGTCCCGGGTGCATTGCGGCAAACCCGCACGAGTAGGTACGCAATTGCAGTCAGTTTTGACTGCGATTGCGTTACGTTGTTCAGTTTTTATCGCGCGGGTGCAATGCGTTTTGCACGCGCGTGATAAAAATCTGAATGTGGTACCCAGACCCGAACTTCTTCACTGAAGTTCAGGTTTGGGTTCGGTGTTGTGTAGATGTAATTATTTTCCCTTATAACATGGTTATAAGGGAAAATAATAGCATACTTTAATACAGAATGCTTAGTACAAGGTCAATTGAGGGTTAAAAAAAAAAACTAAATAAAAAATTAACTCACCGCCTCCAATTGATCGCGCAGCTGCCGGTCTCCTGTTCTTTCTTCAGGACCCTTCGAAGGACCTGTGGTGACGTCACTGAGCTCATAACATGGTCCATCACCATGGTGATTGACCATGTGATTGGACCATGTGATGTGATGTCACCACAGGTCCTTTAGCCAGCAGCTCATGATTAAAGTAGTAAGAAGAGATCGGCAACTACGCGATCAAGAGGAGGAGGTGAGTTTTTATTTTATTTTTATTTTTTTTAACCCTCAATTGACCTTCTACTAAGCATTCTGTATTAAAGAATGCTATTATTTTCTCTTATAACCATATTATAAGGGAAAATAATACGGTGAATAGACTTTCATCTTAGCAACCACGCGTGAAAATCGCACCGCATCCGCACTTGCTTGCGATTTTCACGCAGCTCCATTCACTTCTATGGGGCCTGCGTTGGGTGAAAAAACGCAATAATATAGAGCATGCTGCGATTTTCACGCAACGCACAAGTGATGTATGAAAATCACCGCTCATGTGCACAGCCCCATAGAAATGAATGGGTCCGGATTAAGTGCGGGTGCAAGCGTTCACCTCACGCATCGCACTCGTGCGGAAATATCGCCCGTGTGAAAGGGGCCTAAGACATTTAGTTGGAGAAAAAAAAACTTCTACTTTGAATAAGATTCTATTGGAAAATTCCACATTTCACCAAAGCAGGAGCAAAACCTTTATTTTAGTAAATTCAGTGGTTGACTTTGATTTTCCCTTGATGCATAAATTATACCGGTGACACTTCCCCTGTCTTGTTACAATAGAGAAGACTGTGGAAGTGACTGCTAACCTACTATAAGCTGCCAGTTCAGTCGGTTGCTGTGAATTCATTTAGTGAGGTTATGTTTGCTCTGCTTCCATGGAAGAGACTTCATGAAGGTCGTTTTTTTGGACCAGCTTGCTGCTCTTGTAATTCTGGCAAGGCAGGTATTTGTTGGCGTCTGCATCTCATAAAAGTGTAAAAGCTGGCTCCCCAAACAAAGTAATCACATTTCCAAATGTGTTCAATGTTTGTACTGGGGCATAGTAAAACTGGTGTTGCGCTCTAGATAGCTGTTGGCTGAATGTGTGTTCAGCTGATGGATGTCTGTCCCAAGCCTCTTTCCCTCCATATGCATGCTTACTGGGCTTGAATGAGCGAGCATGTGTTCTGAATGGGAAGTGGAGGGTAGGCTGCTGCCAGACACCTTTGGCAGTGGTTGATCTCCCCAAAAACAAAAGGTTCTCTGTGTTGAAATCCGACAGCTCAATCCTTCTATCATTAGATGGTCAGCAGGTCCCATCGAAATTACTGGGTTCTGATCTAATATGCATGGCCAACTTTAGGTTTAGGTATCATAGTAAGAAGCAGCAGTTAGGCAGTATTAGGTTCTCTTCATTATCACACTGTAATATTCACGAAGGGAAGGGTTGTTTTTCATAATGGTAGTAGAACTACGACTGCTCCATAGGCATGGATTCCGGGACTTCCTTCATGTCACATGCTTGATACAGATTACAGATAATTAAAAATTTCAGACAAACCCTCTTATTGCCTCAAATAACATTATATATCACCTCTTTCTCCTGTGTCTATCGCTGCATCACTGGTCTGGTCCTCCTGCCACTGTTCGTTCTGCAGCGGTGACTTTCCGATATCTCAGAGAACTATAAGAACAAGCTGTTCTTGAGATGTTGAGATGTCAGAACATAACACATTCAGTGTCTGTACGTCCTATACGTGTATATGGTGTGCAATATAGAACAAGGCCTCATGCACATGGATTTGGGGCAACTCAAGTCCACCGTGTGAGGCAACATGAGGGCATATCATGGAACCAGTTTAATGTCTCTGAATAACAATATCTAGCATATGGAAGCACATTATGGTCCCATTGGACACTATGACTTGCCAAGATCCATAGAACACATATCTTGAGTATGTTCATGTGTATGAGCCTTCAGTGATGAAAAACCACAGTACATATATACTCTGTTATCTTTATACCATTTTGACCATTCATATTTGAAACTAGATATGGGGGCACATTTATTAAGACCAGTGTTTAAGACGCCGGTCTTGATACCCGGCTAAACTGGCAGTGGACCTGCTGGAGTTATGAAAAGGCGCCTAAATTTAAGAGTATTTCAGGTTAATAAATGTGTTTGCAGTGTCAACTGTTAATTTTAAAGGGATATTCCAGAGACCTAATCCACAGGATAGGTCATCAGATCAGCGAGGGTCCAACATCCTGCACCCCCACTAATCAGTTGTTTCATTTCACAGTAGCTCCTGTGTTGTAACTACACAGCTCCGTCCATTGTGCAGTGGACTGGGTTTGTAGTTGCAGTGCTGCTACCACTGACTATACAGTGGACAGAGAATTGTAGTTACTGTGCTGACCTCCAATGCTGGAGCTACTCTAAAACAGCTGATGACTGCAGGGTTCAAAGACCTGGCGATCTGATAGTCCCATCAATATTAATATCATGGAATACCCCTTGAAGTTAAACTATTTAACCCTACTCAAGTTGTGTGTATACACACCAATCAGCCATAACATTTAAAATGTGCTTATTAAATATTATGTAGACCCCTCTCGTGCCACCAAAACAGCTCTTGCAAATGGCATACTCCATATAGTACCATATGGAAGAGTATGGCCATTCATCAGCTTTAGTGTTAACCTCTATTGATAATGATATTCCTAATTATTCTCCAGTTTATATTTAATTTCTGATTACTTTTTTGTTGCA